>NW_028270145.1:111901586-112218546 GCF_037043375.1 Chiloscyllium plagiosum | reverse complement strand
GGGTTATGGAGATAAGGCAGGAACAGGATACTGATCAGCCATGATCATAATGAATGGTGGTGCAGGCTCGAAGGGCAGAATGGCCTAACTCCTGCACCTATTGTCTATTGTCTATTGTCAAATGCATTTTTCTGCTTTCTCCATACTATTGACAAATCAAATGGCAGTGTTCCCCAGGCCTGAGAATGTTCAACTGTGTGCCATTCAGAACTGTCACACTTTAAAATCCATTGCCAAAAGCCTAATGGAGAGTCAAAGTTTCTTACCACATGGAAACAAGCCATTTGGCCCATCGTGTCAGTGTCGACGCTTTGACTCTCGAAGGTTCCCATTTAATCTGCTTCCAAGCACCGTATTTCAAATCCCAGCAACTCATTGCATCAAAAACAAAGCTAGCATCCTCTCTGGTTCTTTCGCCAATTATGTTCAATCAGTGTCACTATGGCCACAGTATTTCCACATCCAGTGGAGACAGTTTCTCTCTCTCATCAAGTCACAGACTCACAGAGTCATACAGCACGGAAACAGACTCTTTGGCCCATGCCAACCCAGTTTCAAAAATTAAATTCCTCCTACTTGTCTGCGTTTGGCCCATATCCCTCCAAACCTTTCCTATTCATATACTGAGGAGAAAGTGAGGTCTGCAGATGCTGGAGATCAGAGCTGGAAATGTGTTGCTGGAAAAGCACAGCAGGTCAGGCAGCATCCAGGGAACAGGAGAATCGACGTTTCGGGCATAAACCCTTCTTCAGGAATGAGGAAAGTGTGTCCAGGAGGCTAAGATAAAAGGTAGGGAGGAGGGACTTGGGGGAGGAGCGTCGGAAATGTGATAGGTGGAAAGAGGTCAAGGTGAGGGTGATAGGTCAGCCTGGGGTGGGGGCGGAGAGGTCGGGAAGAAGATCTCAGGAGGAAGGCGGTGCTGAATTTGATGGATTTGACTGAGACAGGCTGGGGGGAGGGGAAATGAGGAAACTGGTGAAATCCGAGTTCATCCCTTGTGGTTGGAGGGTTCCGAGGCGGAAGATGAGGCGTTCTTCCTCCAACCGTCGTTTTGTTGTGGTCTGACGATGGAGGAGTCCAAAGACCTGCATATCCTTGGTGGAGTGGGAGGGGGAATTGAAATGTTGAGCTACAGGGTGGTTGGGTTGGTTGGTCCGGGTGTCCCAGAGGTGTTCTCTGAAACGATCCGCAAGTAGCCGGCCTGTCTCCCCAATATAGAGGAGGCCACATCGGGTGCAGAGGATGCTATAGATGATATGTGTGGAGGTGCAGGTGAATCTGTGGCAGATATGGAAGTTTCCTTTGGGGCCTTGGAGGGAGGTGAGGGGGAAGGTGTGGGCGCAAGTCTTGCACCTCCTGCGGTTGCAGGGGAAGGTGCCGGGAGTGGAGGTTGGGTTGGTGGGGGGTGTGGATCTGACGAGGGAGTCATGGAGGGAGTGGTCTTTACGGAACGCTGATAGGGGAGGGGAGGGAAATATATCCTTGGTGGTGGGGTCCGTTTGGAGGTGGCGGAAAAGACGGCGGATGATGCGCTGTCCATGGAGATTGGTGGGGTGGTAGGTGAGGACCAGTGGGGTTCTGTCCTGGTGGCGGTTGGAGGGGTGGGTTTCAAGGGCGGAGGAGCGGGAAGTGGAAGAGATGAGGTGGAGGGCATCGTCGACCACGTTGGGGGGGAAATTGCGGTCCTTGAAGAAGGAGGCCATCTGGGTTGTGCGTTTTTGGAACTGGTCCTCCTGGGAGCAGATGCGGCGGAGACGAAGGAATTGGGAGAATGGGATAGCGTTTTTACAGGGGGCAGGATGGGAGGTGGTGTAGTCCAGGTAGCTGTGGGAGTCGGTCGGTTTGTAGTAGATGTCCGTGTTGATTCGGTCGCCTGAGATAGAAATAGAAAGGTCGAGGAAGGGGAGGGAGGAATCTGAGACGGTCCAGGTGAATTTGAGGTCGGGGTGGAAGGTGTTGGTGAAATGGATGAACTGTTCAACCTCCTCGTGGGAGCACGAGGCGGCGCCGATACAGTCATCGATGTAGTGGAGGAAAAGGTGGGGGGTGGGGCCAGTGTAGTTGCGGATGATGGATTGTTCCACATATCCTACGAAGAGGCAGGCATAGCTGGGGCCCATGCGGGTGCCCATGGCTACTCCTTTCGTTTGGAGGAAGTGGGAGGATTGGAAAGAGAAGTTGTTCAGGGTGAGGACCAGTTCAGTCAGTCGAAGGAGGGGGTCAGTGGAAGGGTACTGGTTGGGTCAGTGGGAAAGGAAGAAGCGGAGGGCTTTGAGTCCTTCGTGATGGGGGATGGAGGTGTACAGGGACTGGATGTCCATGGTGAAGATAAGGCGTTGGGGACCGGGGAAGCGAAAATCATGGAGCAGGTGGAGGGCATGGGTGGTGTCCCGAACGTAGGTGGGGAGTTCTTGGACTAAGGGGGACAGGACGGTGTCAAGGTACGCGGAGATGAGTTCGGTGGGGCAGGAGCAGGCGGAGACAATGGGTCGGCCGGGGCAGTCAGGTTTGTGGATTTTGGGCAGGAGGTAGAAACGGGCGGTGCGGGGTTGTGGGACTATGAGGTTGGAGGCGGTGGATGGGAGGTCCCCTGAGGTGATGAGATTATGGATGGTCTGGGAGATGATGGTTTGGTGGTGGGGGGGTGGGGTCATGGTCAAGGGGGCAGTAGGAGGAGGTATCCGCGAGCTGGCGTTTGGCCTCAGCGGTGTAGAGGTCGGTGCGCCAAACTACTACCGCGCCTCCCTTGTCAGCTGGTTTGATAGTGAGGTTGGGGTTGCAACGGAGGGAGTGGAGGGCTGCGCGTTCCGAGGGTGAGAGGTTGGAGTGGGTGAGAGGGGTGGGGGAGTTCAGGTAGCGGTTAATATCCCGGCGGCAGTTGGCTATGAAGAGGTCGAGGGCAGGTAGGAGGCCAGCACGGGGTGTCCAGGTGGATGGGGTGTGTTGGAGGTGGGAGAAGGGGTCGTCAGAGGGTGGGCGGGTGTCTTGGCTAAAGAAGTAGGCACGGAGGCGAAGGCGGCAGAAGAATTGTTCGATGTCACGCCGCGTGTTGAACTCATTAATCCGGGAGTGTCGGGGGATGAAGGTGAGGCCTCTGCTGAGGACTGATCTTTCATCCTCAGAGAGGGGTAGGTCTGGAGGGATGGTGAACACACGGCAGGGCTGGGAGCTAGGACCTGGTGTGGGGCTGGAGCTGAGTGTGGGGGCGGGGTTAGGTCTGGGGGCGGGGACGGGGATCGGCGTGGGGGCGGGGTTGGGTGTGGTGATGGTGATAGGCGAAGGGACGGGGTTAGACGTGGTGACGGAACTCGCCGGGGGGGCGCGGTTAGGCGTGGAGATCGGCGTGGGGGCGGAGACACATGCGGCGTTGTGGGCGATATCTATTAAACATTGGAACTGTAGCTGCATCCACCACTTCCTCTGGCAGTTCATTCCACACACGAACCACTCTCTGTGTGAAAAGTGCCCCTCGTGTCCTATTTAAATGTTCCTCCTCTCACCTTAAACCTATGCCCCTAGATTTGAACTCCCCACCTGAGGGAAAAGACGTTTGCTTCTCATGATTTTACAAACCTCGTGAAGGTTCACCCCTCAACCTCCTACACTCCAGTGTAAGAACTCCCAGTCTATCCAGCCTCTCCTTATAACGCGAATCCTTCAGTCCCAGCAACGTGCTGAGAAAAGTCTCCTTCGCCCGCTTTATACTTCTCTCCCTTGACGCGAAAACCCCTGGTGGTTTTGGACAACGTGATGAAATCTCAGGCTGAGCAGAGAGAGCAGGAAACTGAGCATCTCCAGAATCGCAACAAAGCCGAGGGCGCCCATCAAGGACAGGGGAAGCAGCCCCGAAATACCCCGTTTCCCAACCCCTGCACCCTCCAAAACAATTTACAGTCAGTGAGATACTCCTGAAATGCAGTTGCTGTTTTACTTTCACAGAATTACAGATTTGTTACATTCGGAAGAAGGCTATTCAGCCCCTCCTACCTGCACCATCCTATCCTTTAGAAAAAAATGGCAGCTGATTGGCAAGCAGCAAATTTCCACAAATGCAATGAGCAGGGAATCTACTTTGGTTCAGAAATATTGGCCCAACATGTTTGGGAAAACTGCCCTGGTCCCCTGGAGAAGAAAACAGCTGTACACGTTCAGAGACAATACAATCGCAGCAAAAGACAGCACCTCTGACAGTGCGGCACTCCCTCACCACTGACCCTCTGCCAGTGCGGCACTCCCTCACCACTGACCCTCTGCCAGTGCGGCACTCCCTCAGCACTGACCCTCTGACAGTGCGGCATTCCCTCAGCACTGACCCTCTGACAGTGCGGCACTCCCTCAGCACTGACCCTCTGACAGTGCGGCACTCCCTCAGCACTGACCCTCTGACAGTGCGGCACTCCCTCAGCACTGACCCTTCGACAGTGCGTCACTCACTCAGTACTGACCCTCTGACAGTGCGGCATTCCCTCAGCACTGACCCTCTGACAGTGCGGCACTCCCTCAGCACTGACCCTCTGCCAGTGCGGCACCCCCTCAATACTGATCCTCTGACAGTGCGACACTCCCTCATCACTGACCCTCTGCCAGTGCGGCACTCCCTCAGTACTGACCCTCTGACAGTGCGACACTCCCTCAGCACTGACCATCTGACAGTGCAGCACTCCCTCAGGACAGAACGTCCAACAGTGTAGCTCTCCCTCAGTACTGACCCTCTGACAGTGCAGCACTCCCTCAGTACTGACCCTCTGACAGTGCTGCACTCCCTCAGCACTGATCCTGTGACAATGTGGCACTCCCTCAGCACTGACCCTTCGACAGTACAGCACTCCCTCAGGACTGATCCTGTGACAGTGCCGCACTCCCTCAGCACTGACACTGTGACAATGTGGCACTCCCTCTGTACTGACCCGCTGACAGAGCGGCAATCCCTCAGCACTGACACTCTGACCGTGTGGCGCTCCCTCAGCACTGACCCTCTGACATTGTGGCTCTCCCTCAGCACTGACCCTCTGACAGTGCGGCACTCCCTCAGCACTGACCCTCTGACAGTGTGGCACTCCCTCAGCACTGACCCTCTGACAGTGTGGCACTCCCTCAGCACTGACCCTCTGACAGTGCGGCACTCGCTCAGCACTGACCCTTCGACAGTGCGGCACTCCCTCAGTACTGACTCCATGAAAGCGCGGCACTTCCTCAGCACTGACCTTCTGACAGTGCGGCACTCCCTCAGCACTGACCCCGTGACAGTGCAGCACTCCCTCAGTACTGATCCTCTGATAGTGCAGCACTCCCTCAGTACTGACCCCACGACAGTGCGGCACTCCTTCAGTATTGACCCTCTAACAGTGTGGCACTCCCTCAGTACTGATCCCTTCAACTGTGCAGCGCTCCCTCAGTACTGACCCCATGACAGTGCGGCACTCCCTCAGTACTGACCCTCTGACAGTGTGTCACACCTTCTGCACTGACCCCATGAAAGTGCAGCACTCCCTCAGTACTGGCCCTCCGACAGTGCGGCTCTCCCTCAACACTGACCCTCAAACAGTGCGGCACTCCCTCAGTACTGACCCCTGACAGTGTGGCACTCCCTCAGCACTGACCCTCCACAGCATTGCAACTGTAATAATCTTTCTTGAGTATTTGGCGAAATGTTAAAGTCCTGCTGCTGCTGGAATGATTAGTCAGCCATGTTGTTGTTGTATGGGCAGCATGGGACAATGAGGTTGAGTCTCCACAGGAACATGTGGATCGTATTGAGGCCAACAGTCCCCAGCAGTGATTCGACACTGTCAGACTCAGAAAAGGCTGTTTCACTGAGACATGCGATAGCTTCGAGAGCTGACCAGCTGGAGCTGTCAGGACCCAGGCCTCAGGAAGGAAAGCCCCCATTCCTGCCTTCCATCACTGCTGCTGAATGTCTCATACAGTGGGGAGCGTCAGGGTGAGGCCCAGGAACCAACATCATAAAGGTTAACAGTTTATTTCCTCAGCTGACGGCTCAAGGCTGAGATAGAGGGATCTTTAATCAGTAAGGTTATTGGGAAAGGGCAGGTGAGTGGAATGGAGGATTATCGGATGAACCATGATCTCATTGAGCAACAGACTGGACTTGATGGGCTGAATGGTCTCCCTGTGCTCCTATGTTGTATGTTCTTTCTGAGTTCGGTGGCTTCATGCACCAAATTTAATTGGCTCCAAGGTAAGTCTCCGAAACTTCCAAATTAGGAGCAAGGGTAGGCCGTTCAGCCCCTCAAGTCTGTTCCACCATTGACTAAGATCTTGGCCAATAAAAGATTAGAGTGGTGCTGGAAAAGCACAGCAGGTCAGGCAGCATCCGAGGAGCAGGAAAATTGACGTTTCGGGCAAAAGCCCTTCATCACAAATACAGGTGGGAAGCCTCCCGGGTGGAGAGATAAATGGGAGGGGGGTGGGGGAAGGGGGGACAAAGTAGCATAGAGTACAATAGGTGAATGGAGGTGGGAATGGAGGTGATAGGTTAGAGAGGAGGGTGGAGTGGATAGGTGGGAAGGAAGATAGGCAGGTAGGACAGGTCATGAGGGCGGTGCTGAGCTGAAAGGTTGGAGCTTGGGTGAGGTGGGGGAGGGGAAATGAGGAAACTGTTGAAGTCCACATTGATGCCCTGGGGTTGAAGTGTTCCGAGGCAGAAGATGAGGCGTTCTTCCTCCAGGCGTCTGGTGGTGAGGGAGCGGGGGTGAAGGAGGCCCAGGACCTCCATGTCCTCGGCAGAGTGGGAGGGGGAGTTGAAATGTTGGGCCACGGGGCGGTGTGGTTGATTGGTGCGGGTGTCTCGGAGATGTCTGATCTGACCACAGCCACCCAACCCACACCCCCACCCGTCCCCCCACTAACCAGACCCTCACCACTTGCTTAACAAGAATCTACTGCCCTCTGCCATAGAAAAAAGATCAACGGTTCTGCTTCTGCTGTCTATTGACGGAGAGTATTTCACATATTCAGAGCCCTCAAATGCAAGTGAACATTCTCTGGAGCCTCCCCAGTTCTCTGTAGGATACAATAACAAGGGCCAATGTGCAGAGACCTCCACCCTACTGAGAACTGAAGCATTACAAACATTGCTGGACTTTTTGAAATGTAGAAAGTGATGTATCAGACACTTTGAGCTGGATGGGGTTAACTAACCTCATGAGCTAAGCTTTGCCCATCAGATTATAAATCAGGGTTTCTGGGATGATATAAGCAGAGCTGTTCAAGTTCGGTGTTGTATGAGGATGTTTATCGTAGCTGCAATCTCAATTTATTCTTAAATTGTGCCGATGACTCACTTAGATATACTGTAACTAGCTACTAAGAAATTTGTAATAAACGTATTTTCTGTGTATTGAGATCCTGCCTAATACTTCATATGGTCAGCCTTCCCAACACGGTATCAGCAAGCTACTAGGAAGACTAATGGAATATCAACGTGTGATTGGGAACTAGATTAGACTGGTGCTGGAAAAGCACAGCAAGTCAGGCAGCATCTGAGGAGCAGGAGAATCGACGTTTGGGGCAAAAGCCCTTCATCAGGTTTCCTGACCTACTGTGCTTTTCCAGCACCACTCTAATCTTGACTCTAATCTCCAGCATCTGCAGTACCCACCTCAGCCATGTTATTGGGAAGGCTAATGGACTATCAGCAAATTATTGGGAAGACTAATGGAATATCAGAAAGTTATTAGGATGGCTAATGGAGTATTAGCATGTTATTTAGAAGATTATTGGAATATCAGTAAGTTATTGGGAAGACTAATGGAATGTAAGGCTGTATTGCAAGACAATTTGAGCACAGGAGCAGGGTGGTCTTGTTTCAGTTGTACAGGTTGCTTGGTTCGGTCACATCTGGAGAATTGTGGGCAGTTTTTGTCTCCTTGTCTCAGGAAGGATACTATTGCCATAGATGGTGTGCAATGAAGGTTCACCAACCTTCCCTGTGTTGGTGGGACTCTCTGCTGAAGATGGATTGAGAAAACTGAGCCTAAATTCTTGAGGGTAAGAGGTGGGCGGCACGGTGGCACAGTGGTTAGCACTGCTGCCTCACAGCGCCAGAGACCCGGGTTCAATTCCCACCTCAGGCAACTGACTGTGTGGAGTTTGCTCATTCCCCCCGTGTCTGTGTGGGTTTCCTCCGGGTGTTCCGGTTTCCTCCCACAATCCAAAGATGTGCAGGTCAGGTGAAGTGGTCATGTTAATTTGCCCGTAGTGTTAGGTGAAGGGGTATGGGTGGGTTGCGTTTCGGCGGGTCAGTGTGGACTTGTTGGGCTGAAGGGCCTGTTCCACACTGTAAGTAATCTAATCTAAGTTAACCTACAAAATACTCACAGGGATAGGGGAAAGTCACCATAGCTCCACTCTCTCATTAGAGAGAGATGATTGGTGGTGGGGGGGTTTAACCTGAGGGGTCATCACATCTCGGTTGAGGTGGTGGGACCTTTGTGGGGAGTTCTGCTGGAGTAGGAATTAAACCCACACAGTTGGTGCTATGTTGCATTTCAAACCAGCTGTCTGACCAACTGAACTAACCAAACTCCGATAGATTGGGTGGATGTAGATGTTTGGGAAGTCTACAACCAGAGACATGACTTGAAAGTAAGGGCAGTGCCCCTTCAGACTGAGGTGAGGAGGAATTTCTTCACTCAGAGGGTTGTGAATCTTTGGATTTCACTATCCCGGGGCTCTTAGAGATTGATAATCAAAAGTTTATCAATGAGGTAAAAGGTGATGCAGATAGTGTAGCTGAAGGACATTGAAGTGGTCCATCAGCCATGATCGTATTAAATGGTGGGGCAGGCTAAAGGGGCTGAATGGTCTACTCCTGTTCTGACCAATATCCTCCATTCATACCCATAAGGAGGATTGGCAGCAGCAGGTTTATCCAAGGCATCCCAAGTGATGCAGGTGAACGACCACAACAATACAACATGATAGCAACGGTGGCTGGTACAGTCCCACATGTGTTTGTTTATGGCGTTGTGGTTGGAGTGCTAGGCCTCTAGGAATTCTCTGGCATGTCTTTGCTTAACCTGTCCCAGGATAGATGTGTTGTCCCAGTCGGAATAAACAAACACATAGATCTCGATGCTATCTATCAACCCCTCAGAAAACGAACAGGAAATGACATCACCACAAACCCCAGGAACCCCATCCAGGAGAAAGATATAAATAGAAAGCAGGAGACAACAGCTTCGCTTCACTTGGAGGTCGCCACTGATGATGTTACCTAGCCAGGTAATGCTGTAGTTTATCTGAGGTCTAGCTTTTGGCCACATTTTGGAGAAAATGCAGGAGGTTGACATGGAGTTTGAACGTTCTGTTGGGGACCGAGTACAGATATTATGGGCCGAATGGCCTCTGCATGTCGAATAACACTTTGGTGACTCAATGTTGTCATTGAAGACAGCCTGCACAGGGCCCCTGCCCTTCCTCAAAACAGTGGCCAGAACTTTGTTTCCATGCATCCTCACTCTCTCAGCAGAGCAGGTAAGGGCTATTTGGCAGTTGCTGCTTGAAGGCTCAGTGACGTTTGTTTAACGGTTTAAATTTGAAAGTTTTTTTTTAAAAAGCGCGGAGCGGACCGGGAAGCTGGTGTAGCGCAAGCTAACCTGGGTAGGTTTTTTTTTCCCTATAAAAGCGCGCAGGAGAGGAACCCGAGGCACTACAGAGGTAGTGCCTCCCACCCGCCCTGCTCCTCTAACCTAATAATAAGACCCGTTGTGGTAAGTAGGTAAGTGCTGCATTTTGCTTGTTCTATTCTTGAACCTGGTTTTTCTTTTAAAAGGTTACTTTTAGAGGGATGGCAGTGAAGGCAGTGCAATGTTCCTCTTGAAACATGTTTGAGGTGAGGGATGCCATGGACGTCCCTGCTGATTACACTTGCAGGAAGTGCACCCATCTCCAGCTCCTCCAAGACCGTGTTAGGGAACTGGAGCTGGAGTTGGATGAACTTAGGATCATTCGGGAGGCAGAGGGGGTTATAGATCGGAGCTTTAGCGAAGTAGTAACTCCAAAGATGGCAGATAGATGGGTGACAGTGAGGGGGACTGGGAGGAAGCAGCCAGTGCAGGGACCCCCTGCGGCCATTCCCCTCAAGAACAAGTATACCGTTTTGGATACTTGTGGGGGGGGGACTTACCTAGGGTAAGCAATGGGGTTCAGGCCTCTGGCACGGAGCCTGTCCCCGTTGCTCAGAAGGGAAGGGTAGAGAAGAGCAGAGCAATAGTAATTGGGGACTCGATAGTTCGGGGCACAGATAGGCGGTTTTGTGGGAACGAGAGAGACTCACGTTTGGTATGTTGCCTCCCAGGTGCAAGGGTACGTGATGTCTCTGATCGTGTTTTCCGGGTCCTTAAGGGGGAGGGGGAGCAGCCCGAAGTCGTGGTCCACATTGGCACCAACGACATAGGTAGGAGGAGTGCCGAGGATGTTAGGCAGGCTTTCAGGGAGCTAGGTTGGAAGCTCAGAGTTAGAACGAACAGAGTTGTTGTTTCTGGTTTGTTACCCGTGCCACGTGATAGAGAGTCGAGGAATAGGGAGAGAGAACAGTTAAATGCGTGGCTACAGGGATGGTGCAGGAGGGAGGGATTCCGGTATCTGGATAACTGGGGTTCTTTCTGGGGACAGTGGGACCTCTATAAACAGGATGGTCTACACCTGAACCTGAGGGGCACCAGTATCCTTGGTGGGAGGTTTGCTAGTGCTCTTGGGGGGGGTTTAAACTAACTCTGCAGGGGCATGGGAACCCAGACTGTAGCTTTAGGGTGCAGGACCTGGAGTGTAGGGAGGTTAGGAACATGGCATCAGTCTCAAAGGAGGGTGCCTGTAAACAGGAAAGTGGTTTGAAGTGTGTATACTTCAATGCAAGAAGTATACGAAATAAGGTAGGTGAACTTACAGCGTGGGTTGGTACCTGGGACTTCGATGTTGTGGCTATTACGGAGACATGGGTAGAACAGGGACAGGATTGGCTGTTGCAGGTCCCAGGGTTTAAATGTTTTAGTAGGGTCAGAGGGGGAGGTGTGGCATTGCTTGTCAAAGATCGTATTACAGCTGTGGAATGGACAATGGATGAGGACTCGCCATCTGAGGTAGTTTGGGCTGAGGTTAGGAATAGGAAAGGTGAGGTCACCCTGTTAGGAGTTTTCTACAGGCCTCCTAATAGTCCTAGAAACATAGAAGAAAGGATTGCGAGGATGATTCAAGAGAAGAGTGAAAGTAATAGGGTGGTTGTGATGGGGGACTTTAACTTTCCAGATATTGACTGGGAAAGCTATAGCTCGAGTTCGTTAGATGGGTCGGTGTTTGTCCAATGTGTGCAGGAGGGTTTCCTGATACAATATGTAGACAGGCCAACAAGAGGTGAGGCCATACTGGATTTGGTTCTGGGTAACGAACCAGGCCAGATGTTAGAATTGGAGGTAGGTGAGCACTTTGGGGACAGTGACCACAATTCGGTGACTTTTACTCTAGTGATGGAGAGGGATAAGTGTGCACTGCAGGGCAAGAGTTATAGCTGGGGGCAGGGAAGTTATGATGCGGTGAGGCATGACTTAGGATGCGTGGCTTGGAAAAGTAGGCTTCAAGGGAAGGGTGCAATTGATATGTGGAGCTTGTTCAAGGAGCAGCTATTGAGTGTCCTTGATAAGTATGTACCTGTCAGGCAGGGAGGAAAGGGTCGTGTGAGGGAGCCGTGGTTTAATAAGGAATTGGAATCCCTTGTTAAATGGAAGAGGGCGGCCTATGTAAAGATGAGGCGTGAAGGTTCAATTGGGGCGATTGAGAGTTATAAGGTAGCCAGGAAGGATCTGAAGAGAGAGCTAAGAGCAGCAAGGAGGGGACATGAAAAGTCCTTAGTTGGTAGGATTAGGGAAAACCCTAAGGCTTTCTATAGGTATGTCAGGAATAAAAGAATGACTAGGGTAGGAATAGGTCCAGTCAAGGATAGTAGTGGGAAGTTGCATGTGGAGGCTGAAGAGATTGGGGAGACACTGAATGAATACTTTTCGTCAGTATTCACTCAGGAACAAGACATTGTTGCTGATGTGAATACTGAGTCACAATTAAGTAGAATGAATGGCTTTGAGGTATGTAGGGAAGAGGTGTTGGAGATTCTGGAAAGGGTGAAAATAGATAAGTCCCCTGGGCCTGATGGCATTTATCCTAGGATTCTCTGGGAAGCAAGGGAGGAGATTGCAGAGCCATTGGCCTTGATTTTTATGTCCTCGTTGTCTACAGGAGTAGTGCCAGAAGACTGGAGGCTCGCAAATGTGGTTCCCTTGTTCAAGAAACTATAGGCCGGTGAGTCTCACTTCTGTTGTGGGCAAAGTCTTAGAGAGAATTGTAAGGGATAGGATTTATGAACATCTGGATAGGAATAATGTGATCAAGGATAGTCAACATGGTTTTGTGAAGGGCAGGTCGTGCCTCACAAACCTTATTGAATTCTTTGAGAAGGTGACTAAAGAGGTGGACGAGGGTAAACCGGTAGATATGGTGTATATGGATTTTAGTAAGGCGTTTAATAAGGTTCCCCATGGTAGGCTACTGCAAAAAATACAGAGGTATGGCATTGAGGGTGAGTTGGAGGTTTGGATTAGGAATTGGCTGGCTGGAAGAAGACAGAGGGTAGTAGTTGATGGTAAAGGTTCATCTTGGAGTGCAGTTACTAGCGGTGTTCCGCAAGGATCTGTTTTGGGACCATTGCTGTTTGTCATTTTTATAAATGACCTGGAGGAGGGGCTAGAAGGTTGGGTGAGTAAGTTTGCGGATTATACGAAAGTCAGAGGAGTTGTTGACAGTGAGGAAGGATGTGGCAGGTTACAGCGGGATATAGATAAGTTGCAGTGCTGGGCAGAAAGGTGGCAAATGGAGTTCAATGTAGCTAAGTGTGAGGTGATTCACTTTGGTAAGAGTAACAAAAAGATGGGGTACTGGGCTAATGGTCGGATACTTGGTAGTGTGGATGAGCAGAGGGATCTTGGTGTCCATGTACACAGATCTTTGAAAGTTGCCACCCAGGTAAGTAGTGCGGTGAAGAAGGCATATGGCGTACTGGCTTTTATTGGTAGAGGAATTGAGTTCCGGAGTCCTGAGGTCATGTTGCAGTTGTATAAGACTCTGGTGCGGCCACATCTGGAGTATTGTGTGCAGTTTTGGTCGCCATACTATAGGAAGGATGTGGAGGCACTGGAAAGGGTGCAGAGGAGGTTTACCAGGTTGTTGCCTGGTATGGTAGGAAGATCGTATGAGGAAAGGCTGAGGCACTTGGGGCTGTTTTCATTAGAGAAAAGAAGGTTTAGGGGTGACTTGATAGAGGTGTACAAGATGATTAGGGATTTAGACAGGGTCGACAGTGAGAACCTTTTTCCACGTATGGAGTCAGCTATTACGAGGGGGCATAGCTTTAAATTAAGGGGGGGTAGGTATAGGACAGATGTTAGGGGTAGGTTCTTTACTCAGCGAGTCATGAGTTCATGGAATGCCCTGCCAGTAGCAGTGGTGGACTCTCCCTCTTTATGGGCATTTAAACGGGCATTGGATAGGCATATGGAGGATAGTGGGCTAGTGTAGGTTAGGTGGGCTTGGATCGGCGCAACATCGAGGGCCGAAGGGCCTGTACTATGCTGTATTCTTCTATGTGCTATGTTCTAATGCCTTGCCTTGGCTCCTCAACTGAAGAAGATGTGGTCCAGGCAGTGTAGCACTCACCCCCGGCACTGCACGGCAACTGGCTCTCGGAATTTCCCAGCGCCAGGCCTGAGAATGGAACTCACAACCCAGAGGCTGGAGCGCTTACCTACCGAGTCACAACGGAACCCTCCGCAGGAGTGGAGAGCCATGATTTCAGTCTCTCTTTGATCTGATCGGAGGGAATTCAGGCTGATACCAGATTATGATTCGACAGACGGCCTGTTGCTAATCAACATCCTCATTAATCGTTGAGACATCTCTGCGGGGAAGTGACTCCGAGTTTAATAAACAGCTTTCCAACCCAGAATAAATCACTTGGCAAACCGCTCGTCCAGCTGCGTATTTAGATTCTGCTGTGGAAACTGTCAAGGTGATTGATGTTTCAGTGAGAGATTCTCAAACAGAAGCAGAGTCCAGTGTGCCTGTTTCACTCAAGCCCGGTAAACAACCAGTGGTTTTTCACTTTGGGATGATCATTCCCTGCTCTAGGAATGGGCATCCGGAGCTGGAATCTTAAATGGGCGCCAATGCGGTGGGCTTCCTTTGGTTAGGGTACACTGATTGAAAGTGTGGTGAAGGCAGCTCACAATCTACCTCCATGCCTTGGTGGAAGGAGGTGAAGATACTGTGGCCCAAAGTTGCAGATGACACCAAAATAGGTGGACAAAGTCAAAAGTCACTCAACACCGGGTTACAGTCCAACAGGTTTATTTGAAATCACAAGCTTTCGGAGCGTAGTCCCTTTCTCAGTGAAGTGAGAGAGAAGCGCACAGACACAACTTATAGGCAGAGAGATCAAGAGATCATTCCAGATCTTTTGATCCCCCTGCCTATAAATTTTGTGTCTGCGTCCTTCCCTCTTCACTTCACCCGACGCAGGGACTACCCTCCGAAAGCTTGTGATTTCAAAATAAACCTTCCAGACTATCGCCTGGTGTGGTGTGACTTCTGACTTTGTCCATCCCAGTCCAACACCGGCATCTCCACGTCTCGGCTAGAATCAGTGGAAAAGCAGATTGTTAGGGGGATACAGATGGTTTACAGAGAGATGCTGATTGCTTAACTAAGTGAACAAACAGTTGGCAAACGGAGTACAGTGTGGGAAAACGTGAAGTCGTTCATTTTGGAAGGGACATCAAAAGAATAGAATAATATTTAATTGGAGGGAAACAGCAGAGAGCTACAACACAAAGGGACTGGGGAGGGGTGAGGAGGAATGGACTTGTGCATGAAACACAGAAAGCTAGCACCCAGGGGCAGCAGGGAATCAGGAAGGGCCTCCTGGAATGCTGGCTCTTATTTCACGGGGGTTAGGGTATAAGAGTAAACTGCAAACTGTACAAGGTGCTGGGGAGAGCACATCGGGAGCACCGGGAGCAGGCTTGGTCTCTTATTTAAGGAAAGATATTCCACTGGAGGCAGCTCAGAGAAGGTTCACTGGGATGATCCCTGTTACGGAAGGATTGACTATGGGCAAGGACACTACCATTGTACAACACGAGCCGCTCAGAGAGCATTGGATGATTACTGGAACAGAAACGAATGCACAAGGTGATGGAGAAAATTCAGGAGTTTGGCACTAAGTTTAAAAAGGGCAAAAATGAGGACTGCAGATGTTGGAGATCAGAGTCAAGACTACAGTGATGCTGGAAAAGCACAGCAGGTCAGGCAGCGTCCGAGGAGCAGGAGAATTGACGTTTTGGGCAAAAGACCTTCATCAGGAATCCTGATGAAGGGCTTTTGCCCGAAACATTGATTTTCCTGCCTCCTGGGCTGCTGTCTGAACTGCTGTGCTTTTCCAGCATCACTGTAGTCTTGACTAAGTTTCACTCAGCTGGAGAGTTAGTGCAGACCTGATGGACCAGATGGCCTCCGTCTGAAGGATAATATTGACAGTCAGCCCGCGGCAGGCTCTGTTTTGATCCATTGACCAAAGCATTCTTAACAAACCCCCCATGTCCTCTTGACACAGCTCTAGGAGACATTTACCGGGATGTGGCTGGGAATGGAATGTTTGAGTTATAAGGAGAGGCTGGATAGGCTGGGACATTTTTCACTGCAGTGTAGGAAGTTTGAAGATCATAGATTGTAAATCATTGTGGTCCGAGAATTAAACCCTGCGGTACCCCGATAGTTACAGTTCACCACCCAGAGAAGGACCCATTTATCCTGACCTTCTGCTTTCTGTCAGTCAGCCAATCCCCTATCTAAGCCAATACTCCACCTTTAACCCCCTCGGATGTAACCTTCTGGATCAGTCTTTCATGCAGCACCTCATCAAATGCCTTCTGGAAGTCTAGACCTACCACATTGACCAGATCCTATTATCCACCTCGTTAGCTACATCTTCAAGGAACTCGCCCTTCTCAGAACTGTGCCAACACTGGCGAATTGAGTTTTGCTTTCCCAAATATTCAGTTATCTTCTCTTTTATGACTGACTCCAGAACTCCCCCCACTGCAGAGGTCAAGCTAACTGGCTGATAGTTTGCCTATCCCCTTTTTCGGACTGTTTCTGTGCTGTATGACTCTATGACACTGTTTCAAAAATATTTAACAATGCAGCTCCACTGCCTTTTGAGGCTAGGAATTCTAAAGCCTCACAACTCTCTGAGAGAAAACAACGTTTCTTCATCTCTGTCTGTCCTTTATTTTAAACTCTAGTCTTTCCTTCTAGATTCTTCCACAAGAGTAAACCCCCTTTCCACATCCTCACCTGGTTAAGTCCCCTCAGGATCTTAAATGTTTTAATTAAGCTCTCCCCAACTCTTCTAAACTCCAGAGGATAGAGGTCCAGTCTGTCCTGATAAGGCCATCCACCCACCCCAGGGATTCGTCCCGTAAACCTTCTCTGAACTGTCCCAGCATCTCCAATAGTTGGGGATAGTAAGAGAGGATTTCAGGGCAGAAGGGGGAAGGTGATGGGACAGTAGGACAGTGAGATGGAGCCACCGAAAGCAATGAAAGCAACCACCCCAACACACACAAAAGAAGTTGCATCAAGATTCTGTTTAAAAGGGCCACAACACACTGCAGTACACCAGAACTGCAAAAAGAAGAACAACACCTATACATTGTATTCGCCAAAATCTGATACCCGCGCAACTTCATCAACAGATGCCTAAGGGAAAGACAATGGAATGAGGACATGCCGCAACCCAAAGGACTAGCCACACTACCATACATCAGGAGCATTTCCGAACTGACAGCCAGACTACTGCGACCACTAGGACTCATAACAGCACACAAACCAACAGCCACTCTCAGACAGCAACTCACCAGGACGAAGGACCCAATACCCAGCATGAGCAAAACTAATGTAGTGTACAAAATCCCATGCAAGGACTGCACAAAACACTATATAGGACAAACAGGAAGACAGCTAACAATCCGCATACATGAACATCAACTAGCCACGAAACGACACGACCAGCTATCCTTAGTAGCCACACACATGCAGATGACAAGCAACATGAATTCAACTGGGACAACACTACTATTATAGGACAAGCCAAACAGAGAACAGCCAGGGAATTCCTAGAGGCATGGCACTCATCCACAGATTCAATTAACAAGCACATCGACCTGGACGCAATATACCGACCACTGCAACGGACAGCTGGAACTGACAACCGGAAGCGGCAGGGACAGGCCACTATAAACACTTGAGGAAACATCAAAGAAGCGCTTCGCAGGAGGCTCCCAAGCACTGAGGATGTCGCCTAGCCAGAGGACGAAACATCTGCAACACAAATTCCCAGCTCGGCGAACAGAACCACAACAGTGAGATGGAACAATTGGGGTGGCAGGAATCCCATCGGGGTCCTCAAAAAACAGCATTAATCAGTTGGGTGAAGCAGCAAGTTTGGGCGTGGTATTGTGTGCTGAGGTAGGAACACAAGGGGAAGGAGGACAGAAAAGTGAGGCAGGGAGGAAAAATGGGACTAATAAAGTCAAAGAGTCCTACAGACGTACAGCACAGAAACAGACCCTCAGTCCAACTCGTTCATGCCGACCAGATATCCTAAATTAATCTAGTCCGATTCGCCAGCACTTGGCTAATATCCCTCCAAGCTGAAAATGTGTTGCTGGAAAAGCACAGCAGGTCAGGCAGCATCCAAGGAGCAGGAGAATCGACGTTTCGGGCATGAGCCCTTGTTCAGGAATCCTGAAGAAGGGCTTATGCCCGAAACGTCGATTCTCCTGCTCCTTGGATGCTGCCTGACCTGCTGCGCTTTTCCAGCAACACATTTTCAGCTCTGCTTTCCAGCATCTGCAGTCCTCACTTTCTCCTGATATCCCTCCAAACCCTTCCTATTCATATACCCATCCAAATGCCTTTTGAATGTTGTAATTGTACCAGCCTCCACCACTTCCTCTGGCAGCTCATTCCATATGCGTGAAAACGTTACCCCTTATGTCCGTTTTGAATCTTTCCCCTCTCACCTTAAACCTATGCTCTTGAGTTTTGGACTCCACTACCCTGACGATGAACCACTTTATGCTCCTTTAAGATGTTCATATTAGATGCAGAGAACTCAACCAGGCGAAAGTGGGTACTGCAGATGCTGGAGATTAGAGTCTAGATTAGAGTGGGGCTGGAAAAGCACAGTAGGTCAGGCAGCATCCGAGGAGCAGGAAAATCGATGTTTGAGGCAGGAGTCCTTCATCAGGAACTCAACCAGCCTACGCTGACAAACCTCAGAAACCAAACATCTCTGTTAAATGTGATTTCAAATTGGACAGCACTGAATGAACAATTCTGAGTGCCCTATTAGTGTTAATGACAACCAATTTAAGATAATCAGCTGAGATCATAATCTGTCTCACTTATGATTGCTGGTTTCCTGCACACATTCATACAAAGGGGCCTATTCTCTGCAAACAAACGGTATATGTCCAAGTCTTACACCATTTCCAAATGACCCAGGAGCTTGGGGAACTTACTGCTGATTTGTCAATGGCACTGCCTCAGCCACCAAGAGCTGACTTGCAAACCAAATCAGCACTCTGTTCACCTGCGATGTAAATGGTTGTGGATGGACAGGGAGGGAAATGGGACTGATGGAGTCAGACCCCTATAGTTGCACAGCACAGAAACAGTCCAACTTGTCCATGCCAACCAGAAATCCTAAATTAATCTTGTCTCCCATTTGCCAGAGCGTAGGCCCATATCCCACTGAACCCTCCCTTGTGTTTGCCCTGTTGAGTTAGGAGGAAAAGAAAGATGTCAGTCTCTCTCTTTCTTTGATAACAACCATTTTATTGTTTCTGAGAAAGTGTGTGTCATAGAGAGTGGCCAGTGACGTAGGGAGTACAGAGATGTGTTTGGTTGGTTGCAGACAGCTCTGCATTGGAGTGCGTTCACAAACTCTTCCGAAGGTGCCAAAGTTTCACAGATCAGATCCATTTTAGGAATGTCTTGTCATGTTCTCTCCCGGTTCCCTGTTGTGCCTTCCTTCTTAGGACTGTGGTGAAGTAAGTTGTTTTGACAAGACTCTCACTGACTGATGACTACCTTTGGCACACATGTTGATGTAACCCTGCTCCCAGAGTTCTGTGGGAGTTGCCGCACAGTTGGATCAAAAGTTTGTGGCCGTAGCTGTTTTGTTATTAATTGAAGTTCACCCCATCGGAAGGTCCAGAAAAGTTCCCAGGGGTGTCCTTAAGAATGGAAGATTAATCCTCCCATGAGCAAGATCTTGAGGTAATGAGTGCCGTGGATGTTTACCTTGGGAAAGCAGAGACTTGCATTTATAAAGCACCCTTCACAGCCATCAGGCATCCCGGAATTCTTACAGTGCGGAAGGAGGCCATTCGTCCCATTTTGACTGCACTGGCTCTATTACCGAACATCAATCTCCAACTTTTTCCTAAGATATTCCCTGCTATCCGAAAATAGGGCGTTCCTATGAAACCTTCCTTAAGCCGAAATGGCATGAAACGAAGAAGCATTAATTTAATTGGGAAAAATTTCACCTTTTCTCATAAAAGCGAAAATCCTCTTTGGATTTCTTCCGGTTAGTGAAAACAGGTATTAATGTATGTCGTTGGTAAAAGTGAAGTGGTGCAAAGCAAGCTTCCAAAAAGTGGGGCATACCTGTATTTCCATCCAATGCCCCTCCCGAATACCTCAGTTGAACCCTGTTTCTGTCACATTTCAGATCCTAACCACTCGCTGGGTGAGAAAGCATTTCCTCACATCGCCCCCTGCTTCTTCTGAACATCATTTTAAATCCATGCCCCTTTCAATCTTGCTTTCTTTAAGGCAGGAAATGCCCCTTCACCTTATCTACACTGTCCAGCCCTGTCTCATGATGTTGAAAACCTCCATCCAATCTCCTCTCAGCCTTCCTCAATCTATCCTCATCCACTGAAGTTTCTCATCCCTGGAATTTCCCAGTGCCCCAGCCTTTCCGAAGGGTTGGAATGTTGGGGAACAATGTGCGCAGCAAGTTTCCACAAGCCGCAAGGTGCTACTGAAGGAATAATCTGGGTTTATTTTGGAGATTAGAATTAGGTTCGATTCCCTACAGTGTGGAAACAGGCCCTTCGGCCCAACCAGTCCACACCGACCCTCCGAAGAGTAACCCACCCAGACCCATTTTTGCTCTGACTAATGCACCTAACAATTTCCCGTGGCTAATTCACCTGGCCGGCACATCGTTGGACTGTGGGAGGAAACCGGAGCACCCAGAGGAAACCCACGCAGACACAGGGGAGAACGCGCAAACTCCACACAGAGAGTGGCCTGAGGCGGGAATCGAACCTGGGACCCTGGTGCTGTGAGGCAGCAGTGCTAACCACTGAGCCACCGTGCCGCCCCTCCCCTCCTGCTTTTGTACAAATGGATGTAATGAGGGTTTTTGTTTTCTCCTAAGTAGGCAAGGCTGCAGTTTGACATCTCACCCATAACCTTCACCCATGACTATACGACACCCTCTCAGAACCCTGGCATAGGAACTGAACCCACAACCATCAGACCAAGCAGCAAGTGGGGCACGCAGCCCCAGCACCATGCTCTCCAGTTATAAAAATATCAGAGCCGGAGAAAGCGAGGATCTCTGCCTGGTCAACAAGGATTATCCGACCGGGTAAGAAAGGGAATGCTTGCTTTCCAACGGGATTTTGATCTGACCGATGGATTGGCTGACCGACGGTGAGTGCGTTGGTGGGGCAGGGCCTGGATAGAATCCGAGCTTCAAACAGTGCAGAAGAGGCCCTTCAGCCCATCTGTACCGCCACAAACACGCTAAATTTCGACTTGTCCCAATTCCAGCAACTGGCCCAAAGCCTCAGATGTGATCATGTACAAATTTGGTCGGCATGGACCGGTTGGACTGAACGGTTGTACATCGCTATGACTCTAAGACCTGAGAATGGAAGCTGGCCATTCAGCCCATTGAGCGCACTCTGCCTCTCAATGAGATCTGATCTGACAACCCTCAACTCCACATTTTCACCTTTTCCCCAGAACTCTTTATTTCCTCCCTGATTAAAAATCTGTCTCACTCTTGAATATACTTAAAGACCCAGCCTCGACAGCCCTTTGAGGGGAAATACTCCACTGATGCAGCCCGCTCTGAGAGAAGAGATTCCTCCTCATCTCGGTTTTAAATGGGTGACCCCTCTATTCTCTGATGATCCTAAACTCTCCCACAAGGGGGAAACAACCTCTCTGTATCGATCCAGTCATGTCCCCAGAGATTCCGGTATGTTTCAATGATGTCCCCTCTCCTTCTCCTAAACCCCAACAAGCCCAACCTACTCAACCTCCCCTCATAAGGCAGTCACTCCATACCCGGGATCAGCTGAGTGAACCCTCTCTGGACTGTCGCCAATGTCAACCGATCTTTCCTCAGATACAGGGCCCAAAACTGTTCACAGTGTTCCAGCTGTGAGCCGTTCACAGTGTTCTGGCTGTGACCTGTTCACAGTGTTCCGGCTGTGGTCTGTTCACGGTGTTGCCCCTGTGACCTGTTCACAGTGTTCTGCCTGTGACCTGTTTACACTGTTCCAGCTGTGATCTGTTCAAACTTGTCCACTTGTGACCTGTTCACAGTATTCCAGCTGTGACCAGTTCAGTGTTACGCCTGTGAACTGTTCACAGTGTTCCAGCTGTGGTCTGTTCACAGTGTTCCTGCTGTGGTCTGTTCACAGTGTTCCTGCTGTGGTCTGTTCACAGTGTTCCTGCTGTGGCCTGTTCACGGTGTTCTGGCTGTGGTCTGTTCAAAGTGTTCCGGCTGTGGCCTGTACACAGAGTTCCCGCTGTGGCCTGTTCACAGTGTTCCCACTGTGGTCTGTTCACGGTGTTCCGGCTGTGGCCTGTTCACGGTGTTCCGGCTGTGGACTGTTCACAGTGTTCCGGCTGTGGCCTGTTCACGGTGTTCCGGCTGTGGACTGTTCACAGTGT
This sequence comes from Chiloscyllium plagiosum, assembly GCF_037043375.1. Taxonomy (NCBI): domain Eukaryota; kingdom Metazoa; phylum Chordata; class Chondrichthyes; order Orectolobiformes; family Hemiscylliidae; genus Chiloscyllium; species Chiloscyllium plagiosum. The sequence goes on along the minus strand of NW_028270145.1, from coordinate 112,196,430 downwards.
TCCGGCTGTGGCCTGTTCACGATGTTCCGGCTGTGGCCTGTTCACACTGTTCCGGCTGTGGCCTGTTCACAGTGTTCCGGCTGTGGACTGTTCACAGTGTTCCGGCTGTGGCCTGTTCACGGTGTTCCGGCTGTGGCCGGTTCACGGTGTTCCGGCTGTGGTCTGTTCACAGAGTTCCGGCTGTGGCCTGTTCACAGTGTTGCCCCTGTGGTCTGTTCACAGTGTTCCGGCTGTGGCCTGGTCACGGTGATCTGGCTGTGGTCTATTCACAGTGTACCGGCTGTGGTCTGTTCATAGTGACCCCCTCTGTGGTCTGTTCTCGGTGTTCCGGCTCTGGCCTGTTCACAGTGTTCTGGCGGTGGCCTGTTCACAGTGATCTGGCTGTGGTCGGTTCATACTGTTCCAGCTGTAGCCTGTTCACAGTGATCCCCCTGTGGTCTGTTCACAGTGTTCCGGCTGTGGTCTGTTCACAGTGTTCCGGCTGTGGTCTGTTCACAGTGTTCCGGCTGTGGCCTGTTCACGGTGTTCCGGCTGTGGTCTGTTCACAGTGGTCTGGCTGTGGTCTGTTCACAGTGTTCCGGCTGTAGTCTGTTCACAGTGTTCCGGCTGTGGTCTGTTCACAGTGGTCTGGCTGTGGTCTGTTCACAGTGTTCCGGCTGTGGCTTGTTCACAGTGTTCCGGCTGTAGTCTGTTCACAGTGTTCCGGCTGTGGTCTGTTCTCAGTGTTCAGGCTGTGGCCTGTTCACAGTGTTCCGGCTGTAGTCTGTTCACAGTGTTCCGGCTGTGGCCTGTTCACAGTGTTCAGGCTGTGGCCTGTTCACAGTGTTCCGGCTGTGGCCTGTTACGGTGTTCCGGCTGTGGCCTGTTCACGGTGATCCGGCTGTGGCCTGTTCACGGTGATCCGGCTGTGGTCTGTTCACAGTGTTCCGACTGTGGTCTATTCACTGTTCCGGCTGTGGCCTGTTCACAGTGTTCCGGCTGTGGTCTGTTCACAGGGTTCCGGCTGTGTTCTGTTCACGATGTTCCGCCTGTGGCCTGTTCACAGTGTTCCGGCTGTGGTCTGTTCACGGTGTTCCGGCTGTGGCCTGTTCACAGCGATCCCCCTGTGGCCTGTTCACAGTGTTCCGGCTGTGGTCTGTTCACAGTGTTCCCCCTGTGGGTCTCTTCACAGTGTTCCGGCTGTGGTCTGTTCACAGTGGTCTGGCTGTGGTCTGTTCACAGTCTTCCAGCTGTGGCTTGTTCACAGTGCTCCGGCTGTAGTCTGTTCACAGTGCTCCGGCTGTGGTCTGTTCACAGTGTTGCCCCTGTGGCCTGTTCACAGTGTTCCGTCTGTGGCCTGTTCACGGTGTTCCAGCTGTGGCCTGTTCACGGTGTTCTGGCTGTGGTCTGTTCACAGTGTTAATGCTGTGGTCTGTTCACAGTGTTGCCCCTGTGGCCTGCTCACATTGTTCCGGCTGTGGTCTGTTCACGTTGTTCCCCCTGTGGCCTGTTCACAGTGTTCTGGCTGTGGCCTGTTCACAGTGTTGCCCCTGTGGCCTGTTCACAGTGTTCCGGCTGTGGCCTGTTCACGTGTTCCGGCTGTGGTCTGTTCACAGTGTTCCGGCTGTGGCCTGTTCACGGTGTTCCGGCTATGGCCTGTTCACGGTGTTCCGGCTGTGGTCTGTTCACAGTGTTCCAGCTGTGGTCTGTTCACAGTGTTGCCCCGTGGCCTGTTCAGAGTGTTCCAGCTGTGGTGTGTTCCAGCTGTGGCCTGTTCACGGTGTTCCGGCTGTGGTCTGTTCACAGTGTTCTGGCTGTGGTCTGTTCACAGTGTTGCCCCGTGGCCTGTTCACAGTGTTCCGGCTGTGGTCTGTTCACAGTGTTCCCCCTGTGGTCTGTTCACAGTGTTCTGGCTGTGGCGTATTCACGGTGTTCCGGCTGTGGTCTGTTCACAGTGTTCTGTCTGTGGTCTGTTCACGGTGTTCCGGCTGTGGTCTGGTCACGGTGTTCCGGCTGGGGTCTATTCACAGTGTTCCGGCTGTGGTCTGTTCACAGTGTTCTGGCTGTGGTCTGTTCACAGTGTTCTGGCTGTGGTCTGTTCACAGTGTTGCCCCGTGACCTGTTCACAGTGTTCCGGCTGTGGTCTGTTCATGGTGTTGCCCCTGTGACCTGTTCACAGTGTTCTGCCTGTGACCTGTTTACACTGTTCCAGCTGTGATCTGTTCAAACTTGTCCACTTGTGACCTGTTCACAGTATTCCAGCTGTGACCAGTTCAGTGTTACGCCTGTGAACTGTTCACAGTGTTCCAGCTGTGGTCTGTTCACAGTGTTCCTGCTGTGGTCTGTTCACAGTGTTCCTGCTGTGGTCTGTTCACAGTGTTCCTGCTGTGGCCTGTTCACGGTGTTCTGGCTGTGGTCTGTTCACAGTGTTCCGGCTGTGGCCTGTATACAGAGTTCCCGCTGTGGCCTGTTCACAGTGTTCCCACTGTGGTCTGTTCACGGTGTTCCGGCTGTGGCCTGTTCACGGTGTTCCGGCTGTGGACTGTTCACAGTGTTCCGGCTGTGGCCTGTTCACGGTGTTCCGGCTGTGGACTGTTCACAGTGTTCCGGCTGTGGCCTGTTCACGGTGTTCCGGCTGTGGACTGTTCACAGTGTTCCGGCTGTGGTCTATTCACGGTGTTCTGGCTGTGGTCTGTTCACAGTGTTCCGACTGTGGTCTATTCACTGTTCCGGCTGTGGCCTGTTCACAGTGTTCCGGCTGTGGTCTGTTCACAGGGTTCCGGCTGTGTTCTGTTCACGATGTTCCGCCTGTGGCCTGTTCACAGTGTTCCCCCTGTGGCCTGTTCACAGTGTTCCGGCTGTGGTCTGTTCACGGTGTTCCGGCTATGGCCTGTTCACAGCGATCCCCCTGTGGCCTGTTCACAGTGTTCCGGCTGTGGTCTGTTCACAGTGTTCCCCCTGTGGGTCTCTTCACAGTGTTCCGGCTGTGGTCTGTTCACAGTGGTCTGGCTGTGGTCTGTTCACAGTCTTCCAGCTGTGGCTTGTTCACAGTGCTCCGGCTGTAGTCTGTTCACAGTGCTCCGGCTGTGGTCTGTTCACAGTGTTGCCCCTGTGGCCTGTTCACAGTGTTCCGTCTGTGGCCTGTTCACGGTGTTCCAGCTGTGGCCTGTTCACGGTGTTCTGGCTGTGGTCTGTTCACAGTGTTAATGCTGTGGTCTGTTCACAGTGTTGCCCCTGTGGCCTGCTCACATTGTTCCGGCTGTGGTCTGTTCACGTTGTTCCCCCTGTGGCCTGTTCACAGTGTTCTGGCTGTGGCCTGTTCACAGTGTTGCCCCTGTGGCCTGTTCACAGTGTTCCGGCTGTGGCCTGTTCACGTGTTCCAGCTGTGGTCTGTTCACAGTGTTCCGGCTGTGGCCTGTTCACGGTGTTCCGGCTATGGCCTGTTCACGGTGTTCCGGCTGTGGTCTGTTCACAGTGTTCCAGCTGTGGTCTGTTCACAGTGTTGCCCCGTGGCCTGTTCAGAGTGTTCCAGCTGTGGTGTGTTCCAGCTGTGGCCTGTTCACGGTGTTCCGGCTGTGGTCTGTTCACAGTGTTCTGGCTGTGGTCTGTTCACAGTGTTGCCCCGTGGCCTGTTCACAGTGTTCCGGCTGTGGTCTGTTCACAGTGTTCCCCCTGTGGTCTGTTCACAGTGTTCTGGCTGTGGCGTATTCACGGTGTTCCGGCTGTGGTCTGTTCACAGTGTTCTGTCTGTGGTCTGTTCACGGTGTTCCGGCTGTGTCTGGTCACGGTGTTCCGGCTGTGGTCTATTCACAGTGTTCCGGCTGTGGTCTGTTCACAGTGTTCTGGCTGTGGTCTGTTCACAGTGTTGCCCCGTGACCTGTTCACAGTGTTCCGGCTGTGGTCTGTTCACGGTGTTGCCCCTGTGACCTGTTCACAGTGTTCTGCCTGTGACCTGTTTACACTGTTCCAGCTGTGATCTGTTCAAACTTGTCCACTTGTGACCTGTTCACAGTATTCCAGCTGTGACCAGTTCAGTGTTACGCCTGTGAACTGTTCACAGTGTTCCAGCTGTGGTCTGTTCACAGTGTTCCTGCTGTGGTCTGTTCACAGTGTTCCAGCTGTGGTCTGTTCACAGTGTTCCTGCTGTGGCCTGTTCACGGTGTTCTGGCTGTGGTCTGTTCACAGTGTTCCGGCTGTGGCCTGTTCACGGTGTTCCGGCTGTGGACTGTTCACAGTGTTCCGGCTGTGGCCTGTTCACGGTGTTGCCCCTGTGACCTGTTCACAGTGTTCCGGCTGTGTTCTGTTCACGGTGTTGCCCCTGTGACCTGTTCACAGTGTTCCGGCTGTGGTCTGTTCACGGTGTTGCCCCTGTGACCTGTTCACAGTGTTCCGGCTGTGGCCTGTTCACGGTGTTGCCCCTGTGACCTGTTCACAGTGTTCCAGCTGTGTTCTGTTCACGGTGTTGCCCCTGTGACCTGTTCACAGTGTTCCGGCTGTGGTCTGTTCATGGTGTTGCCCCTGTGACCTGATCACAGTGTTCTGCCTGTGACCTGTTTACACTGTTCCAGCTGTGATCTGTTCAAACTTGTCCACTTGTGACCTGTTCACAGTATTCCAGCTGTGACCAGTTCAGTGTTACGCCTGTGAACTGTTCACAGTGTTCCAGCTGTGGTCTGTTCACAGTGTTCCTGCTGTGGTCTGTTCACAGTGTTCCTGCTGTGGTCTGTTCACAGTGTTCCTGCTGTGGCCTGTTCACGGTGTTCTGGCTGTGGTCTGTTCAAAGTGTTCCGGCTGTGGCCTGTACACAGAGTTCCCGCTGTGGCCTGTTCACAGTGTTCCCACTGTGGTCTGTTCACGGTGTTCCGGCTGTGGCCTGTTCACGGTGTTCCGGCTGTGGACTGTTCACAGTGTTCCGGCTGTGGCCTGTTCACGGTGTTCCGGCTGTGGACTGTTCACAGTGTTCCGGCTGTGGCCTGTTCACGGTGTTCCGGCTGTGGACTGTTCACAGTGTTCCGGCTGTGGCCTGTTCACGGTGTTCCGGCTGTGGCCTGTTCACAGTGTTCCGGCTGTGGACTGTTCACAGTGTTCCGGCTGTGGCCTGTTCACGGTGTTCCGGCTGTGGCCGGTTCACGGTGTTCCGGCTGTGGTCTGTTCACAGAGTTCCGGCTGTGGCCTGTTCACAGTGTTGCCCCTGTGGTCTGTTCACAGTGTTCCGGCTGTGGCCTGGTCACGGTGATCTGGCTGTGGTCTATTCACAGTGTACCGGCTGTGGTCTCTTCATAGTGACCCCCTCTGTGGTCTGTTCTCGGTGTTCCGGCTCTGGCCTGTTCACAGTGTTCTGGCTGTGGCCTGTTCACAGTGATCTGGCTGTGGTCGGTTCATACTGTTCCAGCTGTAGCCTGTTCACAGTGATCCCCTTGTGGTCTGTTCACAGTGTTCCGGCTGTGGTCTGTTCACAGTGTTCCGGCTGTGGTCTGTTCACAGTGTTCCGGCTGTGGCCTGTTCACGGTGTTCCGGCTGTGGTCTGTTCACAGTGGTCTGGCTGTGGTCTGTTCACAGTGTTCCGGCTGTGGCTTGTTCACAGTGTTCCGGCTGTAGTCTGTTCACAGTGTTCAGGCTGTGGCCTGTTCACAGTGTTCCGGCTGTAGTCTGCTCACGGTGTTACCACTGTGGCCTGTTCACAGTGTTCAGGCTGTGGCCTGTTCACAGTGTTCCGGCTGTGGCCTGTTCACAGTGTTCCTCCTGTGGCCTGTTCACAGTGTTCCGGCTGTGGCCTGTTACGGTGTTCCGGCTGTGGCCTGTTCACGGTGATCCGGCTGTGGTCTATTCACGGTGTTCTGGCTGTGGTCTGTTCACAGTGTTCCGACTGTGGTCTATTCACTGTTCCGGCTGTGGCCTGTTCACAGTGTTCCGGCTGTGGTCTATTCACGGTGTTCCGGCTGTGGTCTGTTCACAGGGTTCCGGCTGTGGTCTGTTCACGGTGTTCCGCCTGTGGCCTGTTCACAGTGTTCCGGCTGTGGCCTGTTACGGTGTTCCGGCTGTGGCCTGTTCACGGTGATCCGGCTGTGGTCTATTCACGGTGTTCTGGCTGTGGTCTGTTCACAGTGTTCCGACTGTGGTCTATTCACTGTTCCGGCTGTGGCCTGTTCACAGTGTTCCGGCTGTGGTCTGTTCACAGGGTTCCGGCTGTGTTCTGTTCACGATGTTCCGCCTGTGGCCTGTTCACAGTGTTCCGGCTGTGGTCTGTTCACGGTGCTCCGGCTGTGGCCTGTTCACAGCGATCCCCCTGTGGCCTGTTCACAGTGTTCCGGCTGTGGTCTGTTCACAGTGTTCCCCCTGTGGGTCTCTTCACAGTGTTCCGGCTGTGGTCTGTTCACAGTGGTCTGGCTGTGGTCTGTTCACAGTCTTCCAGCTGTGGCTTGTTCACAGTGCTCCGGCTGTAGTCTGTTCACAGTGCTCCGGCTGTGGTCTGTTCACAGTCTTGCCCCTGTGGCCTGTTCACAGTGTTCCGTCTGTGGCCTGTTCACGGTGTTCCAGCTGTGGCCCGTTCACGGTGTTCTGGCTGTGGTCTGTTCACAGTGTTAATGCTGTGGTCTGTTCACAGTGTTGCCCCTGTGGCCTGCTCACATTGTTCCGGCTGTGGTCTGTTCACGTTGTTCCCCCTGTGGCCTGTTCACAGTGTTCTGGCTGTGGCCTGTTCACAGTGTTGCCCCTGTGGCCTGTTCACAGTGTTCCGGCTGTGGCCTGTTCACGTGTTCCGGCTGTGGTCTGTTCACAGTGTTCCGGCTGTGGCCTGTTCACGGTGTTCCGGCTATGGCCTGTTCACGGTGTTCCGGCTGTGGTCTGTTCACAGTGTTCCAGCTGTGGTCTGTTCACAGTGTTGCCCCGTGGCCTGTTCAGAGTGTTCCAGCTGTGGTGTGTTCCAGCTGTGGCCTGTTCACGGTGTTCCGGCTGTGGTCTGTTCACAGTGTTCTGGCTGTGGTCTGTTCACAGTGTTGCCCCGTGGCCTGTTCACAGTGTTCCGGCTGTGGTCTGTTCACAGTGTTCCCCCTGTGGTCTGTTCACAGTGTTCTGGCTGTGGCGTATTCACGGTGTTCCGGCTGTGGTCTGTTCACAGTGTTCTGTCTGTGGTCTGTTCACAGTCTTGCCCCTGTGGCCTGTTCACAGTGTTCCGTCTGTGGCCTGTTCACGGTGTTCCAGCTGTGGCCTGTTCACGGTGTTCTGGCTGTGGTCTGTTCACAGTGTTAATGCTGTGGTCTGTTCACAGTGTTGCCCCTGTGGCCTGCTCACATTGTTCCGGCTGTGGTCTGTTCACGTTGTTCCCCCTGTGGCCTGTTCACAGTGTTCTGGCTGTGACCTGTTCACAGTGTTGCCCCTGTGGCCTGTTCACAGTGTTCCGGCTGTGGCCTGTTCACGTGTTCCGCCTGTGGCCTGTTCACAGTGTTCCGGCTGTGGCCTGTTACGGTGTTCCGGCTGTGGCCTGTTCACGGTGATCCGGCTGTGGTCTATTCACGGTGTTCTGGCTGTGGTCTGTTAACAGTGTTCCGACTGTGGTCTATTCACTGTTCCGGCTGTGGCCTGTTCACAGTGTTCCGGCTGTGGTCTGTTCACAGGGTTCCGGCTGTGTTCTGTTCACGATGTTCCGCCTGTGGCCTGTTCACAGTGTTCCCCCTGTGGCCTGTTCACAGTGTTCCGGCTGTGGTCTGTTCACGGTGTTCCGGCTGTGGCCTGTTCACAGCGATCCCCCTGTGGCCTGTTCACAGTGTTCCGGCTGTGGTCTGTTCACAGTGTTCCCCCTGTGGGTCTCTTCACAGTGTTCCGGCTTTGGTCTGTTCACAGTGGTCTGGCTGTGGTCTGTTCACAGTCTTCCAGCTGTGGCTTGTTCACAGTGCTCCGGCTGTAGTCTGTTCACAGTGCTCCGGCTGTGGTCTGTTCACAGTCTTGCCCCTGTGGCCTGTTCACAGTGTTCCGTCTGTGGCCTGTTCACGGTGTTCCAGCTGTGGCCTGTTCACGGTGTTCTGGCTGTGGTCTGTTCACAGTGTTAATGCTGTGGTCTGTTCACAGTGTTGCCCCTGTGGCCTGCTCACATTGTTCCGGCTGTGGTCTGTTCACGTTGTTCCCCCTGTGGCCTGTTCACAGTGTTCTGGCTGTGGCCTGTTCACAGTGTTGCCCCTGTGGCCTGTTCACAGTGTTCCGGCTGTGGCCTGTTCACGTGTTCCGGCTGTGGTCTGTTCACAGTGTTCCGGCTGTGGCCTGTTCACGGTGTTCCGGCTATGGCCTGTTCACGGTGTTCCGGCTGTGGTCTGTTCACAGTGTTCCAGCTGTGGTCTGTTCACAGTGTTGCCCCGTGGCCTGTTCAGAGTGTTCCAGCTGTGGTGTGTTCCGGCTGTGGCCTGTTCACGGTGTTCCGGCTGTGGTCTGTTCACAGTGTTCTGGCTGTGGTCTGTTCACAGTGTTGCCCCGTGGCCTGTTCACAGTGTTCCGGCTGTGGTCTGTTCACAGTGTTCCCCCTGTGGTCTGTTCACAGTGTTCTGGCTGTGGCGTATTCACGGTGTTCCGGCTGTGGTCTGTTCACAGTGTTCTGTCTGTGGTCTGTTCACGGTGTTCCGGCTGTGTCTGGTCACGGTGTTCCGGCTGTGGTCTATTCACAGTGTTCCGGCTGTGGTCTGTTCACAGTGTTCTGGCTGTGGTCTGTTCACAGTGTTGCCCCGTGACCTGTTCACAGTGTTCCGGCTGTGGTCTGTTCACGGTGTTGCCCCTGTGACCTGTTCACAGTGTTCTGCCTGTGACCTGTTTACACTGTTCCAGCTGTGATCTGTTCAAACTTGTCCACTTGTGACCTGTTCACAGTATTCCAGCTGTGACCAGTTCAGTGTTACGCCTGTGAACTGTTCACAGTGTTCCAGCTGTGGTCTGTTCACAGTGTTCCTGCTGTGGTCTGTTCACAGTGTTCCTGCTGTGGTCTGTTCACAGTGTTCCTGCTGTGGCCTGTTCACGGTGTTCTGGCTGTGGTCTGTTCACAGTGTTCCGGCTGTGGCCTGTACACAGAGTTCCCGCTGTGGCCTGTTCACAGTGTTCCCACTGTGGTCTGTTCACGGTGTTCCGGCTGTGGCCTGTTCACGGTGTTCCGGCTGTGGACTGTTCACAGTGTTCCGGCTGTGGCCTGTTCACGGTGTTCCGGCTGTGGACTGTTCACAGTGTTCCGGCTGTGGCCTGTTCACGGTGTTCCGGCTGTGGACTGTTCACACTGTTCCGGCTGTGGCCTGTTCACGGTGTTGCCCCTGTGACCTGTTCACAGTGTTCCGGCTGTGGCCTATTCACGGTGTTCCGGCTGTGGCCGGTTCACGGTGTTCCGGCTGTGGTCTGTTCGCAGAGTTCCGGCTGTGGCCTGTTCACAGTGTTGCCCCTGTGGTCTGTTCACAGTGTTCCGGCTGTGGCCTGGTCACGGTGATCTGGCTGTGGTCTATTCACAGTGTACCGGCTGTGGTCTGTTCATAGTGACCCCCTCTGTGGTCTGTTCTCGGTGTTCCGGCTCTGGCCTGTTCACAGTGTTCTGGCTGTGGCCTGTTCACAGTGATCTGGCTGTGGTCGGTTCATACTGTTCCAGCTGTAGCCTGTTCACAGTGATCCCCCTGTGGTCTGTTCACAGTGTTCCGGCTGTGGTCTGTTCACAGTGTTCCGGCTGTGGTCTGTTCACAGTGTTCCGGCTGTGGCCTGTTCACGGTGTTCCGGCTGTGGTCTGTTCACAGTGGTCTGGCTGTGGTCTGTTCACAGTGTTCCGGCTGTGGCTTGTTCACAGTGTTCCGGCTGTAGTCTGTTCACAGTGTTCCGGCTGTGGTCTGTTCACAGTGTTCAGGCTGTGGCCTGTTCACAGTGTTCCGGCTGTAGTCTGCTCACGGTGTTACCACTGTGGCCTGTTCACAGTGTTCAGGCTGTGGCCTGTTCACAGTGTTCCGGCTGTGGCCTGTTCACAGTGTTCCTCCTGTGGCCTGTTCACAGTGTTCCGGCTGTGGCCTGTTACGGTGTTCCGGCTGTGGCCTGTTCACGGTGATCCGGCTGTGGTCTATTCACGGTGTTCTGGCTGTGGTCTGTTCACAGTGTTCCGACTGTGGTCTATTCACTGTTCCGGCTGTGGCCTGTTCACGGTGTTCCGGCTGTGGTCTATTCACGGTGTTCCGGCTGTGGTCTGTTCACAGGGTTCCGGCTGTGGTCTGTTCACGGTGTTCCGCCTGTGGCCTGTTCACAGTGTTCCGGCTGTGGTCTGTTCACAGTGTTCCGGCTGTGGCCTGTTCACAGTGTTCCGGCTGTGGCCTGTTCACAGTGATCCCCCTGTGGTCTGTTCACAGAGTTCCGGCTGTGGCCTGTTCACGGTGTTCCGGCTGTGGTCTGTTCACAGTGTTCTGGCTGTGGTCTGTTCACAGTGTTGCCCCGTGGCCTGTTCACAGTGTTCCGGCTGTGGTCTGTTCACAGTGTTCCCCCTGTGGTCTGTTCACAGTGTTCTGGCTGTGGCGTATTCACGGTGTTCCGGCTGTGGTCTGTTCACAGTGTTCTGTCTGTGGTCTGTTCACGGTGTTCCGGCTGTGGTCTGGTCACGGTGTTCCGGCTGTGGTCTATTCACAGTGATCCGGCTGTGGTCTGTTCACAGTGTTCTGGCTGTGGTCTGTTCACAGTGTTGCCCCGTGGCCTGTTCACAGTGTTCCGGCTGTGGTCTGTTCACAGTGTTCCCCCTGTGGTCTGTTCGCAGTGTTCTGGCTGTGGCGTATTCACGGTGTTCCGGCTGTGGTCTGTTCACAGTGTTCTGTCTGAGGTCTGTTCACGGTGTTCCGGCTGTGGTCTGTTCACGGTGTTCCGGCTGTGGTCTATTCACAGTGTTCCGGCTGTGGTCTGTTCACAGTGTTCCGGCTGTGGTCTGTTCACAGTGTTCCGGCTGTGGTCTATTCACGGTGTTCTGTCTGTGGTCTATTCACAGTGTTCCGGCTGTGGTCTGTTCACAGTGTTCTGGCTGTGGTCTGTTCACGGTGTTCCGGCTGTGGTCTGTTCACGGTGTTCCGGCTGTGGTCTGTTCACGGTGTTCCGGCTGTGGTCTGTTCACAGTGTTCCGGCTGTGGTCTATTCACGGTGTTCTGTCTGTGGTCTATTCACAGTGTTCCGGCTGTGGTCTGTTCACAGTGTTCTGGCTGTGGTCTGTTCACGGTGTTCCGGCTGTGGGGTCTGTTCACGGTGTTCCGGCTGTGGGCTGTTCACAGTGATCCCCCTTTGGTCTGTTCACAGTGTTCCGGCTGTGGTCTGTTCACAGTGTTCCCCCTGTGGTCTGTTCACAGTGTTCTGGCTGTGGCGTATTCACGGTGTTCCGGCTGTGGTCTGTTCACAGTGGTCTGGCTGTGGTCTGTTCACAGTGTTCCGGATGTGTCTTGTTCACCGTGTTCCGGCTGTAGTCTGTTCACAGTGTTCCGGCTGTGGTCTGTTCACAGTGTTCCCCCTGTGGCCTGTTCACAGTGTTCCGGCTGTGGCCTGTTCACGGTGTTCCGGATGTGGCCTGTTCACGGTGTTCTGGCTGTGGTCTGTTCACAGTGTTCCGGCTGTGGTCTGTTCACGGTGTTCTGGCTGTGGTCTGTTCACAGTGTTCCGGCTGTGGCCTGTTCACGGTGTTCCCGCTGTGGTCTGTTCACAGTGTTCCGGCTGTGGTCTGTTCACAGTGTTCCGGCTGTGGTCTGTTCACAGTGTTCCGGCTGTGGTCTGTTCACAGTGTTCCTGCTGTGGCCTGTTCACAGTGTTCCGGCTCTGGCCTGTTCACAGTGTTGCCCCTGTGGCCTGCTCACAGTGTTCCTGCTGTGGTCTGTTCACGGTGTTCCCCCTGTGGCCTGTTCACAGTGTTCTGGCTGTGGCCTGTTCACAGTGTTGCCCCTGTGGTCTGTTCACAGTGTTCTGGCTGTGGCCTGTTCACGGTGCTCCGGCTGTAGTCTGTTCACAGTGTTCCAGCTGTGGTCTGTTCACAGTGTTCTTGCTGTGGCCTGTTCACGGTGTTCCGGCTGTGGTCTGTTCACGGTGTTCTGGCTGTGGTCTGTTCACAGTGTTCTGGCTGTGGTCTGTTCACAGTGTTGCCCCGTGGCCTGTTCACAGTGTTCGGGCTGTGGTGTGTTCCGGCTGTGGTCTGTTCACAGTGCTCTGGCTGTGGTCTGTTCACAGTGTTCCGGATGTGTCTTGTTCACAGTGTTCCGGCTGTAGTCTGTTCACAGTGTTCCAGCTTTGGTCTGTTCACAGTGTTGCCCCTGTGGTCTGTTCACAGTGTTCTGGCTGTGGCCTGTTCACGGTGTTCCGGCTGTGGTCTGTTCACGGTGTTCTGGCTGTGGTCTGTTCACAGTGTTCTGGCTGTGGTCTGTTCATGGTGTTTCGTCTGTGGTCTGTTCACAGTGTTCCGGCTGTGGCCTGTTCACGGTGTTCCCGCTGTGGTCTGTTCACAGTGTTCCAGCTGTGGCCTGTTCACGGTGTTCCCGCTGTGGTCTCTTCACAGTGTTCCAGCTGTGGTCTGTTCACGGTGTTCTGGCTGTGGTCTGTTCACAGTGTTCCGGCTGTGGCCTGTTCACAGTGTTCTGGCTGTGGTCTGTTCACAGTGTTCCGGCTGTGGCCTGTTCACAGTGTTCTGGCTGTGGCCTGTTCACAGTGTTCTGGCTGTGGTCTGTTCACAGTGTTCCGGCTGTGGTCTGTTCACAGTGTTCCTGCTGTGGCCTGTTCACAGTGTTCCGGCTATAGCCTGTTCACAGTGTTCCAGCTGTGGCCTGTTCACAGTGTTCTGGCTGTGGTCTGTTCACAGTTTTCCTGCTGTGGCCTTTTGACAGTGTTCCGGCTGTGGCCTGTTCACAGTGCTCCGGCTGTGGTCTGTTCACAGTCTTCCCCCTGTGGCCTGTTCACAGTGTTCCGTCTGTGGCCTGTTCATGGTGTTCTGGCTGTGGTCTGTGCACGGTGTTCCGGCTATGGTCTGTTCATAGTGTTCCGGCTGTGGTCTGTTCACGGTGTTCCGTCTGTGGCCTGTTCACAGTGCTCCGGCTGTGGTCTGTTCACAGTGCTCCGGCTGTGGTCTGTTCACAGTCTTCCCCCTGTGGCCTGTTCACAGTGTTCCGTCTGTGGCCTGTTCATGGTGTTCTGGCTGTGGTCTGTTCACAGTGTTCCGGCTATGGTCTGTTCACGGTGTTCTGGCTGTGGTCTGTTCACAGTGTTCCGGCTGTGGCCTGTTCATAGTGTTCCGGCTGTAGCCTGTTCACAGTGTTCCGTCTGTGGCCTGTTCACAGTGCTCCGGCTGTGGTCTGTTCACAGTGCTCCGGCTGTGGTCTGTTCACAGTCTTCCCCCTGTGGCCTGTTCACAGTGTTCCGTCTGTGGCCTGTTCATGGTGTTCTGGCTGTGGTCTGTGCACGGTGTTCCGGCTATGGTCTGTTCATAGTGTTCCGGCTGTGGTCTGTTCACGGTGTTCCGTCTGTGGCCTGTTCACAGTGTTCTGGCTGTGGTCTGTTCACAGTGTTCTGGCTGTGGTCTGTTCACGGTTTTCCGGCTGTTGTCTGTTCACAGTGTTCCGGCTGTGGCCAGTTACGGTGTTCCGGCTGTGGCCTGTTCACGGTGATCCGGCTGTGGTCTATTCACGGTGTTCTGGCTGTGGTCTGTTCACAGTGTTCCGACTGTGGTCTATTCACTCTTCCAGCTGTGGCCTGTTCACAGTGTTCCGGCTGTGGTCTATTCACGGTGTTCCGGCTGTGGTCTGTTCACAGGGTTCCGGCTGTGTTCTGTTCACGATGTTCCGCCTGTGGCCTGTTCACAGTGTTCCGGCTGTGGTCTGTTCACGGTGTTCCGGCTGTGGCCTGTTCACAGCGATCCCCCTGTGGCCTGTTCACAGTGTTCCGTCTGTGGTCTGTTCACAGTGTTCCCCCTGTGGGTCTCTTCACAGTGTTCCGGCTGTGGTCTGTTCACAGTGCTCCGGCTGTAGTCTGTTCACAGTGCTCCGGCTGTGGTCTGTTCACAGTGTTGCCCCTGTGGCCTGTTCACAGTGTTCCGTCTGTGGCCTGTTCACGGTGTTCCAGCTGTGGCCTGTTCACGGTGTTCTGGCTGTGGTCTGTTCACAGTGTTAATGCTGTGGTCTGTTCACAGTGTTGCCCCTGTGGCCTGCTCACATTGTTCCGGCTGTGGTCTGTTCACGTTGTTCCCCCTGTGGCCTGTTCACAGTGTTCCGGCTGTGGCCTGTTCACGTGTTCCGGCTGTGGTCTGTTCACAGTGTTCCGGCTGTGGCCTGTTCACGGTGTTCCGGCTATGGCCTGTTCACGGTGTTCCGGCTGTGGTCTGTTCACAGTGTTCCAGCTGTGGTCTGTTCACGGTGTTGCCCCGTGGCCTGTTCAGAGTGTTCCAGCTGTGGTGTGTTCCGGCTGTGGCCTGTTCACGGTGTTCCGGCTGTGGTCTGTTCACAGTGTTCTGGCTGTGGTCTGTTCACAGTGTTGCCCCGTGGCCTGTTCACAGTGTTACGGCTGTGGTCAATTCACAGTGTTCCCCCTGTGGTCTGTTCACAGTGTTCTGGCTGTGGCGTATTCACGGTGTTCCGGCTGTGGTCTGTTCACAGTGTTCTGTCTGTGGTCTGTTCACGGTGTTCCGGCTGTGGTCTGTTCACGGTGTTCCGGCTGTGGCCTATTCACAGTGTTCCGGCTGTGGTCTGTTCACAGTGTTCTGGCTGTGGTCTGTTCACAGTGTTGCCCCGTGGCCTGTTCACAGTGTTCCGGCTGTGGTCTGTTCACAGTGTTCCCCCTGTGGTCTGTTCACAGTGTTCTGGCTGTGGCGTATTCACGGTGTTCCGGCTGTGGTCTGTTCACAGTGTTCTGTCTGTGGTCTGTTCACGGTGTTCCGGCTGTGGTCTGTTCACGGTGTTCCGGCTGTGGCCTATTCACAGTGTTCCGGCTGTGGTCTGTTCACAGTGTTCTGGCTGTGGTCTGTTCACAGTGTTGCCCCGTGGCCTGTTCACAGTGTTCCGGCTGTGGTCTGTTCACAGTGTTCCCCCTGTGGTCTGTTCACAGTGTTCTGGCTGTGGCGTATTCACGGTGTTCCGGCTGTGGTCTGTTCACAGTGTTCTGTCTGTGGTCTGTTCACGGTGTTCCGGCTGTGGTCTGTTCACGGTGTTCCGGCTGTGGTCTATTCACAGTGTTCCGGCTGTGGTCTGTTCACAGTGTTCCGGCTGTGGTCTATTCACGATGTTCTGTCTGTGGTCTATTCACAGTGTTCCGGCTGTGGTCTGTTCACAGTGATCCCCCTGTGGTCTGTTCACAGTGCTCTGTCTGTGGTCTGTTCACAGTGTTCCAGCTGTGGTCTGTTCACAGTGATCTCCCTGTGGTCTGTTCACAGTGTTCTGGCTGTGGTCTGTTCACGGTGTTCCGGCTGTGGTCTGTTCACGGTGTTCCGGCTGTGGCCTGTTCACAGTGATCCCCCTGTGGTCTGTTCACAGTGTTCCGGCTGTGGTCTGTTCACAGTGTTCCCCCTGTGGTCTGTTCACAGTGGTCTGGCTGTGGCGTATTCACGGTGTTCCGGCTGTGGTCTGTTCACAGTGGTCTGGCTGTGGTCTGTTCACAGTGTTCCGGATGTGTCTTGTTCACCGTGTTCCGGCTGTAGTCTGTTCACAGTGTTCCGGCTGTGGTCTGTTCACAGTGTTCCCCCTGTGGCTTGTTCATAGTGTTCCGGCTGTGGCCTGTTCACGGTGTTCCGGCTGTGGCCTGTTCACGGTGTTCTGGCTGTGGTCTGTTCACAGTGTTCCGGCTGTGGCCTGTTCACGATGTTCCCGCTGTGGTCTGTTCACAGTGTTCCGGCTGTGGTCTGTTCACAGTGTTCCTGCTGTGGCCTGTTCACAGTGTTCCGGCTCTGGCCTGTTCACAGTGTTGCCCCTGTGGCCTGCTCACAGTGTTCCTGCTGTGGTCTGTTCACGGTGTTCCCCCTGTGGCCTGTTCACAGTGTTCTGGCTGTGGCCTGTTCACAGTGTTGCCCCTGTGGTCTGTTCACAGTGTTCTGGCTGTGGCCTGTTCACGGTGCTCCGGCTGTAGTCTGTTCACAGTGTTCCAGCTGTGGTCTGTTCACAGTGTTCTTGCTGTGGCCTGTTCACGGTGTTCCGGCTGTGGTCTCTTCACGGTGTTCTGGCTGTGGTCTGTTCACAGTGTTCTGGCTGTGGTCTGTTCACAGTGTTGCCCCGTGGCCTGTTCACAGTGTTCCGGCTGTGGTGTGTTCCGGCTGTGGTCTGTTCACAGTGCTCTGGCTGTGGTCTGTTCACAGTGTTCCGGATGTGTCTTGTTCACAGTGTTCCGGCTGTAGTCTGTTCACAGTGTTCCAGCTGTGGTCTGTTCACAGTGTTGCCCCTGTGGTCTGTTCACAGTGTTCCGGCTGTGGTCTGTTCACGGTGTTCTGGCTGTGGTCTGTTCACAGTGTTCCGGCTGTGGCCTGTTCACGATGTTCCCGCTGTGGTCTGTTCACAGTGTTCCGGCTGTGGTCTGTTCACAGTGTTCCTGCTGTGGCCTGTTCACAGTGTTCCGGCTCTGGCCTGTTCACAGTGTTGCCCCTGTGGCCTGCTCACAGTGTTCCTGCTGTGGTCTGTTCACGGTGTTCCCCCTGTGGCCTGTTCACAGCGTTCTGGCTGTGGCCTGTTCACAGTGTTGCCCCTGTGGTCTGTTCACAGTGTTCTGGCTGTGGCCTGTTCACAGTGTTGCCCCTGTGGTCTGTTCACAGTGTTCTGGCTGTGGCCTGTTCACGGTGTTCCGGCTGTAGTCTGTTCACAGTGTTGCCCCTGTGGTCTGTTCACAGTGTTCTGGCTGTGGTCTGTTCACAGTGTTCTGGCTGTGGTCTGTTCACAGTGTTGCCCCGTGGCCTGTTCACAGTGTTCCGGCTGTGGTCTGTTCACAGTGCTCTGGCTGTGGTCTGTTCACAGTGTTCCGGATGTGTCTTGTTCACAGTGTTCCGGCTGTAGTCTGTTCACAGTGTTCCAGCTGTGGTCTGTTCACAGTGTTGCCCCTGTGGTCTGTTCACAGTGTTCTGGCTGTGGCCTGTTCACGGTGTTCCGGCTGTGGTCTGTTCACGGTGTTCTGGCTGTGGTCTGTTCACAGTGTTCTGGCTGTGGTCTGTTCATGGTGTTTCGTCTGTGGTCTGTTCACAGTGTTCCGGCTGTGGCCTGTTCACGGTGTTCCGGCTATGGTCTGTTCACAGTGTTCCGGCTGTGATCTGTTCACAGTGTTCCGGCTGTGGTCTGTTCACAGTGTTCCTGCTGTGGCCTGTTCACAGTGTTCCGGCTGTAGCCTGTTCACAGTGTTCCAGCTGTGGCCTGTTCACAGTGTTCCGGCTGTGGTCTGTTCACAGTTTTCCTGCTGTGGCCTTTTGACAGTGTTCCGGCTGTGGCCTGTTCACAGTGCTCCGGCTGTGGTCTGTTCACAGTCTTCCCCCTGTGGCCTGTTCACAGTGTTCCGTCTGTGGCCTGTTCATGGTGTTCTGGCTGTGGTCTGTGCACGGTGTTCCGGCTATGGTCTGTTCATAGTGTTCCGGCTGTGGTCTGTTCACGGTGTTCCGTCTGTGGCCTGTTCACAGTGTTCTGGCTGTGGTCTGTTCACAGTGTTCTGGCTGTGGTCTGTTCACGGTTTTCCGGCTGTTGTCTGTTCACAGTGTTCCGGCTGTGGCCAGTTACGGTGTTCCGGCTGTGGCCTGTTCACGGTGATCCGGCTGTGGTCTCTTCACGGTGTTCTGGCTGTGGTCTGTTCACAGTGTTCCAACTGTGGTCTATTCACTGTTCCGGCTGTGGTCTATTCACGGTGTTCCGGCTGTGGTCTGTTCACAGGGTTCCGGCTGTAGTCTGCTCACGGTGTTTCCACTGTGGCCTGTTCACAGTGTTCAGGCTGTGGCCTGTTCACAGTGTTCCGGCTGTGGCCTGTTCACAGTGTTCCAGCTGTGGCCTGTTCACGGTGTTCTGGCTGTGGTCTGTTCACAGTGTTAATGCTGTGGTCTGTTCACAGTGTTGCCCCTGTGGCCTGCTCACATTGTTCCGGCTGTGGTCTGTTCACGTTGTTCCCCCTGTGGCATGTTCACAGTGTTCTGGCTGTGGCCTGTTCACAGTGTTGCCCCTGTGGCCTGTTCACAGTGTTCCGGCTGTGGTCTGTTCACAGTGTTCCGGCTGTGGCCTGTTCACGGTGTTCCGGCTATGGCCTGTTCACGGTGTTCCGGCTGTGGTCTGTTCACAGTGTTCCAGCAGTGGTCTGTTCACGGTGTTGCCCCGTGGCCTGTTCAGAGTGTTCCAGCTGTGGTGTGTTCCGGCTGTGGCCTGTTCACGGTGTTCCGGCTGTGGTCTGTTCACAGTGTTCTGGCTGTGGTCTGTTCACAGTGTTGCCCCGTGGCCTGTTCACAGTGTTCCGGCTGTGGTCTGTTCACAGTGTTCCCCCTGTGGTCTGTTCACAGTGTTCTGGCTGTGGCGTATTCACGGTGTTCCGGCTGTGGTCTGTTCACAGTGTTCTGTCTGTGGTCTGTTCACGGTGTTCCGGCTGTGGTCTGTTCACGGTGTTCCGGCTGTGGTCTATTCACAGTGTTCCGGCTGTGGTCTGTTCACAGTGTTCTGGCTGTGGTCTGTTCACAGTGTTGCCCCGTGGCCTGTTCACAGTGTTCCGGCTGTGGTCTGTTCACAGTGTTCCCCCTGTGGTCTGTTCACAGTGTTCTGGCTGTGGCGTATTCACGGTGTTCCGGCTGTGGTCTGTTCACAGTGTTCTGTCTGTGGTCTGTTCACGGTGTTCCGGCTGTGGTCTGTTCACGGTGTTCCGGCTGTGGTCTATTCACAGTGTTCCGGCTGTGGTCTGTTCACAGTGTTCCGGCTGTGGTCTATTCACGGTGTTCTGTCTGTGGTCTATTCACAGTGTTCCGGCTGTGGTCTGTTCACAGTGTTCTGGCTGTGGTCTGTTCACGGTGTTCCGGCTGTGGTCTGTTCACGGTGTTCCGGCTGTGGCCTGTTCACAGTGATCCCCCTGTGGTCTGTTCACAGTGTTCCGGCTGTGGTCTGTTCACAGTGTTCCCCCTGTGGTCTGTTCACAGTGTTCTGGCTGTGGCGTATTCACGGTGTTCCGGCTGTGGTCTGTTCACAGTGGTCTGGCTGTGGTCTGTTCACAGTGTTCCGGATGTGTCTTGTTCACCGTGTTCCGGCTGTAGTCTGTTCACAGTGTTCCGGCTGTGGTCTGTTCACAGTGTTCCCCCTGTGGCCTGTTCATAGTGTTCCGGCTGTGGCCTGTTCACGGTGTTCCGGCTGTGGCCTGTTCACGGTGTTCTGGCTGTGGTCTGTTCACAGTGTTCCGGCTGTGGTCTGTTCACGGTGTTCTGGCTGTGGTCTGTTCACAGTGTTCCGGCTGTGGCCTGTTCACGGTGTTCCCGCTGTGGTCTGTTCACAGTGTTCCGGCTGTGGTCTGTTCACAGTGTTCCTGCTTTGGCCTGTTCACAGTGTTCCGGCTCTGGCCTGTTCACAGTGTTCCAGCTGTGGCCTGTTAACGGTGTTCCGGCTGTGGTCTGTTCACAGTGTTCCGGCTGTGGTCTGTTCACAGTGTTCCCCCTGTGGCCTGTTCTCAGTGTTGCCCCTGTGGCCTGTTCACAGTGTTGCCCCTGTGGTCTGTTCACAGTGTTCTGGCTGTGGCCTGTTCACGGTGTTCTGGCTGTGGTCTGTTCACAGTGTTGCCCCGTGGCCTGTTCACAGTGTTCCGGCTGTGGTCTGTTCACAGTGCTCTGGCTGTGGTCTGTTCACAGTGTTCCGGATGTGTCTTGTTCACAGTGTTCCGGCTGTAGTCTGTTCACAGTGTTCCAGCTGTGGTCTGTTCACAGTGTTCTGGCTGTGGCCTGTTCACGGTGTTCCGGCTGTGGTCTGTTCACGGTGTTCTGGCTGTGGTCTGTTCACAGTGTTCTGGCTGTGGTCTGTTCATGGTGTTTCGTCTGTGGTCTGTTCACAGTGTTCCGGCTGTGGCCTGTTCACGGTGTTCCCGCTGTGGTCTGTTCACAGTGTTCCGGCTGTGGTCTGTTCACAGTGTTCCGGCTGTGGTCTGTTCACAGTGATCCTGCTGTGGCCTGTTCACAGTGTTCCGGCTGTAGCCTGTTCACAGTGTTCCAGCTGTGGCCTGTTCACAGTGTTCCGGCTGTGGTCTGTTCACAGTTTTCCTGCTGTGGCCTTTTGACAGTGTTCCGGCTGTGGCCTGTTCACAGTGCTCCGGCTGTGGTCTGTTCACAGTCTTCCCCCTGTGGCCTGTTCTCAGTGTTCCGTCTGTGGCCTGTTCATGGTGTTCTGGCTGTGGTCTGTGCACGGTGTTCCGGCTATGGTCTGTTCATAGTGTTCCGGCTGTGGTCTGTTCACGGTGTTCCGTCTGTGGCCTGTTCACAGTGTTCCGTCTGTGGCCTGTTCATGGTGTTCTGGCTGTGGTCTGTTCACGGTGTTCCAGCTCTGGTCGGTTCATAGTGTTCCGGCTGTGGTCTGTTCACGGTGTTCCGTCTGTGGCCTGTTCACAGTGTTCCGCCTGTGGCCTGTTCACAGTGTTCCGTCTGTGGCCTGTTCATGGTGTTCTGGCTGTGGTCTGTTCACGGTGTTCTGGCTGTGGTCTGTTCACAGTGTTCCGGCTGTGGCCTGTTCACGGTGTTCCCGCTGTGGTCTGTTCACAGTGTTCCGGCTGTGGTCTGTTCACAGTGTTCCTGCTGTGGCCTGTTCACAGTGTTCCGGCTCTGGCCTGTTCACAGTGTTCCAGCTGTGGCCTGTTAACGGTGTTCCGGCTGTGGTCTGTTCACAGTGTTCCGGCTGTGGTCTGTTCACAGTGTTCCCCCTGTGGCCTGTTCTCAGTGTTGCCCCTGTGGCCTGTTCACAGTGTTGCCCCTGTGGTCTGTTCACAGTGTTCTGGCTGTGGCCTGTTCACGGTGTTCTGGCTGTGGTCTATTCACAGTGTTGCCCCGTGGCCTGTTCACAGTGTTCTGGCTGTGGTCTGTTCACAGTGTTCCGGATGTGTCTTGTTCACAGTGTTCCGGCTGTAGTCTGTTCACAGTGTTCCAGCTGTGGTCTGTTCACAGTGTTGCCCCTGTGGTCTGTTCACAGTGTTCTGGCTGTGGCCTGTTCACGGTGTTCCGGCTGTGGTCTGTTCACGGTGTTCCGTCTGTGGCCTGTTCACAGTGTTCTGGCTGTTGTCTGTTCACAGTGTTCCGGCTGTGGCCAGTTACGGTGTTCCGGCTGTGGCCTGTTCACGGTGATCCGGCTGTGGTCTATTCACGGTGTTCTGGCTGTGGTCTGTTCACAGTGTTCCGACTGTGGTCTATTCACTCTTCCAGCTGTGGCCTGTTCACAGTGTTCCGGCTGTGGTCTATTCACGGTGTTCCGGCTGTGGTCTGTTCACAGGGTTCCGGCTGTGTTCTGTTCACGATGTTCCGCCTGTGGCCTGTTCACATTGTTCCGGCTGTGGTCTGTTCACGGTGTTCCGGCTGTGGCCTGTTCACAGCGATCCCCCTGTGGTCTGTTCACAGTGTTCCGGCTGTGGTCTGTTCACAGTGTTCCCCCTGTGGGTCTCTTCACAGTGTTCCGGCTGTGGTCTGTTCACAGTGGTCTGGCTGTGGTCTGTTCACAGTCTTCCAGCTGTGGCTTGTTCACAGTGCTCCGGCTGTAGTCTGTTCACAGTGCTCCGGCTGTGGTCTGTTCACAGTGTTGCCCCTGTGGCCTGTTCACAGTGTTCCGTCTGTGGCCTGTTCACGGTGTTCCAGCTGTGGCCCGTTCACGGTGTTCTGGCTGTGGTCTGTTCACAGTGTTAATGCTGTGGTCTGTTCACAGTGTTGCCCCTGTGGCCTGCTCACATTGTTCCGGCTGTGGTCTGTTCACGTTGTTCCCCCTGTGGCCTGTTCACAGTGTTCTGGCTGTGGCCTGTTCACAGTGTTGCCCCTGTGGCCTGTTCACAGTGTTCCGGCTGCGGCCTGTTCACGTGTTCCGGCTGTGGTCTGTTCACAGTGTTCCGGCTGTGGCCTGTTCACGGTGTTCCGGCTATGGCCTGTTCACGGTGTTCCGGCTGTGGTCTGTTCACAGTGTTCTGGCTGTGGTCTGTTCACAGTGTTGCCCCGTGGCCTGTTCACAGTGTTCCGGCTGTGGTCTGTTCACAGTGTTCCCCCTGTGGTCTGTTCACAGTGTTCTGGCTGTGGCGTATTCACTGTGTTCCGGCTGTGGTCTGTTCACAGTGTTCTGTCTGTGGTCTGTTCACGGTGTTCCAGCTGTGGTCTGGTCACGGTGTTCCGGCTGTGGTCTATTCAGTGTTCCGGCTGTGGTCTGTTCACAGTGTTCTGGCTGTGGTCTGTTCACAGTGTTGCCCCGTGGTCTGTTCACAGTGTTCCGGCTGTGGTCTGTTCACAGTGTTCCCCCTGTGGTCTGTTCACAGTGTTCTGGCTGTGGCGTATTCATGGTGTTCCGGCTGTGGTCTGTTCACAGTGTTCTGTCTGTGGTCTGTTCACGGTGTTCCGGCTGTGGTCTGTTCACGGTGTTCCGGCTGTGGTCTATTCACAGTGTTCCGGCTGTGGTCTGTTCACAGTGTTCCGGCTGTGGTGTATTCACGGTGTTCTGTCTGTGGTCTATTCACAGTGTTCTGGCTGTGGTCTGTTCACAGTGTTCTGGCTGTGGTCTGTTCACGGTGTTCCGGCTGTGGTCTGTTCACGGTGTTCCGGCTGTGGCCTGTTCACAGTGATCCCACTGTGGTCTGTTCACAGTGTTCCGGCTGTGGTCTGTTCACAGTGTTCCCCCTGTGGTCTGTTCACAGTGTTCTGGCTGTGGCGTATTCACGGTGTTCCGGCTGTGGTCTGTTCACAGTGGTCTGGCTGTGGTCTGTTCACAGTGTTCCGGATGTGTCTTGTTCACCGTGTTCCGGCTGTAGTCTGTTCACAGTGTTCCGGCTGTGGTCTGTTCACAGTGTTCCCCCTGTGGCCAGTTCACAGTGTTCCGGCTGTGGCCTGTTCACGGTGTTCTGGCTGTGGTCTGTTCACAGTGTTCGGGCTGTGGTCTGTTCACGGTGTTCTGGCTGTGGTCTGTTCACAGTGTTCCGGCTGTGGGCTGTTCACGGTGTTCCCGCTGTGGTCTGTTCACAGTGTTCCGGCTGTGGTCTGTTCACGGTGTTCTGGCTGTGGTCTGTTCACAGTGTTCCTGCTGTGGCCTGTTCACAGTGTTCCGGCTCTGGCCTGTTCACAGTGTTGCCCCTGTGGCCTGCTCACAGTGTTCCTGCTGTGGTCTGTTCACGGTGTTCCCCCTGTGGCCTGTTCACAGTGTTCTGGCTGTGGCCTGTTCACAGTGTTGCCCCTGTGGTCTGTTCACAGTGTTCTGGCTGTGGCCTGTTCACGGTGTTCCGGCTGTGGTCTGTTCACAGTGGTCTGGCTGTGGTCTGTTCACAGTGTTCCGGATGTGTCTTGTTCACAGTGTTCCGGCTGTAGTCTGTTCACAGTGTTGCCCCTGTGGTCTGTTCACGGTGTTCTGGCTGTGGCCTGTTCACGGTGTTCCGGCTGTGGTCTGTTCACGGTGTTCTGGCTGTGGTCTGTTCACAGTGATCTGGCTGTGGTCTGTTCACAGTGTTGCCCCGTGGCCTGTTCACAGTGTTCCGGCTGTGGTGTGTTCCGGCTGTGGTCTGTTCACAGTGCTCTGGCTGTGGTCTGTTCACAGTGTTCCGGATGTGTCTTGTTCACAGTGTTCCGGCTGTAGTCTGTTCACAGTGTTCCAGCTGTGGTCTGTTCACAGTGTTGCCCCTGTGGTCTGTTCACAGTGTTCTGGCTGTGGACTGTTCACGGTGTTCCGGCTGTGGTCTGTTCACGGTGTTCTGGCTGTGGTCTGTTCACAGTGTTCTGGCTGTGGTCTGTTCATGGTGTTTCGTCTGTGGTCTGTTCACAGTGTTCCGGCTGTGGCCTGTTCACAGTGTTCCGGCTGTGGTCTGTTCACAGTGTTCCGGCTGTGGTCTGTTCACAGTGTTCCTGCTGTGGCCTGTTCACAGTGTTCCGACTCTGGCCTGTTCACAGTGTTCCGGCTCTGGCCTGTTCACAGTGTTGCCCCGTGGCCTGCTCACAGTGTTCCTGCTGTGGTCTGTTCACGGTGTTCCCCCTGTGGCCTGTTCACAGTGTTGCCCCTGTGGTCTGTTCACAGTGTTCTGGCTGTGGCCTGTTCACGGTGTTCCGGCTGTGGTCTGTTCACAGTGGTCTGGCTGTGGTCTGTTCACAGTGTTCCGGATGTGTCTTGTTCACAGTGTTCCGGCTGTAGTCTGTTC
Source organism: Chiloscyllium plagiosum (assembly GCF_037043375.1). Classification (NCBI taxonomy): domain Eukaryota; kingdom Metazoa; phylum Chordata; class Chondrichthyes; order Orectolobiformes; family Hemiscylliidae; genus Chiloscyllium; species Chiloscyllium plagiosum. Next base: position 112,172,181 of record NW_028270145.1, on the reverse strand, counting down.
ACAGTGTTGCCCCTGTGGTCTGTTCACAGTGTTCTGGCTGTGGCCTGTTCACGGTGTTCCGGCTGTGGTCTGTTCACGGTGTTCTGGCTGTGGTCTGTTCACAGTGTTCTGGCTGTGGTCTGTTCACAGTGTTGCCCCGTGGCCTGTTCACAGTGTTCCGGCTGTGGTGTGTTCCGGCTGTGGTCTGTTCACAGTGCTCTGGCTGTGGTCTGTTCACAGTGTTCCGGATGTGTCTTGTTCACAGTGTTCCGGCTGTAGTCTGTTCACAGTGTTCCAGCTGTGGTCTGTTCACAGTGTTGCCCCTGTGGTCTGTTCACAGTGTTCTGGCTGTGGCCTGTTCACGGTGTTCCGGCTGTGGTCTGTTCACGGTGGTCTGGCTGTGGTCTGTTCACAGTGTTCTGGCTGTGGTCTGTTCATGGTGTTTCGTCTGTGGTCTGTTCACAGTGTTCCGGCTGTGGCCTGTTCACGGTGTTCCCGCTGTGGTCTGTTCACAGTGTTCCCCCTGTGGCCTGTTCACAGTGATCCCCTTGTGGCCTGTTCACAGTGTTCTGGCTGTGGCCTGTTCACAGTGTTGCCCCTGTGGTCTGTTCACAGTGTTCTGGCTGTGGTCCGTTCACAGTGTTCCGGCTGTGGTCTGTTCACAGTGTTCCGGCTGTGGTCTGTTCACAGTGTTCCTGCTGTGGCCTGTTCAGTGTTCCGGCTGTAGCCTGTTCACAGTGTTCCAGCTGTGGCCTGTTCACAGTGTTCCAGCTGTGGTCTGTTCACAGTGTTGCCCCTGTGGTCTGTTCACAGTGTTCTGGCTGCGGCCTGTTCACGGTGTTCCGGCTGTGGTCTGTTCACGGTGTTCTGGCTGTGGTCTGTTCACAGTGTTCTGGCTGTGGTCTGTTCATGGTGTTTCGTCTGTGGTCTGTTCACAGTGTTCCGGCTGTGGCCTGTTCACAGTGTTCCGGCTGTGGTCTGTTCACAGTGTTCCGGCTGTGGTCTGTTCACAGTGTTCCTGCTGTGGCCTGTTCACAGTGTTCCGGCTCTGGCCTGTTCACAGTGTTGCCCCTGTGGCCTGCTCACAGTGTTCCTGCTGTGGTCTGTTCACGGTGTTCCCCCTGTGGCCTGTTCACATTGTTCTGGCTGTGGCCTGTTCACAGTGTTGCCCCTGTGGTCTGTTCACAGTGTTCTGGCTGTGGCCTGTTCACGGTGTTCCGGCTATGGTCTGTTCACAGTGGTCTGGCTGTGGTCTGTTCACAGTGTTCCGGATGTGTCTTGTTCACAGTGTTCCGGCTGTAGTCTGTTCACAGTGTTCTGGCTGTGGTCTGTTCACAGTGTTGCCCCGTGGCCTGTTCACAGTGTTCCGGCTGTGGTGTGTTCCGGCTGTGGTCTGTTCACAGTGCTCTGGCTGTGGTCTGTTCACAGTGTTCCGGATGTGTCTTGTTCACAGTGTTCCGGCTGTAGTCTGTTCACAGTGTTCCAGCTGTGGTCTGTTCACAGTGTTGCCCCTGTGGTCTGTTCACAGTGTTCTGGCTGTGGCCTGTTCACGGTGTTCCGGCTGTGGTCTGTTCACAGTGTTCTGTCTGTGGTCTGTTCACAGTGTTCTGGCTGTGGTCTGTTCATGGTGTTTCGTCTGTGGTCTGTTCACAGTGTTGCCCCTGTGGTCTGTTCACAGTGTTCTGGCTGTGGCCTGTTCACGGTGTTCCGGCTGTGGTCTGTTCACAGTGTTCTGGCTGTGGTCTGTTCACAGTGTTCTGGCTGTGGTCTGTTCATGGTGTTTCGTCTGTGGTCTGTTCACAGTGTTCCGGCTGTGGCCTGTTCACGGTGTTCCCGCTGTGGTCTGTTCACAGTGTTCCCCCTGTGGCCTGTTCACAGTGATCCCCTTGTGGCCTGTTCACAGTGTTCTGGCTGTGGCCTGTTCACAGTGTTGCCCCTGTGGTCTGTTCACAGTGTTCTGGCTGTGGTCTGTTCACAGTGTTCCGGCTGTGGTCTGTTCACAGTGTTCCGGCTGTGGTCTGTTCACAGTGTTCCTGCTGTGGCCTGTTCAGTGTTCCGGCTGTAGCCTGTTCACAGTGTTCCAGCTGTGGCCTGTTCACAGTGTTCCGGCTGTGGTCTGTTCACAGTTTTCCTGCTGTGGCCTTTTGACAGTGTTCCGGCTGTGGCCTGTTCACAGTGCTCCGGCTGTGGTCTGTTCACAGTCTTCCCCCTGTGGCCTGTTCACAGTGTTCCGTCTGTGGCCTGTTCATGGTGTTCTGGCTGTGGTCTGTGCACGGTGTTCCGGCTATGGTCTGTTCATAGTGTTCCGGCTGTGGTCTGTTCACGGTGTTCCGTCTGTGGCCTGTTCACAGTGTTCCGTCTGAGGCCTGTTCATGGTGTTCTGGCTGTGGTCTGTTCACGGTGTTCCGGCTGTGGTCGGTTCATAGTGTTCCGGCTGTGGTCTGTTCACGGTGTTCCGTCTGTGGCCTGTTCACAGTGTTCCGTCTGTGGCCTGTTCATGGTGTTCTGGCTGTGGCCTGTTCACGGTGTTCTGGCTGTGGTCTGTTCACAGTGTTGCCCCTGTGGCCTGTTCACAGTGTTCTGTCTGTGTCCTGTTCACAATGTTCCGGCTGTGGCCTGTTCACAGTGTTCCAGCTGTGGTCTGTTCACAATGTTCTGGCTGTGGTCTGTTCATATTGTTGCCCCTGTGGCCTGTTCACGGTGTTCCGGCTGTGGTCTGTTCACCGTGTTCCCCCTGTGGCCAGTTCACAGTGTTGCCCCTGTGGCCTGTTCACAGTGTTTCGGCTGTGGCCTGTTCACGGTGTTCCGGCTGTGGCCTGTTCACAGTGTTCCGGCTGTCGTCTGTTCACAGTGTTCCGGCTGTGGCCTGTTAACAGTGTTCCGGCTGTGGTCTGTTCACAGTGGTCTGGCTGTGGTCTGTTCACAGTCTTCCAGCTGTGGCTTGTTCACAGTGTTCCGGCTGTCGTCTGTTCACAGTGTTCCGGCTGTGGTCTGTTCACAGTGTTGCCCCTGTGGCCTGTTCACAGTGTTCCGTCTGTGGCCTGTTCACGGTGTTCCAGCTGTGGCCTGTTCACGGTGTTCTGGCTGTGGTCTGTTCACACTGTTCCGGCTGTGGTCTGTTCACAGTGTTCCCGCTGTGGCCTGTTCTCAGTGTTGCCCCTGTGGCCTGCTCACAGTGTCCTGGCTGTGGCCTGTTCACAGTGTTGCCCCTGTGGCCTGTTCACAGTGTTCCGGCTGTGGCCTGTTCACAGTGTTCCCCCTGTGGCCTGTTCACTGTGTTCCCCCTGTGGCCTGCTCACAGTGTCCTGGCTGTGGCCTGTTCACAGTGTTGCCCCTGTGGTCTGTTCACAGTGCTCCGGCTGTGGCCTGTTCACGGTGTTCCGGCTGTGGTCTGTTCACAGTGTTCCGGCTGTGGCCTGTTCACGGTGTTCCGGCTATGAACTGTTCACGGTGTTCCGGCTGTGGTCTGTTCACAGTGTTCTGGCTGTGGTCTGTTCACAGTGTTGCCCCGTGGCCTGTTCAGAGTGTTCCAGCTGTGGTGTATTCTGGCTGTGGCCTGTTCACGGTGTTCCGTCTATGGCCTGTTCACGGTGTTCCGGCTGTGGTCTGTTAACAATGTTCTGGCTGTGGTCTGTTCACAGTGTTGCCCTGTGGCCTGTTCACAGTGTTCCGGCTGTGGTGTGTTCCGGCTGTGGTCTATTCACGGTGTTCTTGCTGTTGTCTATTTACAGTGTTCCGGCTGTGGTCTGTTCACAGTGTTCTGGCTGTGGTCTGTTCACGGTGTTCCGGCTGTGGTCTGTTCACGGTGTTGCCCCGTGGCCTGTTCACAGTGTTCCAGCTGTGGTGTGTTCCGGCTGTGGTCTATTCACGGTGTTCTGGCTGTGGTCTATTTACAGTGTTCCGGCTGTGGTCTGTTCACAGTGTTCTGGCTGTGGTCTGTTCACGGTGTTCCGGCTGTGGTCTGTTCACAGTGTTGCCCCGTGGCCTGTTCACAGTGTTCCGGCTGTGGTGTGTTCCGGCTGTGGTCTATTCACGGTGTTCTGGCTGTGGTCTATTTACAGTGTTCCGGCTGTGGTCTGTTCACAGTGTTCTGGCTGTGGTCTGTTCACGGTGTTCCAGCTGTGGTCTGTTCACAGTGTTCCGGCTGTGGTCTGTTCACAGTGTTCCCCCTGTGGTCTGTTCACAGTGTTCTGGCAGTGGCCTGTTCACGGTGTTCCGGCTGTGGTCTGTTCACGTGGTCTGGCTGTGGTCTGTTCACAGTGTTCCGGCTGTGGTCTGTTCACAGTGTTCTGGCTGTGGTCTGTTCACGGTGTTCCAGCTGTGGTCTGTTCACAGTGTTCCGGCTGTGGTCTGTTCACAGTGTTCCCCCTGTGGTCTGTTCACAGTGTTCTGGCAGTGGCCTGTTCACGGTGTTCCGGCTGTGGTCTGTTCACAGTGTTCCGGCTGTGGTCCGTTCACGGTGTTCCCGCTGTAGTCTGTTCACAGTGTTCCAGCTGTGGTCTGTTCACAGTGTTCCCCCGTGGCCTGTTCACAGTGTTCCGGCTGTGGCCTGTTCACGGTGTTCCGGCTGTGGCCTGTTCACGGTGTTCCCGCTGTGGTCTGTTCACAGTGTTCCGGCTGAGGTCTGCTCACAGTGTTCCGGCTGTGGTCTGTTCACAGTGGTCTGGCTGTGGTCTGTTCACAGTGTTCCGGCTGTGGTCTGTTCACAGTGTTCTGGCTGTGGTCTGTTCACGGTGTTCCAGCTGTGGTCTGTTCACAGTGTTCCGGCTGTGGTCTGTTCACAGTGTTCCCCCTGTGGTCTGTTCACAGTGTTCTGGCAGTGGCCTGTTCACGGTGTTCCGGCTGTGGTCTGTTCACAGTGGTCTGGCTGTGGTCTGTTCACGGTGTTCCCGCTGTAGTCTGTTCACAGTGTTCCAGCTGTGGTCTGTTCACAGTGTTCCCCCGTGGCCTGTTCACAGTGTTCCGGCTGTGGCCTGTTCACGGTGTTCCGGCTGTGGCCTGTTCACGGTGTTCCCGCTGTGGTCTGTTCACAGTGTTCCCGCTGTGGTCTGTTCACAGTGCTCCGGCTGTAGTCTGTTCACAGTGCTCCGGCTGTGGTCTGTTCACAGTCTTCCCCCTGTGGCCTGTTCACAGTGATCCGTCTGTGGCCAGTTCATGGTGTTCTGGCTCTGGTCTGTTCACGGTGTTCTGGCTGTGGTCTGTTCTTTTTTTTACGGCTGTAGTCTGTTCACGGTGTTCTGGCTGTGGCCAGTTCACAGTGTTGCCCCTGTGGCCTGTTCACAGTGTTTCGGCTGTGGCCTGTTCACGGTGTTCCGGCTGTGGCCTGTTCACAGTGTTCTGGCTATGGTCTGTTCACAGTGTTGCCCCTGTGGCCTGTTCACAGTGTTCCGGCTGTGGCCTGTTCACGGTGTTCCGGCTGTGGCCTGTTCACGGTGTTCTGGCTGTGGTCTGTTGACAGTGTTGCCCCTGTGGCCTGTTCACAATGTTCTGGCTGTGTCCTGTTCGCAATGTTCTGGCTGTGGCCTGTTCACAGTGTTCCAGCTGTGGTCTGTTCACAGTGTTCTGGCTGTGGTCTGTTCACAGTGTTGCCCCTGTGGCCAGTTCACAGTGTTCCTGCTGTGGTCTGTTCACCGTGTTCCGGCTATGGTCTGTTCACGGTGTTCCGGCTGTGGCCTTTTCACAGTGTTCCGGCTGTGGTCTGCTCACAGTGTTCTGGTTGTGGTATGTTCACAGTGTTTCGGCTGTGGCCTGTTCATAGTGTTCCCGCTATGGCCGGTTCACGGTGTTCCGGCTGTGGTCTGTTCACAGTTTTCCTGCTGTGGCCTTTTGACAGTGTTCCGGCTGTGGCCTGTTCACACTGTTCCAGCTGTGGTCTGTTCACAGTGTTCCGGCTGTGGCCTGTTCACGGAGTTCCGGCTGTGGCCTGTTCACAGTGTTCTGGCTGTGGTCTGTTCACAGTGTTGCCCCTGTGGCCTGTTCACAGTGTTCCCCCTGTGGCCTGTTCACAGTGTTCCGGCTGTGGTCTGTTCACAGTGTTGCCCCTGTGGCCTGTTCACAGTGTTCCCCCTGTGGCCTGTTCCCGGTGTTTTGGCTGTGGTCTGTTCACAGTGTTCCGGCTATGGTCTGTTCGCGGTTTTCCCACTGTTGTCTGTTCACAGTGTTCCGGCTTCGGCCTGTTCACAGTGTTCCGGCTGTGGCCTGTTCACGGTGAGCCGGCTGTGGTCTGTTCACGGTGTTCTGGTTGTGGTCTGTTCACAGTGTTCCGGCTGTGGCCTGTTCACGGTGATCCGGCTGTGGTGTATTCACGGCGTTCTGGCTGTGGCCTGTTTACAGCGTTCCGGCTGTGGTCTGTTCACAGTGTTCTGGCTGTGGCCTGTTCACGGTGATCCGGCTGTGGTGTATTCACGGTGTTCCGGCTGTGGCCTGTTTACAGCGTTCCGGCTGTGGTCTGTTCACGGTGTTCTGGCTGTGGTCTGATCACAGTTTTCCGGCTGTGCTCTGTTCACGGTTTTCCCACTGTTGTCTGTTCACAGTGTTCCGGCTGTGGCCTGTTCACAGTGTTCCGGCTGTGGTCTGGTCACGGTGTTCCGGCTGTGGCCTGTTCACAGCGTTCCGGCTGTGGTCTGTTCACAGTGTTCCGGCTGATGTCTGTTCACAGTGATCCCCCTGTGGTCTGTTCACGGTGATCCGGCTGTGGTCTATTCACGGTGTTCCGGCTGTGGTCTGTTCACAGTGTTCTGGCTGTGGTCTGTTCACGGTGTTCCGGCTGTGGTCTGTTCACGGTGTTCCGGCTGTGGCCTGTTCACAGTGATCCCCCTGTGGTCTGTTCACAGTGTTCCGGCTGTGGTCTGTTCACAGTGTTCCCCCTGTGGTCTGTTCACAGTGTTCTGGCTGTGGCGTATTCACGGTGTTCCGGCTGTGGTCTGTTCACAGTGGTCTGGCTGTGGTCTGTTCACAGTGTTCCGGATGTGTCTTGTTCACAGTGTTCCGGCTGTCGTCTGTTCACAGTGTTCCGGCTGTGGTCTGTTCACAGTGTTCCCCCTGTGGCCTGTTCACAGTGTTCCGGCTGTGGCCTGTTCACGGTGTTCCGCCTGTGGCCTGTTCACGGTGTTCTGGCTGTGGTCTGTTCACAGTGTTCCGGCTGTGGTCTGTTCACGGTGTTCTGGCTGTGGTCTGTTCACAGTGTTCCGGCTGTGGCCTGTTCACGGTGTTCCCGCTGTGGTCTGTTCACAGTGTTCCGGCTGTGGTCTGTTCACAGCGTTCCTGCTGTGGCCTGTTCACAGTGTTCCGGCTCTGGCCTGTTCACAGTGTTGCCCCTGTGGCCAGCTCACAGTGTTCCTGCTGTGGTCTGTTCACGGTGTTCCCCCTGTGGCCTGTTCACAGTGTTCTGGCTGTGGCCTGTTCACAGTGTTGCCCCTGTGGTCTGTTCACAGTGTTCTGGCTGTGGCCTGTTCACGGTGTTCCGGCTGTGGTCTGTTCACAGTGGTCTGGCTGTGGTCTGTTCACAGTGTTCCGGATGTGTCTTGTTCACAGTGTTCCGGCTGTAGTCTGTTCACAGTGTTCCAGCTGTGGTCTGTTCACAGTGTTGCCCCTGTGGCCTGTTCACAGTGTTCCGTCTGTGGCCTGTTCACGGTGTTCCAGCTGTGGCCTGTTCACGGTGTTCTGGCTGTGGTCTGTTCACAGTGTTCCGGCTGTGGTCTGTTCACAGTGTTCCCGCTGTGGCCTGTTCTCAGTGTTGCCCCTGAGGCCTGTTCACAGTGTTCTGGCTGTGGCCTGTTCACAGTGCTCCGGCTGTGGCCTGTTCACGGTGTTCCGGCTGTGGTCTGTTCACAGTGTTCCGGCTGTGGCCTGTTCACGGTGTTCCGGCTATGAACTGTTCACGGTGTTCCGGCTGTGGTCTGTTCACAGTGTTCTGGCTGTGGTCTGTTCACAGTGTTGACCCGTGGCCTGTTCAGAGTGTTCCAGCTGTGGTGTATTCTGGCTGTGGCCTGTTCACGGTGTTCCGGCTATGGCCTGTTCACGGTGTTCCTGCTGTGGTCTGTTCACCGTGTTCCGGCTATGGTCTGTTCACGGTGTTCCGGCTGTGGCCTTTTCACAGTGTTCCGGCTGTGGTCTGCTCACAGTGTTCTGGTTGTGGTATGTTCACAGTGTTTCGGCTGTGGCCTGTTCATAGTGTTCCCGCTATGGCCGGTTCACGGTGTTCCGGCTGTGGTCTGTTCACAGTTTTCCTGCTGTGGCCTTTTGACAGTGTTCCGGCTGTGGCCTGTTCACACTGTTCCAGCTGTGGTCTGTTCACAGTGTTCCGGCTGTGGCCTGTTCACGGAGTTCCGGCTGTGGCCTGTTCACAGTGTTCTGGCTGTGGTCTGTTCACAGTGTTGCCCCTGTGGCCTGTTCACAGTGTTCCCCCTGTGGCCTGTTCACAGTGTTCCGGCTGTGGTCTGTTCACAGTGTTGCCCCTGTGGCCTGTTCACAGTGTTCCCCCTGTGGCCTGTTCCCGGTGTTTTGGCTGTGGTCTGTTCACAGTGTTCCGGCTATGGTCTGTTCGCGGTTTTCCCACTGTTGTCTGTTCACAGTGTTCCGGCTTCGGCCTGTTCACAGTGTTCCGGCTGTGGCCTGTTCACGGTGAGCCGGCTGTGGTCTGTTCACGGTGTTCTGGTTGTGGTCTGTTCACAGTGTTCCGGCTGTGGCCTGTTCACGGTGATCCGGCTGTGGTGTATTCACGGCGTTCTGGCTGTGGCCTGTTTACAGCGTTCCGGCTGTGGTCTGTTCACAGTGTTCTGGCTGTGGCCTGTTCACGGTGATCCGGCTGTGGTGTATTCACGGTGTTCCGGCTGTGGCCTGTTTACAGCGTTCCGGCTGTGGTCTGTTCACGGTGTTCTGGCTGTGGTCTGATCACAGTTTTCCGGCTGTGCTCTGTTCACGGTTTTCCCACTGTTGTCTGTTCACAGTGTTCCGGCTGTGGCCTGTTCACAGTGTTCCGGCTGTGGTCTGGTCACGGTGTTCCGGCTGTGGCCTGTTCACAGCGTTCCGGCTGTGGTCTGTTCACAGTGTTCCGGCTGATGTCTGTTCACAGTGATCCCCCTGTGGTCTGTTCACGGTGATCCGGCTGTGGTCTATTCACGGTGTTCCGGCTGTGGTCTGTTCACAGTGTTCTGGCTGTGGTCTGTTCACGGTGTTCCGGCTGTGGTCTGTTCACGGTGTTCCGGCTGTGGCCTGTTCACAGTGATCCCCCTGTGGTCTGTTCACAGTGTTCCGGCTGTGGTCTGTTCACAGTGTTCCCCCTGTGGTCTGTTCACAGTGTTCTGGCTGTGGCGTATTCACGGTGTTCCGGCTGTGGTCTGTTCACAGTGGTCTGGCTGTGGTCTGTTCACAGTGTTCCGGATGTGTCTTGTTCACAGTGTTCCGGCTGTCGTCTGTTCACAGTGTTCCGGCTGTGGTCTGTTCACAGTGTTCCCCCTGTGGCCTGTTCACAGTGTTCCGGCTGTGGCCTGTTCACGGTGTTCCGCCTGTGGCCTGTTCACGGTGTTCTGGCTGTGGTCTGTTCACAGTGTTCCGGCTGTGGTCTGTTCACGGTGTTCTGGCTGTGGTCTGTTCACAGTGTTCCGGCTGTGGCCTGTTCACGGTGTTCCCGCTGTGGTCTGTTCACAGTGTTCCGGCTGTGGTCTGTTCACAGCGTTCCTGCTGTGGCCTGTTCACAGTGTTCCGGCTCTGGCCTGTTCACAGTGTTGCCCCTGTGGCCAGCTCACAGTGTTCCTGCTGTGGTCTGTTCACGGTGTTCCCCCTGTGGCCTGTTCACAGTGTTCTGGCTGTGGCCTGTTCACAGTGTTGCCCCTGTGGTCTGTTCACAGTGTTCTGGCTGTGGCCTGTTCACGGTGTTCCGGCTGTGGTCTGTTCACAGTGGTCTGGCTGTGGTCTGTTCACAGTGTTCCGGATGTGTCTTGTTCACAGTGTTCCGGCTGTAGTCTGTTCACAGTGTTCCAGCTGTGGTCTGTTCACAGTGTTGCCCCTGTGGCCTGTTCACAGTGTTCCGTCTGTGGCCTGTTCACGGTGTTCCAGCTGTGGCCTGTTCACGGTGTTCTGGCTGTGGTCTGTTCACAGTGTTCCGGCTGTGGTCTGTTCACAGTGTTCCCGCTGTGGCCTGTTCTCAGTGTTGCCCCTGAGGCCTGTTCACAGTGTTCTGGCTGTGGCCTGTTCACAGTGCTCCGGCTGTGGCCTGTTCACGGTGTTCCGGCTGTGGTCTGTTCACAGTGTTCCGGCTGTGGCCTGTTCACGGTGTTCCGGCTATGAACTGTTCACGGTGTTCCGGCTGTGGTCTGTTCACAGTGTTCTGGCTGTGGTCTGTTCACAGTGTTGACCCGTGGCCTGTTCAGAGTGTTCCAGCTGTGGTGTATTCTGGCTGTGGCCTGTTCACGGTGTTCCGGCTATGGCCTGTTCACGGTGTTCCGGCTGTGGTCTGTTCACAGTGTTCTGGCTGTGGTCTGTTCACAGTGTTGCCCCGTGGCCTGTTCACAGTGTTCCGGCTGTGGTGTGTTCCGGCTGTGGTCTATTCACGGTGTTCTGGCTGTGGTCTATTTACAGTGTTCCGGCTGTGGTCTGTTCACAGTGTTCTGGCTGTGGTCTGTTCACGGTGTTCCGGCTGTGGTCTGTTCACGGTGTTGCCCCGTGGCCTGTTCACAGTGTTCCGGCTGTGGTGTGTTCCGGCTGTGGTCTATTCACGGTGTTCTGGCTGTGGTCTATTTACAGTGTTCCGGCTGTGGTCTGTTCACAGTGTTCTGGCTGTGGTCTGTTCACGGTGTTCCGGCTGTGGTCTGTTCACAGTGTTGCCCCGTGGCCTGTTCACAGTGTTCCGGCTGTGGTGTGTTCCGGCTGTGGTCTATTCACGGTGTTCTGGCTGTGGTCTATTTACAGTGTTCCGGCTGTGGTCTGTTCACAGTGTTCTGGCTGTGGTCTGTTCACGGTGTTCCAGCTGTGGTCTGTTCACAGTGTTCCGGCTGTGGTCTGTTCACAGTGTTCCCCCTGTGGTCTGTTCACAGTGTTCTGGCAGTGGCCTGTTCACGGTGTTCCGGCTGTGGTCTGTTCACAGTGGTCTGGCTGTGGTCTGTTCACAGTGTTCCGGATGTGTCTTGTTCACAGTGTTCCGGCTGTAGTCTGTTCACAGTGTTCCAGCTGTGGTCTGTTCACAGTGTTCCCCCGTGGCCTGTTCACAGTGTTCCGGCTGTGGCCTGTTCACGGTGTTCCGGCTGTGGCCTGTTCACGGTGTTCCCGCTGTGGTCTGTTCACAGTGTTCCGGCTGTGGTCTGCTCACAGTGTTCCGGCTGTGGTCTGCTCACAGTGTTCCGGCTGTGGTCTGTTCACAGTGTTCCTGCTGTGGCCTGTTCACAGTGTCCCGGCTGTGTCCTGTTCACAGTGTTCCAGCTGTGGCCTGTTCACAGTGTTCCGGCTGTGGTCTGTTCACAGTGTTCCTGCTGTGGCCTTTTGACAGTGTTCCGGCTGTGGCCTGTTCACAGTGCTCCGGCTGTGGTCTGTTCACAGTCTTCCCCCTGTGGCCTGTTCACAGTGATCCGTCTGTGGCCTGTTCATGGTGTTCTGGCTCTGGTCTGTTCACGGTGTTCTGGCTGTGGTCTGTTCATATTTTTACGGCTGTAGTCTGTTCACGGTGTTCTTGCTGTGGCCAGTTCACAGTGTTGCCCCTGTGGCCTGTTCACAGTGTTTCGGCTGTGGCCTGTTCACGGTGTTCCGGCTGTGGCCTGTTCACAGTGTTCTGGCTATGGTCTGTTCACAGTGTTGTCCCTGTGGCCTGTTCACAGTGTTCCGGCTGTGGCCTGTTCACGGTGTTCCGGCTGTGGCCTGTTCACGGTGTTCTGGCTGTGGTCTGTTGACAGTGTTGCCCCTGTGGCCTGTTCACAGTGTTCTGGCTGTGTCCTGTTCGCAATGTTCCGGCTGTGGCCTGTTCACAGTGTTCCGGCTGTCGTCTGTTCACAGTGTTCTGGCTGTGGTCTGTTCACATTGTTGCCCCTGAGGCCTGTTCACAGTGTTCCGGCTGTGGTCTGTTCACAGTGTTGCCCCTGTGGCCAGTTCACAGTGTTCCTGCTGTGGTCTGTTCACCGTGTTCCGGCTATGGTCTGTTCACGGTGTTCCGGCTGTGGCCTTTTCACAGTGTTCCGGCTGTGGTCTGTTCACAGTATTCTGGTTGTGGTATGTTCACAGTGTTTCGGCTGTGGCCTGTTCATAGTGTTCCCGCTATGGCCTGTTCACGGTGTTCCGGCTGTGGTCTGTTCACAGTTTTCCTGCTGTGGCCTTTTGACAGTGTTCCGGCTGTGGCCTGTTCACACTGTTCCGGCTGTGGTCTGTTCACAGTGTTCCGGCTGTGGCCTGTTCACGGTGTTCCGGCTGTGGCCTGTTCACAGTGTTCTGGCTGTGGTCTGTTCACAGTGTTGCCCCTGTGGCCTGTTCACAGTGTTCCCCCTGTGGCCTGTTCACAGTGTTCCGGCTGTGGTCTGTTCACAGTGTTCCCCCTGTGGCCTGTTCACAGTGTTCCCCCTGTGGCCTGTTCCCGGTGTTTTGGCTGTGGTCTGTTCACAGTGTTCCGGCTATGGTCTGTTCGCGGTTTTCCCACTGTTGTCTGTTCACAGTGTTCCGGCTTAGGCCTGTTCACAGTGTTCCGGCTGTGGCCTGTTCACAGTGTTCCGGCTGTGGCCTGTTCACGGTGATCCGGCTGTGGTCTGTTCACGGTGTTCTGGTTGTGGTCTGTTCACTGTGTTCCGGCTGTGGCCTGTTCACGGTGATCCGGCTGTGGTGTATTCACGGCGTTCTGGCTGTGGCCTGTTTACAGCGTTCCGGCTGTGGTCTGTTCACAGTGTTCCGGCTGTGGTCTGTTCACGGTGTTCTGGTTGTGGTCTGATCACAGTTTTCCGGCTGTGCTCTGTTCACGGTTTTCCCACTGTTGTCTGTTCACAGTGTTCCGGCTGTGGCCTGTTCACAGTGTTCCGGCTGTGGTCTGGTCACGGTGTTCCGGGTGTGGCCTGTTCACAGCGTTCCGGCTGTGGTCTGTTCACAGTGTTCCGGCTGAGGTCTGTTCACAGTGATCCCCCTGTGGTCTGTTCACGGTGATCCGGCTGTGGTCTATTCACGGTGTTCCGGCTGTGGTCTGTTCACAGTGTTCTGGCTGTGGCGTATTCACGGTGTTCCGGCTGTGGTCTGTTCACAGTGGTCTGGCTGTGGTCTGTTCACAGTGTTCCGGATGTGTCTTGTTCACAGTGTTCCGACTGTAGTCTGTTCACAGCGTTCCGGCTGTGGTCTGTTCACAGTGTTCCCCCTGTGGCCTGTTCACAGTGTTCCGGCTGTGGCCTGTTCACGGTGTTCCGCCTGTGGCCTGTTCACGGTGTTCTGGCTGTGGTCTGTTCACAGTGTTCCGGCTGTGGTCTGTTCATGGTGTTCTGGCTGTGGTCTGTTCACAGTGTTCCGGCTGTGGCCTGTTCACGGTGTTCCCGCTGTGGTCTGTTCACAGTGTTCCGGCTGTGGTCTGTTCACAGCGTTCCTGCTGTGGCCTGTTCACAGTGTTCCGGCTGTGGCCTGTTCACGGTGTTCTGGCTGTGGCCTGTTCACGGTGTTCTGGCTGTGGTCTGTTCACAGTGTTGCCCCTGTGGCCTGTTCACAATGTTCTGGCTGTGTCCTGTTCGCAATGTTCCGGCTGTGGCCTGTTCACAGTGTTCCAGCTGTGGTCTGTTCACAGTGTTCCGGCTGTGGTCTGTTCACAGTGTTCCTGCTGTGGCCTGTTCACAGTGTTCCGGCTGTAGCCTGTTCACAGTGTTCCAGCTGTGGCCTGTTCACAGTGTTCCGGCTGTGGTCTGTTCACAGTTTTCCTGCTGTGGCCTTTTGACAGTGTTCCGGCTGTGGCCTGTTCACAGTGCTCCGGCTGTGGTCTGTTCACAGTCTTCCCCCTGTGGCCTGTTCTCAGTGTTCCGTCTGTGGCCTGTTCATGGTGTTCTGGCTGTGGTCTGTGCACGGTGTTCCGGCTATGGTCTGTTCATAGTGTTCCGGCTGTGGTCTGTTCACGGTGTTCCGTCTGTGGCCTGTTCACAGTGTTCCGTCTGTGGCCTGTTCATGGTGTTCTGGCTGTGGTCTGTTCACGGTGTTCCGGCTGTGGTCGGTTCATAGGGTTCCGGCTGTGGTCTGTTCACAGTGTTCCGGCTGTGGTCTGTTCACAGTGTTCTGGTTGTGGTATGTTCACAGTGTTTCGGCTGTGGCCTGTTCATAGTGTTCCCGCTATGGCCGGTTCACGGTGTTCCGGCTGTGGTCTGTTCACAGTTTTCCTGCTGTGGCCTTTTGACAGTGTTCCGGCTGTGGCCTGTTCACACTGTTCCGGCTGTGGTCTGTTCACAGTGTTCCGGCTGTGGCCTGTTCACGGTGTTCCGGCTGTGGCCTGTTCACAGTGTTCTGGCTGTGGTCTGTTCACAGTGTTGCCCCTGTGGCCTGTTCACAGTGTTCCCCCTGTGGCCTGTTCACAGTGTTCCGGCTGTGGTCTGTTCACAGTGTTCCCCCTGTGGCCTGTTCACAGTGTTCCCCCTGTGGCCTGTTCCCGGTGTTTTGGCTGTGGTCTGTTCACAGTGTTCCGGCTATGGTCTGTTCGCGGTTTTCCCACTGTTGTCTGTTCACAGTGTTCCGGCTTCGGCTTGTTCACAGTGTTCCGGCTGTGGCCTGTTGACAGTGTTCCGGCTGTGGCCTGTTCACGGTGATCCGGCTGTGGTCTGTTCACGGTGTTCTGGTTGTGGTCTGTTCACTGTGTTCCGGCTGTGGCCTGTTCACGGTGATCCGGCTGTGGTGTATTCACGGCGTTCTGGCTGTGGCCTGTTTACAGCGTTCCGGCTGTGGTCTGTTCACGGTGTTCCGGCTGTGGCCTGTTCACGGTGATCCGGCTGTGGTGTATTCACGGTGTTCCGGCTGTGGCCTGTTTACAGCGTTCCGGCTGTGGTCTGTTCACGGTGTTCTGGCTGTGGTCTGATCACAGTTTTCCGGCTGTGCTCTGTTCACGGTTTTCCCACTGTTGTCTGTTCACAGTGTTCCGGCTGTGGCCTGTTCACAGTGTTCCGGCTGTGGTCTGGTCACGGTGTTCCGGCTGTGGCCTGTTCACAGCGTTCCGGCTGTGGTCTGTTCACAGTGTTCCGGCTGATGTCTGTTCACAGTGATCCCCCTGTGGTCTGTTCACGGTGATCCGGCTGTGGTCTATTCACGGTGTTCCGGCTGTGGTCTGTTCACAGTGTTCTGGCTGTGGCGTATTCACGGTGTTCCGGCTGTGGTCTGTTCACAGTGGTCTGGCTGTGGTCTGTTCACAGTGTTCCGGATGTGTCTTGTTCACAGTGTTCCGGCTGTAGTCTGTTCACAGCGTTCCGGCTGTGGTCTGTTCACAGTGTTCCCCCTGTGGCCTGTTCACAGTGTTCCGGCTGTGGCCTGTTCACGGTGTTCCGCCTGTGGCCTGTTCACGGTGTTCTGGCTGTGGTCTGTTCACAGTGTTCCGGCTGTGGTCTGTTCATGGTGTTCTGGCTGTGGTCTGTTCACAGTGTTCCGGCTGTGGCCTGTTCACGGTGTTCCCGCTGTGGTCTGTTCACAGTGTTCCGGCTGTGGTCTGTTCACAGCGTTCCTGCTGTGGCCTGTTCACAGTGTTCCGGCTGTGGCCTGTTCACGGTGTTCTGGCTGTGGCCTGTTCACGGTGTTCTGGCTGTGGTCTTTTCACAGTGTTACCCCTGTGGCCTGTTCACAATGTTCTGGCTGTGTCCTGTTCGCAATGTTCCGGCTGTGGCCTGTTCACAGTGTTCCAGCTGTGGTCTGTTCACAGTGTTCCGGCTGTGGTCTGTTCACAGTGTTCCTGCTGTGGCCTGTTCACAGTGTTCCGGCTGTAGCCTGTTCACAGTGTTCCAGCTGTGGCCTGTTCACAGTGTTCCGGCTGTGGTCTGTTCACAGTTTTCCTGCTGTGGCCTTTTGACAGTGTTCCGGCTGTGGCCTGTTCACAGTGCTCCGGCTGTGGTCTGTTCACAGTCTTCCCCCTGTGGCCTGTTCTCAGTGTTCCGTCTGTGGCCTGTTCATGGTGTTCTGGCTGTGGTCTGTGCACGGTGTTCCGGCTATGGTCTGTTCATAGTGTTCCGGCTGTGGTCTGTTCACGGTGTTCCGTCTGTGGCCTGTTCACAGTGTTCCGTCTGTGGCCTGTTCATGGTGTTCTGGCTGTGGTCTGTTCACGGTGTTCCGGCTGTGGTCGGTTCATAGTGTTCAGGCTGTGGTCTGTTCACAGTATTCCGGCTGTGGTCTGTTCACAGTGTTCTGGTTGTGGTATGTTCACAGTGTTTCGGCTGTGGCCTGTTCATAGTGTTCCCGCTATGGCCGGTTCACGGTGTTCCGGCTGTGGTCTGTTCACAGTTTTCCTGCTGTGGCCTTTTGACAGTGTTCCGGCTGTGGCCTGTTCACACTGTTCCGGCTGTGGTCTGTTCACAGTGTTCCGGCTGTGGCCTGTTCACGGTGTTCCGGCTGTGGCCTGTTCACAGTGTTCTGGCTGTGGTCTGTTCACAGTGTTGCCCCTGTGGCCTGTTCACAGTGTTCCCCCTGTGGCCTGTTCACAGTGTTCCGGCTGTGGTCTGTTCACAGTGTTGCCCCTGTGGCCTGTTCACAGTGTTCCCCCTGTGGCCTGTTCCCGGTGTTTTGGCTGTGGTCTGTTCACAGTGTTCCGGCTATGGTCTGTTCGCGGTTTTCCCACTGTTGTCTGTTCACAGTGTTCCGGCTTAGGCCTGTTCACATTGTTCCGGCTGTGGCCTGTTCACAGTGTTCCGGCTGTGGCCTGTTCACGGTGATCCGGCTGTGGTCTGTTCACGGTCTTCTGGTTGTGGTCTGTTCACAGTGTTCCGGCTGTGGCCTGTTCACGGTGATCCGGCTGTGGCCTGTTCACAGTGTTCCGGCTGTGGTCTGTTCACGGTGTTCCGGCTGTGGCCTGTTCACAGTGATCCCCCTGTGGTCTGTTCACAGTGTTCCCCCTGTGGTCTGTTCACAGTGTTCCCCCTGTGGTCTGTTCACAGTGTTCTGGCTGTGGTCTGTTCACAGTGTTCCGGATGTGTCTTGTTAACGGTGTTCCGGCTGTGGTCTGTTCACAGTGGTCTGGCTGTGGTCTGTTCACAGTGTTCCGGATGTGTCTTGTTAACGGTGTTCTGGCTGTGGTCTGTTCACAGTGTTCCGGCTGTGGCCTGTTCACAGTGTTCCCCCTGTGGCCTGTTCTCAGTGTTGCCCCTGTGGCCTGCTCACAGTGTCCTGGCTGTGGTCTGTTCACAGTGTTGCCCCTGTGGCCTGTTCACAGTGTTCCGGCTGTGGCCTGTTCACAGTGATCCGGCAGTGGCCTGTTCACGGTGTTCCGGCTGTGCTCTGTTCACAGTGTTCCGGCTGTGGCCTGTTCACGGTGTTCCGGCTATGAACTGTTCACGGTGTTCCGGCTGTGGTCTGTTCACAGTGTTCTGGCTGTGGCCTGTTCACGGTGTTCCGGCTGTGGCCTGTTCACGGTGTTCCGGCTGTGGCCTGTTCACGGTGTTCTGGCTGTGGTCTGTTGACAGTGTAGCCCCAGTGGCCTGTTCACAGTGTTCCGGCTGTGGTCTGTTCACAGTGTTCCCGCTGTGGCCTGTTCTCAGTGTTGCCCCTGTGGCCTGCTCACAGTGTCCTGGCTGTGGTCTGTTCACAGTGTTGCCCCTGTGGCCTGTTCACAGTGTTCCGGCTGTGGCCTGTTCACAGTGCTCCGGCAGTGGCCTGTTCACGGTGTTCCGGCTGTGCTCTGTTCACAGTGTTCCGGCTGTGGCCTGTTCACGGTGTTCCGGCTATGAACTGTTCACGGTGTTCCGGCTGTGGTCTGTTCACAGTGTTCTGGCTGTGGTCTGATCACAGTGTTGCCCCGTGGCCTGTTCGGAGTGTTCCAGCTGTGGTGTATTCCGGCTGTGGCCTGTTCACGGTGTTCCGGCTATGGCCTGTTCACGGTGTTCCGGCTGTGGTCTGTTCACAGTGTTCTGGCTGTGGTCTGTTCACAGTGTTGCCCCGTGGCCTGTTCACAGTGTTCCGGCTGTGGTGTGTTCCGGCTGTGGTCTGTTCACAGTGTTCCCCCTGTGGTCTGTTCACAGTGTTCCAGATGTGTCTTGTTCACAGTGTTCCGGCTGTGGTCTGTTCACAGTGTTGCCCCTGTGGTCTGTTCACAGTGTTCTGGCTGTGGCCTGTTCACGGTGTTCCGGCTGTGGTCTGTTCACAGTGTTCTGGCTGTGGTCTGTTCACAGTGTTCTGGCTGTGGTCTGTTCATGGTGTTTCGTCTGTGGTCTGTTCACAGTGTTCCGGCTGTGGCCTGTTCACGGTGTTTCCGCTGTGGTCTGTTCACAGTGTTCCGGCTGTGGTCTGTTCACAGTGTTCCGGCTGTGGTCTGTTCACAGTGTTCCTGCTGTGGCCTGTTCACAGTGTTCCGGCTGTAGCCTGTTCACAGTGTTCCAGCTGTGGCCTGTTCACAGTGTTCCGGCTGTGGTCTGTTCACAGTTTTCCTGCTGTGGCCTTTTGACAGTGTTCCGGCTGTGGCCTGTTCACAGTGCTCCGGCTGTGGTCTGTTCACAGTCTTCCCCCTGTGGCCTGTTCACAGTGTTCCGTCTGTGGCCTGTTCATGGTGTTCTGGCTGTGGTCTGTGCACGGTGTTCCGGCTATGGTCTGTTCATAGTGTTCCGGCTGTGGTCTGTTCACAGCGTTCCTGCTGTGGCCTGTTCACAGTGTTCCGGCTCTGGCCTGTTCAGACTGTTGCCCCTGTGGCCAGCTCACAGTGTTCCTGCTGTGGTCTGTTCACGGTGTTCCCCCTGTGGCCTGTTCACAGTGTTCTGGCTGTGGCCTGTTCACAGTGTTGCCCCTGTGGTCTGTTCACAGTGTTCTGGCTGTGGCCTGTTTACGGTGTTCCGGCTGTGGTCTGTTCACAGTGGTCTGGCTGTGGTCTGTTCACAGTGTTCCGGATTTGTCTTGTTCACAGTGTTCCGGCTGTAGTCTGTTCACAGTGTTCTGGCTGTGGCCTGTTCACGGTGTTCCGGCTGTGGTCTGTTCACGGTGTTCTGGCTGTGGTCTGTTCACAGTGTTCTGGCTGTGGTCTGTTCATGGTGTTTCGTCTGTGGTCTGTTCACAGTGTTCCAGCTGTGGCCTGTTCACGGTGTTCCCGCTGTGGTCTGTTCACAGTGTTCCGGCTGTGGTCTGTTCACAGTGTTCCGGCTGTGGTCTGTTCACAGTGTTCCTGCTGTGGCCTGTTCACAGTGTTCCGGCTGTAGCCTGTTCACAGTGTTCCAGCTGTGGCCTGTTCACAGTGTTCCGGCTGTGGTCTGTTCACAGTTTTCCTGCTGTGGCCTGTTCAGTGTTCCGGCTGTAGCCTGTTCACAGTGTTCCAGCTGTGGCCTGTTCACAGTGTTCCGGCTGTGGTCTGTTCACAGTTTTCCTGCTGTGGCCTTTTGACAGTGTTCCGGCTGTGGCCTGTTCACAGTGCTCCGGCTGTGGTCTGTTCACAGTCTTCCCCCTGTGGCCTGTTCACAGTGTTCCGTCTGTGGCCTGTTCATGGTGTTCTGGCTGTGGCCTGTGCACGGTGTTCCGGCTATGGTCTGTTCATAGTGTTCCGGCCGTGGTCTGTTCACGGTGTTCCGTCTGTGGCCTGTTCACAGTGTTCCGTCTGTGGCCTGTTCATGGTGTTCTGGCTGTGGCCTGTTCACGGTGTTCTGGCTGTGGTCTGTTCACAGTGTTGCCCCTGTGGCCTGTTCACAGTGTTCTGTCTGTGTCCTGTTCACAATGTTCCGGCTGTGGCCTGTTCGCAGTGTTCCAGCTGTGGTCTGTTCACAGTGTTCTGGCTGTGGTCTGTTCATATTGTTGCCCCTGTGGCCTGTTCACGGTGTTCCGGCTGTCGCCTGTTCACGGTGTTCCGGCTGTGCTCTGTTCACAGTGTTCCGGCTGTGGCCTGTTCACGGTGTTCCGGCTATGAACTGTTCACGGTGTTCCGGCTGTGGTCTGTTCACAGTGTTCTGGCTGTGGTCTGATCACAGTGTTGCCCCGTGGCCTGTTCGGAGTGTTCCAGCTGTGGTGTATTCCGGCTGTGGCCTGTTCACGGTGTTCCGGCTATGGCCTGTTCACGGTGTTCCGGCTGTGGTCTGTTCACAGTGTTCTGGCTGTGGTCTGTTCACAGTGTTGCCCCGTGGCCTGTTCAGAGTGTTCCAGCTGTGGTGTATTCTGGCTGTGGCCTGTTCACGGTGTTCCGGCTATGGCCTGTTCACGGTGTTCCGGCTGTGGTCTGATCACAGTGTTCTGGCTGTGGTCTGTTCACAGTGTTGCCCCGTGGCCTGTTCACAGTGTTCCGGCTGTGGTCTGTTCACAGTGTTCCCCCTGTGGTCTGTTCACAGTGTTCCGGATGTGTCTTGTTCACAGTGTTCCGGCTGTGGTCTGTTCACAGTGTTGCCCCTGTGGTCTGTTCACAGTGTTCTGGCTGTGGCCTGTTCACGGTGTTCCGGCTGTGGTCTGTTCACGGTGTTCTGGCTGTGGTCTGTTCACAGTGTTCTGGCTGTGGTCTGTTCATGGTGTTTCGTCTGTGGTCTGTTCACAGTGTTCCGGCTGTGGCCTGTTCACGGTGTTCCCGCTGTGGTCTGTTCACAGTGTTCCGGCTGTGGTCTGTTCACAGTGTTCCGGCTGTGGTCTGTTCACAGTGTTCCTGCTGTGGCCTGTTCACAGTGTTCCGGCTGTGGCCTGTTCACAGTGTTCCGGCTGTGGTCTGTTCACAGTTTTCCTGCTGTGGCCTTTTGACAGTGTTCCAGCTGTGGCCTGTTCACAGTGCTCCGGCTGTGGTCTGTTCACAGTCTTCCCCCTGTGGCCTGTTCACAGTGTTCCGTCTGTGGCCTGTTCATGGTGTTCTGGCTGTGGTCTGTGCACGGTGTTCCGGCTATGTTCTGTTCATAGTGTTCCGGCTGTGGTCTGTTCACGGTGTTCCGTCTGTGGCCTGTTCACAGTGTTCCGTCTGTGGCCTGTTCATGGTGTTCTGGCTGTGGTCTGTTCACGGTGTTCCGGCTGTGGTCGGTTCATAGTGTTCCGGCTGTGGTCTGTTCACGGTGTTCTGGCTGTGGTCTGTTCACAGTGTTGCCCCTGTGGCCTGTTCACAGTGTTCTGTCTGTGTCCTGTTCACAGTGTTCCGGCTGTGGCCTGTTCACAGTGTTCTGTCTGTGTCCTGTTCACAATGTTCCAGCTGTGGCCTGTTCACAGTGTTCCAGCTGTGGTCTGTTCACAGTGTTCTGGCTGTGGTCTGTTCATATTGTTGCCCCTGTGGTCTGTTCACAGTGTCGCCCCTGTGGCCTGTTCACAGTGTTTTGGCTGTGGCCTATTCACGGTGTTCCGGCTGTGGTCTGTTCACAGTGTTCCCCCTGTGGCCAGTTCACAGTGTTGCCCCTGTGGCCTGTTCACAGTGTTTCGGCTGTGGCCTGTTCACGGTGTTCCGGCTGTGGCCTGTTCACAGTGTTCCGGCTGTGGTCTATTCACGGTGTTCCGGCTGTGGCCTGTTAACAGTGTTCCGGCTGTAGTCTATTCACGATGTTCCAGCTGTGGCCTGTTCACAGTGTTCCGGTTGTGGTCTGTTCACAGTGGTCTGGCTGTGGTCTGTTCACAGTCTTCCAGCTGTAGTCTGTTCACAGTGTTCCGGCTGTAGTCTGTTCACAGTGTTCCGGCTGTCGTCTGTTCACAGTGTTCCGGCTGTGGTCTGTTCACAGTGGTCTGGCTGTGGTCTGTTCACAGTCTTCCAGCTGTAGTCTGTTCACAGTGTTCCGGCTGTGGTCTGTTCACAGTGTTCCGGCTGTCGTCTGTTCACAGTGTTCCGGCTGTGGTCTGTTCACAGTGTTGCCCCTGTGGCCTGTTCACAGTGTTCCGTCTGTGGCCTGTTCACGGTGTTCCAGCTGTGGCCTGTTCACGGTGTTCTGGCTGTGGTCTGTTCACAGTGTTCCGGCTGTGGTCTGTTCACAGTGTTCCCGCTGTGGCCTGTTCTCAGTGTTGCCCCTGTGGCCTGCTCACAGTGTCCTGGCTGTGGTCTGTTCACAGTGTTGCCCCTGTGGCCTGTTCACGGTGTTCCGGCTGTGGCCTGTTCACAGTGCTCCGGCAGTGGCCTGTTCACGGTGTTCCGGCTGTGCTCTGTTCACAGTGTTCCGGCTGTGGCCTGTTCACGGTGTTCTGGCTGTGGTCTGATCACAGTGTTGCCCCGTGGCCTGTTCGGAGTGTTCCAGCTGTGGTGTATTCCGGCTGTGGCCTGTTCACGGTGTTCCGGCTATGGCCTGTTCACGATGTTCCGGCTGTGGTCTGTTCACAGTGTTCTGGCTGTGGTCTGTTCACAGTGTTGCCCCGTGGCCTGTACAGAGTGTTCCAGCTGTGGTGTATTCCGGCTGTGGCCTGTTCACGGTGTTCCGGTATGGCCTGTTCACGGTGTTCCGGCTGTGGTCTGTTCACAGTGTTCTGGCTGTGGTCTGTTCACAGTGTTCCGGCTGTGGTCTGTTCACAGTGTTGCCCCGTGGCCTGTTCACGGTGTTCCGGCTGTGGTGTGTTCCGGCTGTGGTCTATTCACGGTGTTCCGGCTGTGGCCTGTTCACGGTGTTCCGGCTGTGGTCTGTTCACGGTGTTCCGGCTGTGGTCTGTTCACAGTGTTCTGGCTGTGGTCTGTTAACAGTGTTCCCCCTGTGGTCTGTTCACAGTGTTCCGGCTGTGGTCTGTTCACAGTGTTCCTCCTGTGGTCTGTTCACAGTGTTCTGGCAGTGGCCTGTTCACGGTGTTCCGGCTGTGGTCTGTTCACAGTGGTCTGGCTGTGGTCTGTTCACAGTGTTCCGGTTGTGGTCTGTTCACAGTGTTACGGCTGTGGTCTGTTCACAGTGTTCCAGCTGTGGTCTGTTCACAGTGTTCCCCCGTGGCCTGTTCACAGTGTTCCGGCTGTGGCCTGTTCACGGTGTTCCGGCTGTGGCCTGTTCACGGTGTTCTGGCTGTGGTCTGTTCACAGTGTTCCGGCTGTGGCCTGTTCACGGTGTTCTGGCTGTGGCCTGTTCACAGTGTTCCGGCTGTGGCCTGTTCACAGTGTTCCAGCTGTGGCCTGTTCACAGTGTTCCGGCTGTGGTCTGTTCACAGTGTGCCTGCTGTGGCCTTTTGACAGTGTTCTGGCTGTGGCCTGTTCACAGTGTTCCGGCTGTGGTCTGTTCACAGTGTTACGGCTGTAGTCTGTTCACAGTGTTCCAGCTGTGGTCTGTTCACAGTGTTCCCCCGTGGCCTGTTCACAGTGTTCCGGCTGTGGCCTGTTCACGGTGTTCCGGCTGTGGCCTGTTCACGGTGTTCTGGCTGTGGTCTGTTCACATTGTTCCGGCTGTGGCCTGTTCACGGTGTTCCGGCTGTGGTCTGTTCACAGTGTTCCGGCTGTGGTCTGCTCACAGTGTTCCGGCTGTGGTCTGTTCACAGTGTTCCTGCTGTGGCCTGTTCACAGTGATCCGTCTGTGGCCTGTTCATGGTGTTCTGGCTGTGGTCTGTTCACAGTGTTCCGGCTGTGGTCTGTTCATAGTGTTCCGGCTGTGGTCTGTTCACAGTTTTCCGTCTGTGGCCTGTTCACAGTGTTCCGTCTGTGGCCTGTTCATGGTGTTCTGGCTCTGGTCTGTTCACGGTGTTCCGGCTGTGGTCTGTTCATATTTTAACGGCTGTAGTCTGTTCACAGTGTTCTGGCTGTGGCCTGTTTACGGTGTTCTGGCTGTGGCCGGTTCACAGTGTTGCCCCTGTGGTCTGTTCACAGTGTTCCGGCTGTGGTCTGTTCACAGTGTTCCTCCTGTGGTCTGTTCACAGTGTTCTGGCAGTGGCCTGTTCACGGTGTTCCGGCTGTGGTCTGTTCACAGTGGTCTGGCTGTGGTCTGTTCACAGTGTTCCGGTTGTGGTCTGTTCACAGTGTTACGGCTGTGGTCTGTTCACAGTGTTCCAGCTGTGGTCTGTTCACAGTGTTCCCCCGTGGCCTGTTCACAGTGTTCCGGCTGTGGCCTGTTCACGGTGTTCCGGCTGTGGCCTGTTCACGGTGTTCTGGCTGTGGTCTGTTCACAGTGTTCCGGCTGTGGCCTGTTCACGGTGTTCTGGCTGTGGCCTGTTCACAGTGTTCCGGCTGTGGCCTGTTCACAGTGTTCCAGCTGTGGCCTGTTCACAGTGTTCCGGCTGTGGTCTGTTCACAGTGTGCCTGCTGTGGCCTTTTGACAGTGTTCTGGCTGTGGCCTGTTCACAGTGTTCCGGCTGTGGTCTGTTCACAGTGTTACGGCTGTAGTCTGTTCACAGTGTTCCAGCTGTGGTCTGTTCACAGTGTTCCCCCGTGGCCTGTTCACAGTGTTCCGGCTGTGGCCTGTTCACGGTGTTCCGGCTGTGGCCTGTTCACGGTGTTCTGGCTGTGGTCTGTTCACATTGTTCCGGCTGTGGCCTGTTCACGGTGTTCCGGCTGTGGTCTGTTCACAGTGTTCCGGCTGTGGTCTGCTCACAGTGTTCCGGCTGTGGTCTGTTCACAGTGTTCCTGCTGTGGCCTGTTCACAGTGATCCGTCTGTGGCCTGTTCATGGTGTTCTGGCTGTGGTCTGTTCACAGTGTTCCGGCTGTGGTCTGTTCATAGTGTTCCGGCTGTGGTCTGTTCACAGTTTTCCGTCTGTGGCCTGTTCACAGTGTTCCGTCTGTGGCCTGTTCATGGTGTTCTGGCTCTGGTCTGTTCACGGTGTTCCGGCTGTGGTCTGTTCATATTTTAACGGCTGTAGTCTGTTCACAGTGTTCTGGCTGTGGCCTGTTTACGGTGTTCTGGCTGTGGCCGGTTCACAGTGTTGCCCCTGTGGTCTGTTCACAGTGTTCCGGCTGTGGTCTGTTCACAGTGTTCCTCCTGTGGTCTGTTCACAGTGTTCTGGCAGTGGCCTGTTCACGGTGTTCCGGCTGTGGTCTGTTCACAGTGGTCTGGCTGTGGTCTGTTCACAGTGTTCCGGTTGTGGTCTGTTCACAGTGTTACGGCTGTGGTCTGTTCACAGTGTTCCAGCTGTGGTCTGTTCACAGTGTTCCCCCGTGGCCTGTTCACAGTGTTCCGGCTGTGGCCTGTTCACGGTGTTCCGGCTGTGGCCTGTTCACGGTGTTCTGGCTGTGGTCTGTTCACAGTGTTCCGGCTGTGGCCTGTTCACGGTGTTCTGGCTGTGGCCTGTTCACAGTGTTCCGGCTGTGGCCTGTTCACAGTGTTCCAGCTGTGGCCTGTTCACAGTGTTCCGGCTGTGGTCTGTTCACAGTGTGCCTGCTGTGGCCTTTTGACAGTGTTCTGGCTGTGGCCTGTTCACAGTGTTCCGGCTGTGGTCTGTTCACAGTGTTACGGCTGTAGTCTGTTCACAGTGTTCCAGCTGTGGTCTGTTCACAGTGTTCCCCCGTGGCCTGTTCACAGTGTTCCGGCTGTGGCCTGTTCACGGTGTTCCGGCTGTGGCCTGTTCACGGTGTTCTGGCTGTGGTCTGTTCACATTGTTCCGGCTGTGGCCTGTTCACGGTGTTCCGGCTGTGGTCTGTTCACAGTGTTCCGGCTGTGGTCTGCTCACAGTGTTCCGGCTGTGGTCTGTTCACAGTGTTCCTGCTGTGGCCTGTTCACAGTGATCCGTCTGTGGCCTGTTCATGGTGTTCTGGCTGTGGTCTGTTCACAGTGTTCCGGCTGTGGTCTGTTCATAGTGTTCCGGCTGTGGTCTGTTCACAGTTTTCCGTCTGTGGCCTGTTCACAGTGTTCCGTCTGTGGCCTGTTCATGGTGTTCTGGCTCTGGTCTGTTCACGGTGTTCCGGCTGTGGTCTGTTCATATTTTAACGGCTGTAGTCTGTTCACAGTGTTCTGGCTGTGGCCTGTTTACGGTGTTCTGGCTGTGGCCGGTTCACAGTGTTGCCCCTGTGGCCTGTTCACAGTGTTTCGGCTGTGGCCTGTTCACGGTGTTCCGGCTGTGGCCTGTTCACAGTGTTCTGGCTATGGTCTGTTCACAGTGTTGCCCCTGTGGCCTGTTCACAGTGTTCCGGCTGTGGCCTGTTCACGGTGTTCCGGCTGTGGCCTGTTCACGGTGTTCTGGCTGTGGTCTGTTGACAGTGTAGCCCCTGTGGCCTGTTCACAGTGTTCTGGCTGTGTCCTGTTCGCAATGTTCCGGCTGTGGCCTGTTCACAGTGTTCCAGCTGTGGTCTGTTCACAGTGTTCTGGCTGTGGTCTGTTCACATTGTTGCCCCTGAGGCCTGTTCACAGTGTTCCGGCTGTGGCCAGTTCACAGTGTTCCTGCTGTGGTCTGTTCACCGTGTTCCGTCTATGGTCTGTTCACGGTGTTCCGGCTGTGGCCTTTTCACAGTGTTCCGGCTGTGGTCTGTTCATAGCGTTCCCGCTATGGCCTGTTCACGGTGTTCCGGCTGTGGTCTGTTCACACTTTTCCTGCTGTGGCCTTTTGACAGTGTTCCGGCTGTGGCCTGTTCACACTGTTCCGGCTGTGGTCTGTTCACAGTGTTCCGGCTGTGGCCTGTTCACGGTGTTCCAGCTGTGGCCTGTTCACAGTGTTCTGGCTGTGGTCTGTTCACAGTGTTGCCCCTGTGGCCTGTTCACAGTGTTCCCCCTGTGGCCTGTTCACAGTGTTCCGGCTGTGGTCTGTTCACAGTGTTCCCCCTGTGGCCTGTTCACAGTGTTCCCCCTGTGGCCTGTTCCCGGTGTTTTGGCTGTGGTCTGTTCACAGTGTTCCGGCTTAGGCCTTTTCACAGTGTTCCGGCTGTGGCCTGTTCACGGTGATCCGGCTGTGGTCTGTTCACGGTGTTCTGATTGTGGTCTGTTCACAGTGTTCCGGCTGTGGCCTGTTCACGGTGATCCGGCTGTGGTGTATTCACGGTGTTCTGGCTGTGGTCTATTCACAGTGTTCCGGCTGTGGTCTGTTCACAGTGTTCTGGCTGTGGTCTGTTCACGGTGTTCCGGCTGTGGTCTGTTCACAGTGTTCAGGCTGAGGTCTGTTCACAGTGATCCCCCTGTGGTCTGTTCACAGTGTTCCGGCTGTGGTCTGTTCACAGTGGTCTGACTGTAGTCTGTTCACAGTCTTCCAGCTGTGGCTTGTTCACGGTGTTCCGGCTGTAGTCTGTTCACAGTGTTCCGGCTGTGGTCTGTACACAGTGTTGCCCCTGTGGCCTGTTCACAGTGCTCCGGCTGTAGTCTGTTCACAGTGTTCCGGCTGTGGTCTGTACACAGTGTTGCCCCTGTGGCCTGTTCACAGTGTTCCGTCTGTGGCCTGTTCACGGTGTTCCAGCTGTGGCCTGTTCACGGTGTTCCGGCTGTGGTCTGTTCACAGTGTTCCCGCTGTGGCCTGTTCTCAGTGATGCCCCTGTGGCCTGCTCACAGTGTTCCGGGTGTGGTCTGTTCACGGTGTTCCCCCTGTGGCCTGTTCACAGTGTTCTGGCTGTGGCCTGTTCACAGTGTTGCCCCTGTGGCCTGTTCACAGTGTTCCGGCTGTGGCCTGTTCACAGTGTTCCGGCTGTGGTCTGTTCACTGTTTTCCGGCTGTGGTCTGTTCACAGTGTTCCGGCTGTGGCCTGTTCACGGTGTTCCGGCTATGGCCTGTTCACGGTGTTCCGGCTGTGGTCAGTTCTCAGTGTTCTGGCTATGGTCTGTTCACAGTGTTGCCCCTGTGGCCTGTTCACAGTGTTCCGGCTGTGGCCTGTTCACGGTGTTCCGGCTATGAACTGTTCACGGTGTTCCGGCTGTGGTCTGTTCACAGTGTTCTGGCTGTGGTCTGTTCATATTGTTGCCCCTGTGGTCTGTTCACGGTGTTCCGGCTGTGGTCTGTTCACAGTGTTCCCCCTGTGGCCAGTTCACAGTGTTGCCCCTGTGGCCTGTTCACAGTGTTTCGTCTGTGGCCTGTTCACGGTGTTCCGGCTGTGGCCTGTCCACAGTGTTCCGGCTGTGGTCTATTCACGGTGTTCCGGCTGTGGCCTGTTAACAGTGTTCCGGCTGTAGTCTATTCACGATGTTCCAGCTGTGGCCTGTTCACAGTGTTCTGGCTGTGGTCTGTTCACAGTGGTCTGGCTGTGGTCTGTTCACAGTCTTCCAGCTGTAGTCTGTTCACAGTGTTCCGGCTGTAGTCTGTTCACAGTGTTCCGGCTGTCGTCTGTTCACAGTGGTCTGTTCACAGTCTTCCAGCTGTAGTCTGTTCACAGTGTTCCGGCTGTGGTCTGTTCACAGTGTTCCGGCTGTCGTCTGTTCACAGTGTTCCTGCTGTGGTCTGTTCACAGTGTTGCCCCTGTGGCCTGTTCACAGTGTTCCGTCTGTGGCCTGTTCACGGTGTTCCAGCTGTGGCCTGTTCACAGTGTTCCGGCTGTGGCCTGTTCACGGTGTTCCGGCTATGAACTGTTCACAGTGTTCCGGCTGTGGCCTGTTCACGGTGTTCCGGCTATGAACTGTTCACAGTGTTCCGGCTGTGGTCTGTTCACGGTGTTCCAGCTGTGGCCTGTTCACAGTGTTCCGGCTGTGGCCTGTTCACGGTGTTCCGGCTATGAACTGTTCACAGTGTTCCGGCTGTGGCCTGTTCACGGTGTTCCGGCTATGGCCTGTTCACGGTGTTCCGGCTGTGGTCTGTTCACAGTGTTCTGGCTGTGGTCTGTTCACAGTGTTGCCCCGTGGCCTGTTCAGAGTGTTCCAGCTGTGGTGTATTCCGGCTGTGGCCTGTTCACGGTGTTCCGGCTATGGCCTGTTCACGGTGTTCCGGCTGTGGTCTGTTCACAGTGTTCCGGCTGTCGTCTGTTCACAGTGTTCCGGCTGTGGTCTGTTCACAGTGGTCTGGCTGTGGTCTGTTCACAGTCTTCCAGCTGTAGTCTGTTCACAGTGTTCCGGCGGTGGTCTGTTCACAGTGTTCCGGCTGTCGTCTGTTCACAGTGTTCCGGCTGTGGTCTGTTCACAGTGTTGCCCCTGTGGCCTGTTCACAGTGTTCCGTCTGTGGCCTGTTCACGGTGTTCCAGCTGTGGCCTGTTCACGGTGTTCTGGCTGTGGTCTGTTCACAGTGTTCCGGCTGTGGTCTGTTCACAGTGTTCCCGCTGTGGCCTGTTCTCAGTGTTGCCCCTGTGGCCTGCTCACAGTGTCCTGGCTGTGGTCTGTTCACCGTGTTGCCCCTGTGGCCTGTTCACAGTGTTCCGGCTGTGGCCTGTTCACAGTGCTCCGGCAGTGGCCTGTTCACGGTGTTCCGGCTGTGCTCTGTTCACAGTGTTCCGGCTGTGGCCTGTTCACGGTGTTCCGGCTATGAACTGTTCACGGTGTTCCGGCTGTGGTCTGTTCACAGTGTTCTGGCTGTGGTCTGATCACAGTGTTGCCCCGTGGCCTGTTCGGAGTGTTCCAGCTGTGGTGTATTCCGGCTGTGGCCTGTTCACGGTGTTCCGGCTATGGCCTGTTCACGGTGTTCCGGCTGTGGTCTGTTCACAGTGTTCTGGCTGTGGTCTGTTCACAGTGTTGCCCCGTGGCCTGTTCAGAGTGTTCCAGCTGTGGTGTATTCCGGCTGTGGCCTGTTCACGGTGTTCCGGCTATGGCCTGTTCACGGTGTTCCGGCTGTGGTCTGTTCACAGTGTTCTGGCTGTGGTCTGTTCACAGTGTTCCGGCTGTGGTCTGTTCACAGTGTTGCCCCGTGGCCTGTTCACAGTGTTCCGGCTGTGGTGTGTTCCGGCTGTGGTCTATTCACGGTGTTCTGGCTGTGGTCTATTTACAGTGTTCCGGCTGTGGTCTGTTCACAGTGTTCTGGCTGTGGTCTGTTCACGGTGTTCCGGCTGTGGTCTGTTCACGGTGTTCCGGCTGTGGTCTGTTCACAGTGTTCCGGCTGTGGTCTGTTAACAGTGTTCCCCCTGTGGTCTGTTCACAGTGTTCCGGCTGTGGTCTGTTCACAGTGTTCCCCCTGTGGTCTGTTCACAGTGTTCTGGCAGTGGCCTGTTCACGGTGTTCCGGCTGTGGTCTGTTCACAGTGGTCTGGCTGTGGTCTGTTCACAGTGTTCCGGCTGTGGTCTGTTCACAGTGTTCCAGCTGTGGTCTGTTCACAGTGTTCCCCCGTGGCCTGTTCACAGTGTTCCGGCTGTGGCCTGTTCACGGTGTTCCGGCTGTGGCCTGTTCACGGTGTTCTGGCTGTGGTCTGTTCACAGTTTTCCGTCTGTGGCCTGTTCACAGTGTTCCGGCTGTGGTCTGTTCACAGTGTTCCGGCTGTGGTCTGCTCACAGTGTTCCGGCTGTGGTCTGTTCACAGTGTTCCTGCTGTGGCCTGTTCACAGTGTTCCGGCTGTGGCCTGTTCACAGTGTTCCCGCTGTGGCCTGTTCACAGTGTTCCGGCTGTGGTCTGTTCACAGTGTTCCTGCTGTGGCCTTTTGACAGTGTTCTGGCTGTGGCCTGTTCACAGTGCTCCGGCTGTGGTCTGTTCACAGTCTTCCCCCTGTGGCCTGTTCACAGTGATCCGTCTGTGGCCTGTTCATGGTGTTCTGGCTGTGGTCTGTTCACAGTGTTCCGGCTGTGGTCTGTTCATAGTGTTCCGGCTGTGGTCTGTTCACAGTTTTCCGTCTGTGGCCTGTTCACAGTGTTCCGTCTGTGGTCTGTTCATGGTGTTCTGGCTCTGGTCTGTTCACGGTGTTCCGGCTGTGGTCTGTTCATATTTTTACGGCTGTAGTCTGTTCACAGTGTTCTGGCTGTGGCCTGTTCACGGTGTTCTGGCTTTGGCCGGTTCACAGTGTTGCCCCTGTGGCCTGTTCACAGTGTTTCGGCTGTGGCCTGTTCACGGTGTTCCGGCTGTGGCCTGTTCAGTGTTCTGGCTATGGTCTGTTCACAGTGTTGCCCCTGTGGTCTGTTCACAGTGTTCAGGCTGTGGCCTGTTCACGGTGTTCCGGCTGTGGCCTGTTCACGGTGTTCTGGCTGTGGTCTGTTGACAGTGTAGCCCCAGTGGCCTGTTCACAGTGTTCCGGCTGTGGTCTGTTCACAGTGTTCCCGCTGTGGCCTGTTCTCAGTGTTGCCCCTGTGGCCTGCTCACAGTGTCCTGGCTGTGGTCTGTTCACAGTGTTGCCCCTGTGGCCTGTTCACAGTGTTCCGGCTGTGGCCTGTTCACTGTGCTCCGGCAGTGGCCTGTTCACGGTGTTCCGGCTGTGCTCTGTTCACAGTGTTCCGGCTGTGGCCTGTTCACGGTGTTCCGGCTATGAACTGTTCACGGTGTTCCGGCTGTGGTCTGTTCACAGTGTTCTGGCTGTGGTCTGATCACAGTGTTGCCCCGTGGCCTGTTCGGAGTGTTCCAGCTGTGGTGTATTCCGGCTGTGGCCTGTTCACGGTGTTCCGGCTATGGCCTGTTCACGGTGTTCCGGCTGTGGTCTGTTCACAGTGTTCTGGCTGTGGTCTGTTCACAGTGTTGCCCCGTGGCCTGTTCAGAGTGTTCCAGCTGTGGTGTATTCCGGCTGTGGCCTGTTCACGGTGTTCCGGCATGGCCTGTTCACGGTGTTCCGGCTGTGGTCTGTTCACAGTGTTCTGGCTGTGGTCTGTTCACAGTGTTCCGGCTGTGGTCTGTTCACAGTGTTGCCCCGTGGCCTGTTCACGGTGTTCCGGCTGTGGTCTATTCACGGTGTTCCGGCTGTGGTCTGTTCACAGTGTTCTGGCTGTGGTCTGTTCACGGTGTTCCGGCTGTGGTCTGTTCACGGTGTTCCGGCTGTGGTCTGTTCACAGTGTTCCGGCTGTGGTCTGTTAACAGTGTTCCCCCTGTGGTCTGTTCACAGTGTTCCGGCTGTGGTCTGTTCACAGTGTTCCTCCTGTGGTCTGTTCACAGTGTTCTGGCAGTGGCCTGTTCACGGTGTTCCGGCTGTGGTCTGTTCACAGTGGTCTGGCTGTGGTCTGTTCACAGTGTTCCGGCTGTGGTCTGTTCACAGTGTTACGGCTGTAGTCTGTTCACAGTGTTCTGGCTGTGGTCTGATCACAGTGTTGCCCCGTGGCCTGTTCGGAGTGTTCCAGCTGTGGTGTATTCCGGCTGTGGCCTGTTCACGGTGTTCCGGCTATGGCCTGTTCACGGTGTTCCGGCTGTGGTCTGTTCACAGTGTTCTGGCTGTGGTCTGTTCACAGTGTTGCCCCGTGGCCTGTTCAGAGTGTTCCAGCTGTGGTGTATTCCGGCTGTGGCCTGTTCACGGTGTTCCGGCAATGGCCTGTTCACGGTGTTCCGGCTGTGGTCTGTTCACAGTGTTCTGGCTGTGGTCTGTTCACAGTGTTCCGGCTGTGGTCTGTTCACAGTGTTGCCCCGTGGCCTGTTCACAGTGTTCCGGCTGTGGTGTGTTCCAGCTGTGGTCTATTCACGGTGTTCTGGCTGTGGTCTATTTACAGTGTTCCGGCTGTGGTCTGTTCACAGTGTTCTGTCTGTGGTCTGTTCACGGTGTTCCGGCTGTGGTCTGTTCACGGTGTTCCGGCTGTGGTCTGTTCACAGTGTTCCGGCTGTGGTCTGTTAACAGTGTTCCCCCTGTGGTCTGTTCACAGTGTTCCGGCTGTGCTCTGTTCACAGTGTTCCCCCTGTGGTCTGTTCACAGTGTTCTGGCAGTGGCCTGTTCACGGTGTTCCGGCTGTGGTCTGTTCACAGTGGTCTGGCTGTGGTCTGTTCACAGTGTTCCGGCTGTGGTCTGTTCACAGTGTTCCAGCTGTGGTCTGTTCACGGTGTTCCGGCTGTGGCCTTTTCACAGTGTTCCGGCTGTGGTCTGTTCACAGTGTTCCGGCTGTGGT
This sequence comes from Chiloscyllium plagiosum, assembly GCF_037043375.1. Lineage (NCBI taxonomy): Eukaryota > Metazoa > Chordata > Chondrichthyes > Orectolobiformes > Hemiscylliidae > Chiloscyllium > Chiloscyllium plagiosum. The sequence continues at coordinate 112,139,441 of NW_028270145.1, read as the reverse complement.
CTGCTCACAGTGTTCCGGCTGTGGTCTGTTCACAGTGTTCCGGCTGTGGCCTGTTCACGGTGTTCCGGCTGTGGCCTGTTCACGGTGTTCTGGCTGTGGTCTGTTCACAGTGTTCCGTCTGTGGCCTGTTCACAGTGTTCCGGCTGTGGTCTGTTCACAGTGTTCCGGCTGTGGTCTGCTCACAGTGTTCCGGCTGTGGTCTGTTCACAGTATTCCTGCTGTGGCCTGTTCACAGTGTTCCGGCTGTGGCCTGTTCACAGTGTTCCCGCTGTGGCCTGTTCACAGTGTTCCGGCTGTGGTCTGTTCACAGTGTTCCTGCTGTGGCCTTTTGACAGTGTTCTAGCTGTGGCCTGTTCACAGTGCTCCGGCTGTGGTCTGTTCACAGTCTTCCCCCTGTGGCCTGTTCACAGTGATCCGTCTGTGGCCTCTTCATGGTGTTCTGGCTGTGGTCTGTTCACAGTGTTCCGGCTGTGGTCTGTTCATAGTGTTCCGGCTGTGGTCTGTTCACAGTTTTCCGTCTGTGGCCTGTTCATGGTGTTCTGGCTCTGGTCTGTTCACGGTGTTCCGGCTGTGGTCTGTTCATATTTTTACGGCTGTAGTCTGTTCACAGTGTTCTGGCTGTGGCCTGTTCACGGTGTTCTGGCTTTGGCCGGTTTACAGTGTTGCCCCTGTGGCCTGTTCACAGTGTTTCGGCTGTGGCCTGTTCACGGTGTTCCGGCTGTGGCCTGTTCACAGTGTTCTGGCTATGGTCTGTTCACAGTGTTGCCCCTGTGGCCTGTTCACAGTGTTCCGGCTGTGGCCTGTTCACGGTGTTCCGGCTGTGGCCTGTTCACGGTGTTCTGGCTGTGGTCTGTTGACAGTGTAGCCCCTGTGGCCTGTTCACAGTGTTCCGGCTGTGGTCTGTTCACAGTGTTCCCGCTGTGGCCTGTTCTCAGTGTTGCCCCTGTGGCCTGCTCACAGTGTCCTGGCTGTGGTCTGTTCACATTGTTGCCCCTGAGGCCTGTTCACAGTGTTCCTGCTGTGGCCAGTTCACAGTGTTCCTGCTGTGGTCTGTTCACCGTGTTCCGGCTATGGTCTGTTCACGGTGTTCCGGCTGTGGCCTTTTCACAGTGTTCCGGCTGTGGTCGGTTCACAGTGTTCTGGTTGTGGTATGTTCACAGTGTTTCGGCTGTGGCCTGTTCATAGCGTTCCCGCTATGGCCTGTTCACGGTGTTCCGGCTGTGGTCTGTTCACAGTTTTCCTGCTGTGGCCTTTTGACAGTGTTCCGGCTGTGGCCTGTTCACACTGTTCCGGCTGTGGTCTGTTCACAGTGTTCCGGCTGTGGCCTGTTCACGGTGTTCCAGCTGTGGCCTGTTCACAGTGTTCTGGCTGTGGTCTGTTCACAGTGTTGCCCTGTGGCCTGTTCACAGTGTTCCCCCTGTGGCCTGTTCACAGTGTTCCGGCTGTGGTCTGTTCACAGTGTTCCCCCTGTGGCCTGTTCACAGTGTTCCCCCTGTGGCCTGTTCCCGGTGTTTTGGCTGTGGTCTGTTCACAGTGTTCCGGCTATGGTCTGTTCGCGGTTTTCCCACTGTTGTCTGTTCACAGTGTTCCGGCTTAGGCCTTTTCACAGTGTTCCGGCTGTGGCCTGTTCACGGTGATCCGGCTGTGGTCTGTTCACGGTGTTCTGGTTGTGGTCTGTTCACAGTGTTCCGGCTGTGGCCTGTTCACGGTGATCCGGCTGTGGTGTATTCACGGTGTTCTGGCTGTGGTCTATGCACAGTGTTCCGGCTGTGGTCTGTTCACAGTGTTCTGGCTGTGGTCTGTTCACAGTGTTCCGGCTGAGGTCTGTTCACAGTGATCCCCTGTGGTCTGTTCACAGTGTTCCGGCTGTGGTCTGTTCACAGTGGTCTGACTGTAGTCTGTTCACAGTCTTCCAGCTGTGGCTTGTTCACAGTGTTCCGGCTGTAGTCTGTTCACAGTGTTCTGGCTATGGTCTGTTCACAGTGTTGCCCCTGTGGCCTGTTCACAGTGTTCAGGCTGTGGCCTGTTCACGGTGTTCCGGCTGTGGCCTGTTCACGGTGTTCTGGCTGTGGTCTGTTGACAGTGTAGCCCCAGTGGCCTGTTCACAGTGTTCCGGCTGTGGTCTGTTCACAGTGTTCCCGCTGTGGCCTGTTCTCAGTGTTGCCACTGTGGCCTGCTCACAGTGTCCTGGCTGTGGTCTGTTCACAGTGTTGCCCCTGTGGCCTGTTCACAGTGTTCCGGCTGTGGCCTGTTCACAGTGCTCCAGCAGTGGCCTGTTCACGGTGTTCCGGCTGTGCTCTGTTCACAGTGTTCCGGCTGTGGCCTGTTCACGGTGTTCCGGCTATGAACTGTTCACGGTGTTCCGGCTGTGGTCTGTTCACAGTGTTCTGGCTGTGGTCTGTTCACAGTGTTGCCCCGTGGCCTGTTCAGAGTGTTCCAGCTGTGGTGTATTCCGGCTGTGGCCTGTTCACGGTGTTCCGGCTGTGGCCTGTTCACGGTGTTCCGGCTATGGCCTGTTCACGGTGTTCCGGCTGTGGTCTGTTCACAGTGTTCTGGCTGTGGTCTGTTCACAGTGTTGCCCTGTGGCCTGTTCAGAGTGTTCCAGCTGTGGTGTATTCCGGCTGTGGCCTGTTCATGGTGTTCCGGTATGGCCTGTTCACGGTGTTCCGGCTGTGGTCTGTTCACAGTGTTCTGGCTGTGGTCTGTTCACAGTGTTCCGGCTGTGGTCTGTTCACAGTGTTGCCCCGTGGCCTGTTCACGGTGTTCCGGCTGTGGTGTGTTCCGGCTGTGGTCTATTCACGGTGTTCCGGCTGTGGTCTGTTCACAGTGTTCTGGCTGTGGTCTGTTCACGGTGTTCCGGCTGTGGTCTGTTCACGGTGTTCCGGCTGTGGTCTGTTCACAGTGTTCCGGCTGTGGTCTGTTAACAGTGTTCCCCCTGTGGTCTGTTCACAGTGTTCCGGCTGTGGTCTGTTCACAGTGTTCCTCCTGTGGTCTGTTCACAGTGTTCTGGCAGTGGCCTGTTCACGGTGTTCCGGCTGTGGTCTGTTCACAGTGGTCTGGCTGTGGTCTGTTCACAGTGTTCCGGCTGTGGCCTGTTCACAGTGTTACGGCTGTAGTCTGTTCACAGTGTTCTGGCTGTGGTCTGATCACAGTGTTGCCCCGTGGCCTGTTCGGAGTGTTCCAGCTGTGGTGTATTCCGGCTGTGGCCTGTTCACGGTGTTCCGGCTATGGCCTGTTCACGGTGTTCCGGCTGTGGTCTGTTCACAGTGTTCTGGCTGTGGTCTGTTCACAGTGTTGCCCCGTGGCCTGTTCAGAGTGTTCCAGCTGTGGTGTATTCCGGCTGTGGCCTGTTCACGGTGTTCCGGCTATGGCCTGTTCACGGTGTTCCGGCTGTGGTCTGTTCACAGTGTTCTGGCTGTGGTCTGTTCACAGTGTTCCGGCTGTGGTGTGTTCACAGTGTTGCCCCGTGGCCTGTTCACAGTGTTCCGGCTGTGGTGTGTTCCAGCTGTGGTCTATTCACGGTGTTCTGGCTGTGGTCTATTTACAGTGTTCCGGCTGTGGTCTGTTCACAGTGTTCTGACTGTGGTCTGTTCACGGTGTTCCGGCTGTGGTCTGTTCACGGTGTTCCGGCTGTGGTCTGTTCACAGTGTTCCCCCTGTGGTCTGTTCACAGTGTTCCGGCTGTGCTCTGTTCACAGTGTTCCCCCTGTGGTCTGTTCACAGTGTTCTGGCAGTGGCCTGTTCACGGTGTTCCGGCTGTGGTCTGTTCACAGTGGTCTGGCTGTGGTCTGTTCACAGTGTTCCGGCTGTGGTCTGTTCACAGTGTTCCAGCTGTGGTCTGTTCACGGTGTTCCGGCTGTGGCCTTTTCACAGTGTTCCGGCTGTGGTCTGTTCACAGTGTTCCGGCTGTGGTCTGCTCACAGTGTTCCGGCTGTGGTCTGTTCACAGTGTTCCGGCTGTGGCCTGTTCACGGTGTTCCGGCTGTGGCCTGTTCACGGTGTTCTGGCTGTGGTCTGTTCACAGTGTTCCGTCTGTGGCCTGTTCACAGTGTTCCGGCTGTGGTCTGTTCACAGTGTTCCGGCTGTGGTCTGCTCACAGTGTTCCGGCTGTGGTCTGTTCACAGTGTTCCTGCTGTGGCCTGTTCACAGTGTTCCGGCTGTGGCCTGTTCACAGTGTTCCCGCTGTGGCCTGTTCACAGTGTTCCGGCTGTGGTCTGTTCACAGTGTTCCTGCTGTGGCCTTTTGACAGTGTTCTAGCTGTGGCCTGTTCACAGTGCTCCGGCTGTGGTCTGTTCACAGTCTTCCCCCTGTGGCCTGTTCACAGTGATCCGTCTGTGGCCTCTTCATGGTGTTCTGGCTGTGGTCTGTTCACAGTGTTCCGGCTGTGGTCTGTTCATAGTGTTCCGGCTGTGGTCTGTTCACAGTTTTCCGTCTGTGGCCTGTTCATGGTGTTCTGGCTCTGGTCTGTTCACGGTGTTCCGGCTCTGGTCTGTTCATATTTTTACGGCTGTAGTCTGTTCACAGTGTTCTGGCTGTGGCCTGTTCACGGTGTTCTGGCTTTGGCCGGTTTACAGTGTTGCCCCTGTGGCCTGTTCACAGTGTTTCGGCTGTGGCCTGTTCACGGTGTTCCGGCTGTGGCCTGTTCACAGTGTTCTGGCTATGGTCTGTTCACAGTGTTGCCCCTGTGGCCTGTTCACAGTGTTCCGGCTGTGGCCTGTTCACGGTGTTCCGGCTGTGGCCTGTTCACGGTGTTCTGGCTGTGGTCTGTTGACAGTGTAGCCCCTGTGGCCTGTTCACAGTGTTCCGGCTGTGGTCTGTTCACAGTGTTCCCGCTGTGGCCTGTTCTCAGTGTTGCCCCTGTGGCCTGCTCACAGTGTCCTGGCTGTGGTCTGTTCACATTGTTGCCCCTGAGGCCTGTTCACAGTGTTCCGGCTGTGGCCAGTTCACCGTGTTCCTGCTGTGGTCTGTTCACCGTGTTCCGGCTATGGTCTGTTCACGGTGTTCCGGCTGTGGCCTTTTCACAGTGTTCCGGCTGTGGTCGGTTCACAGTGTTCTGGTTGTGGTATGTTCACAGTGTTTCGGCTGTGGCCTGTTCATAGCGCTCCCGCTATGGCCTGTTCACGGTGTTCCGGCTGTGGTCTGTTCACAGTTTTCCTGCTGTGGCCTTTTGACAGTGTTCCGGCTGTGGCCTGTTCATACTGTTCCGGCTGTGGTCTGTTCACAGTGTTCCGGCTGTGGCCTGTTCACGGTGTTCCCGCTGTGGCCTGTTCACAGTGTTCTGGCTGTGGTCTGTTCACAGTGTTGCCCCTGTGGCCTGTTCACAGTGTTCCCCCTGTGGCCTGTTCACAGTGTTCCGGCTGTGGTCTGTTCACAGTGTTCCCCCTGTGGCCTGTTCACAGTGTTCCCCCTGTGGCCTGTTCCCGGTGTTTTGGCTGTGGTCTGTTCACAGTGTTCCGGCTATGGTCTGTTCGCGGTTTTCCCACTGTTGTCTGTTCACAGTGTTCCGGCTTAGGCCTTTTCACAGTGTTCCGGATGTGGCCTGTTCACGGTGATCCGGCTGTGGTCTGTTCACGGTGTTCTGGTTGTGGTCTGTTCACAGTGTTCCGGCTGTGGCCTGTTCACGGTGATCCGGCTGTGGTGTATTCACGGTGTTCTGGCTGTGGTCTATTCACAGTGTTCCGGCTGTGGTCTGTTCACAGTGTTCTGGCTGTGGTCTGTTCACGGTGTTCCGGCTGAGGTCTGTTCACAGTGATCCCCTGTGGTCTGTTCACAGTGTTCCGGCTGTGGTCTGTTCACAGTGGTCTGACTGTAGTCTGTTCACAGTCTTCCAGCTGTGGCTTGTTCACAGTGTTCCGGCTGTAGTCTGTTCACAGTGTTCCGGCTGTGGTCTGTACACAGTGTTGCCCCTGTGGCCTGTTCACAGTGTTCCGTCTGTGGCCTGTTCACGGTGTTCCAGCTGTGGCCTGTTCACGGTGTTCCGGCTGTGGTCTGTTCACAGTGTTCCCGCTGTGGCCTGTTCTCAGTGTTGCCCCTGTGGCCTGCTCACAGTGTTCCGGGTGTGGTCTGTTCACGGTGTTCCCCCTGTGGCCTGTTCCCAGTGTTCTGGCTGTGGCCTGTTCACAGTGTTGCCCCTGTGGCCTGTTCACAGTGTACCGGCTGTGGCCTGTTCACAGTGTTCCGGCTGTGGTCTGTTCACAGTGTTCCGGCTGTGGCCTGTTCACGGTGTTCCGGCTATGGCCTGTTCACGGTGTTCCGGCTGTGGTCAGTTCTCAGTGTTCTGGCTGTGGTCTGTTCACAGTGTTGCCCCGTGGCCTGTTCACAGTGTTCCCCCTGTGGCCTGTTCCCGGTGTTTTGGCTGTGATCTGTTCACAGTGTTCCGGCTATGGTCTGTTCGCGGTTTTCCCACTGTTGTCTGTTCACAGTATTCCGGCTTAGGCCTTTTCACAGTGTTCCGGCTGTGGCCTGTTCACGGTGATCCGGCTGTGGTCTGTTAATGGTGTTCTGGTTGTGGTCTGTTCACAGTGTTCCGGCTGTGGCCTGTTCACGGTGTTCTGTCTATGGCCTGTTCACGGTGTTCCGGCTGTGGTCTGTTCACAGTGTTCTGGCTGTGGTCTGTTCACAGTGTTGCCCCGTGGCCTGTTCACAGTGTTCCGGCTGTGGTGTGTTCCGGCTGTGGTCTATTCACGGTGTTCTGGCTGTGGTCTATTCACAGTGTTCCGGCTGTGGTCTGTTCACAGTGTTCTGGCTGTGGTCTGTTCACGGTGTTCCGGCTGTGGTCTGTTCACAGTGTTCTGGCTGTGGTCTGTTAACAGTGTTCCCCCTATGGTCTGTTCACAGTGTTCCGGCTGTGGTCTGTTCACAGTGTTCCCCCTGTGGTCTGTTCACAGTGTTCTGGCTGTGGCCTGTTCACGGTGTTCCGGCTGTGGTCTGTTCGCAGTGGTCTGGCTGTGGTCTGTTCACAGTGTTCCGGATGTGTCTTGTTCACAGTGTTCCGGCTGTAGTCTGTTCACAGTGTTCCAGCTGTGGTCTGTTCACAGTGTTCCCACTGTGGCCTGTTCACAGTGTTCTGGCTGTGGCCTGTTCACGGTGTTCCGGCTGTGGTCTGTTCACAGTGGTCTGGCTGTGGTCTGTTCACAGTGTTCCAGCTGTGGTCTGTTCACAGTGTTCCGGCTGTGGCCTGTTCACGGTGATCCGGATGTGGTCTATTCACAGTGTTCCGGCTGTGGCCTGTTCACAGTGTTCCGGCTGTGGTCTGTTCACAGTGTTCCGGCTGTGGCTTGTTCACAGTGTTCCGGCTGAGGTCTGTTCACAGTGATCCCCCTGTGGTCTGTTCACGGTGATCCGGCTGTGGTCTATTCACGGTGTTCCGGTTGTGGTCTGTTCACAGTGTTCCAGCTGTGGTCTGTTCACGGTGTTCCGGCTGTGGACTGTTCACAGTGTTCCAGCTGTGGTCTGTTCACAGTGTTCCCCCTGTGGCCGGATCACAGTGTTCCGGCTGTGGCCTGTTCACGGTGTTCCGGCTGTGGCCTGTTCACAGTGGTCTGGCTGTGGACTGTTCACAGTGTTCCCCCTGTGGCCTGTTCACAGTGTTCCGGCTGCGGTCAGTTCACAGTGTTCCCCCTGTGGTCTGTTCACAGTGCACCGGCTGTGGTCTGTTCACAGTGTTCCGGCTGTGGTCTGTTCACTGTATTCCGGCTGTGGCTTGTTCACAGTGTTCCGGCATTAGTCTGTTCACAGTGTTCCGGCTGTGGTCTCTTCACCGTGTTCCCCCGTGGCCTGTTCACAGTGTTCCATCTGTGGCCTGTTCACGGTGTTCTGGCTGTGGCCTGTTCCGGTGTTCTGGCTGTGGTCTGTTCACAGTGTTCCGGCTGTGGTCTGTTCACAGTGATCCCCCTGTGGCCTGGTTACAGTTTTCCGTCTGTGGTCTGTTCACACTGTTCCGGCTGTGGACTGTTCACAGTGTTCCGGCTGTGGTCTGTTCACAGTGTTCCCGCTGTGGTCTGTTCACAGTGATCCCCCTGTGGCCTGGTTACAGTTTTCCGTCTGTGGTCTGTTCACACTGTTCCGGCTGTGGCCTGTTCACAGTGTTCCGGCTGTGGCCTGGTCACGGTGTTCCAGCTGTGGCCTGTTCACAGTGTTCTGGATGTGGCCTGTTCACGGTGTTGCCCCTGTGACCTGTTCACAGTGTTCCAGCTGTGGCATGTTCACGGTGTTCCGGCTGTGGTCTGTTCACAGTGCTCCGGCTGTGGTCTGTTCACAGTGTTCCGGCTGTGGTCTGTTCACGGTGTTTCGGCTGTGGTCTGTTCACAGTGTTCTGGCGGTGCTCTGTTCATAGTGTTCCGGCTGAGGTCTGTTCACAGTGATCCCCCTGTGGTCTGTTCACGGTGATCCGGCTGTGGTCTATTCACGGTGTTCCGGTTGTGGTCTGTTCACAGTGTTCAGGCTGTGGTCTGTTCACAGTGTTCCGGCTGTGGACTTTTCACAGTGTTCCGGCTGTGGTCTGTTCACAGTGTTCCCCCTGTGGTCTGTTCACAGTGCTCCGGCTGTGGCCTGTTCACAGTGTTCCAGCTGTGGCCTGTTCACAGTGTTCCCCCTGTGGCCTGTTCACAGTGTTTTGGCTGCGTTCTGTTCACAGTGTTCCCACTGTGGTCTGTTCACAGTGCTCCGGCTGTGGCTTGTTCACAGTGTTCCGGCATTAGTCTGTTCACGGTGTTCCGGCTGTGGTCTCTTCACAGTGTTCCCCCGTGGCCTGTGCACAGTGTTCCGTCTGTGGCCTGTTCACGGTGTTCTGGCTGTGGCCTGTTCCGGTGTTCTGGCTGTGGTCTGTTCACAGTGTTCCGGCTGTGGTCTGTTCATGATGTTACGGCTGTGGTCTGTTCACAGTGTTTCGGCTGTGGCCTGTTCACAGTGTTGCCCCTGTGGCCTGTTCACAGTGTTCCCCCGTGGCCTGTTCCCGGTGTTTTGGCTGTGGCTTGTTCACAGTGTTCCGGCATTAGTCTGTTCACAGTGTTCCGGCTGTGGTCTCTTCACCGTGTTCCCCCGTGGCCTGTTCACAGTGTTCCATCTGTGGCCTGTTCACGGTGTTCTGGCTGTGGACTGTTCCGGTGTTCTGGCTGTGGTCTGTTCACAGTGTTCCGGCTGTGGCCTGTTCACAGTGTTGCCCCTGTGGCCTGTTCACAGTGTTCCCCCTGTGGCCTGTTCCCGGTGTTTTGGCTGAGGTCTGTTCACAGTGTTCCGGCTATGGTCTGTTCGCGGTTTTCCCACTGTTGTCTGTTTACAGTGTTCCGGCTTAGGCCTGTTCACAGTGTTCCGGCTGTGGCCAGTTCACAGTGTTCCGGCTGTGGCCTGTTCACGGTGATCCGGCTGTGGTCTGTTCACGGTGTTCTGGCTGTGGTCTGTTCACAGTGTTCCGGCTGTGGCCTGTTCACGGTGATCCGGCTGTGGTGTATTCACGGTGTTCCGGCTGTGGCCTGTTTACAGCGTTACGGCTGTGGCCTGTTCACGGTGTTCTGGCTGTGGTCTGATCACAGTGTTCCGGCTGTGCTCTGTTCACGGTTTTCCCACTGTTGTCTGTTCACAGTGTTCCGGCTGTGGCCTGTTCACAGTGTTCCGGCTGTGGCCTGTTCACAGTGTTCCGGCTGTGGTCTGGTCACGGTGTTCCGGCTGTGGCCTGTTCACAGTGTTCCGGCTGTGGTCTGTTCACAGTGTTCCGGCTGTGGCTTGTTCACAGTGTTCCGGCTGAGGTCTGTTCACAGTGTTCCGGCTGTGGCCTGTTCACGGTGATCCGGCTGTGGTCTGTTCACGGTGTTCTGGCTGTGGTCTGTTCACAGTGTTCCGGCTGTGGCCTGTTCACGGTGATCCGGATGTGGTCTATTCACAGTGTTCCGGCTGTGGCCTGTTCACAGTGTTCCGGCTGTGGTCTGTTCACAGTGTTCCGGCTGTGGCTTGTTCACAGTGTTCCGGCTGAGGTCTGTTCACAGTGATCACCCTGTGGTCTGTTCACGGTGATCCGGCTGTGGTCTATTCACGGTGTTCCGGTTGTGGTCTGTTCACAGTGTTCCAGCTGTGGTCTGTTCACGGTGTTCCGGCTGTGGACTGTTCACAGTATTCCAGCTGTGGTCTGTTCACAGTGTTCCCCCTGTGGCCGGATCACAGTGTTCCGGCTGTGGCCTGTTCACAGTGTTCCGGCTGTGGCCTGTTCACAGTGGTCTGGCTGTGGACTGATCACAGTGTTCCCCCTGTGGCCTGTTCACAGTGTTCCGGCTGCGGTCAGTTCACAGTGCACCGGCTGTGGTCTGTTCACCGTGTTCCGGCTGTGGTCTCTTCACCGTGTTCCCCCGTGGCCTGTTCACAGTGTTCCATCTGTGGCCTGTTCACGGTGTTCTGGCTGTGGCCTGTTCCGGTGTTCTGGCTGTGGTCTGTTCACAGTGTTCCGGCTGTGGACTGTTCACAGTGTTCCGGCTGTGGTCTGTTCACAGTGTTCCCGCTGTGGCCTGTTCACAGTGATCCCCCTGTGGCCTGGTTACAGTTTTCCGTCTGTGGTCTGTTCACACTGTTCCGGCTGAGGCCTGTTCACAGTGTTCCGGCTGTGGCCTGTTCACGGTGTTCCAGCTGTGGCCTGTTCACAGTGTTCTGGATGTGGCCTGTTCACGGTGTTGCCCCTGTGACCTGTTCACAGTGTTCCAGCTGTGGCATGTTCACGGTGTTCCGGCTGTGGTCTGTTCACAGTGCTCCGGCTGTGGTCTGTTCACAGTGTTCCGGCTGTGGTCTGTTCACGGTGTTCCGGCTGTGGTCTGTTCACAGTGTTCTGGCGGTGCTCTGTTCATAGTGTTCCGGCTGAGGTCTGTTCACAGTGATCCCCCTGTGGTCTGTTCACGGTGATCCGGCTGTGGTTTATTCACGGTGTTCCGGTTGTGGTCTGTTCACAGTGTTCAGGCTGTGGTCTGTTCACAGTGTTCCGGCTGTGGACTTTTCACAGTGTTCCGGCTGTGGCCTGTTCACAGTGTTCCAGCTGTGGCCTGTTCACAGTGTTCCCCCTGTGGCCTGTTCACAGTGTTTTGGCTGCGGTCTGTTCACAGTGTTCCCACTGTGGTCTGTTCACAGTGCTCCGCCTGTGGCTTGTTCACAGTGTTCCGGCATTAGTCTGTTCACGGTGTTCCGGCTGTGGTCTCTTCACAGTGTTCCCCCATGGCCTGTTCACAGTGTTCCGCCTGTGGCCTGTTCACAGTGTTCTGGCGGTGCTCTGTTCATAGTGTTCCGGCTGAGGTCTGTTCACAGTGATCCCCCTGTGGTCTGTTCATGGTGATCCGTCTGTGGTCTATTCACGGTGTTCCAGTTGTGGTCTGTTCACAGTGTTCAGGCTGTGGTCTGTTCACAGTGTTCCGGCTGTGGACTTTTCACAGTGTTCCGGCTGTGGTCTGTTCACAGTGTTCCCACTGTGGTCTGTTCACCGTGCTCCGGCTGTGGCCTGTTCACAGTGTTCCAGCTGTGGCCTGTTCACAGTGTTCCCCCTGTGGCCTGTTCACAGTGTTTTGGCTGCGGTCTGTTCACAGTGTTCCCACTGTAGTCTGTTCACAGTGCTCCGGCTGTGGCTTGTTCACAGTGTTCCAGCATTAGTCTGTTCACGGTGTTCCGGCTGTGGTCTCTTCACAGTGTTCTGACTGTGGTCTGTTCACAGTGTTCCGGCTGTGGACTGTTCACAGTGTTCCGGCTGTGGTCTGCTCACAGTGTTCTGACTGTGGTCTGTTCACAGTGTTGCCCCTGTGGCCTGTTCACAGTGTTCCGTCTGTGGCCTGTTCACGGTGTTCTGACTGTGGTCTGTTCACAGTGTTCCGGCTGTGGACTGTTCACAGTGTTCTGGTTGTGCTCTGTTCATAGTGTTGCCCCTGTGGCCTGTTCACGGTGTTCTGGCTGTGGCCTGTTCCGGTGTTCTGGCTGTGGTCTGTTCACAGTGTTCCGGCTGTGGTCTGTTCACAGTGTTCCCGCTGTGGCCTGTTCACAGTGATCCCCCTGTGGCCTGGTTACAGTTTTCCGTCTGTGGTCTGTTCACACTGTTCCGGCTGTGGCCTGTTCACACTGTTCCGGCTGTGACCTGTTCACAGTGTTCCAGCTGTGGCATGTTCACGGTGTTCCGGCTGTGGTCTGTTCACAGTGCTCCGGCTATGGTCTGTTCACAGTGTTCCGGCTGTGGTCTGTTCACGGTGTTCCGGCTGTGGTCTGTTCACAGTGTTCTGGCTGTGGTCTGTTCACAGTGTTGCCCCTGTGGCCTGTTCGCGGTGTTCCAGCTGTGGTCTGTTCACAGTGTTCCCCCTGTGGCCGGATCACAGTGTTCCGGCTGTGGCCTGTTCACGGTGTTCCGGCTGTGGCCTGTTCACAGTGGTCTGGCTGTGGACTGTTCACAGTGTTCCCCCGTGGCCTGTTCACAGTGTTCCGGCTGCGGTCAGTTCACAGTGTTCCCCCTGTGGTCTGTTCACAGTGTTCCGGCTGTGGTCTGTTCACGGTATTCCTGCTGTGGCTTGTTCACAGTGTTCCGGCATTAGTCTGTTCACAGTGTTCCGGCTGTGGTCTCTTCACCGTGTTCCCCCGTGGCCTGTTCACAGTGTTCCATCTGTGGCCTGTTCACGGTGTTCTGGCTGTGGCCTGTTCCGGTGTTCTGGCTGTGGTCTGTTCACAGTGTTCCGGCTGTGGTCTGTTCACAGTGATCCCCCTGTGGCCTGGTTACAGTTTTCCGTCTGTGGTCTGTTCACACTGTTCCGGCTGTGGACAGTTCACAGTGTTCCGGCTATGGTCTGTTCACAGTGTTCCGGCTGTGGTCTGTTCACGGTGTTCCGGCTGTGGTCTGTTCACAGTGTTCTGGCGGTGCTCTGTTCATAGTTTTACGGCTGTAGTCTGTCCACAGTATTCTGGCTGTGGCCTGTTCACGGTGTTCCGGCTGTGGTCTGTTCACAGTGTTCCCCCTGTGGCCAGTTCACAGTGTTGCCCCTGTGGCCTGTTCACAGTGTTTCGGCTGTGGCCTGTTCACGGTGTTCCGGCTGTGGCCTGTTCACAGTGTTCTGGCTGTGGTCTGTTCACAGTGTTGCCCCTGTGGCCTGTTCACAGTGTTCCGGCTGTGGCCTGTTCACGGTGTTCCGGCTGTGGCCTGTTCACAATGTTCCGGCTGTGGCCTGTTCACAGTGTTCCAGCTGTGGTCTGTTCACAGTGTTCTGGCTGTGGTCTGTTCACATTGTTGCCCCTGTGGCCTGTTCACAGTGTTCCGGCTGTGGTCTGTTCACAGTGTTGCCCCTGTGGCCAGTTCACAGTGTTCCGGCTGTGGTCTGTTCACAGTTTTCCGGCTGTGGTCTGTTCACGGTGTTCCGGCTGTGGCCTGTTCACAGTGTTTTGGCTGTGGCCTGTTCACAGTGTTCCCGCGATGGCCTGTTCACAGTGTTCCGGCTGTGGTCTGTTCACGGTGATCCGGCTGTGATCTGTTCACGGTGTTCTGGCTGTGGTCTGTTCACAGTGTTCCGGCTGTGGCCTGTTCACAGTGATCCGGCTGTGGTGTATTCACGGTGTTCCGGCTGTGGCCTGTTTACAGCGTTCCGGCTGTGGCCTGTTCACGGTTTTCCCACTGTCGTCTGTTCACAGTGTTCCGGCTGTGGCCTGTTCACAGTGTTCCGGCTGTGGTCTGGTCACGGTGTTCCGGCTGTGGCCTGTTCACAGTGTTCCGGCTGTGGTCTGTTCACAGTGTTCCGGCTGTGGCTTGTTCACAGTGTTCCGGCTGAGGTCTGTTCACAGTGTTCTGGCTGTGGCCTGTTCACGGTGATCCGGCTGTGGTCTGTTCACAGTGTTCCGGCTGTGGCCTGTTCACGGTGATCCGGCTGTGGTGTATTCACGGTGTTCCGGCTGTGGCATGTTTACAGCGTTCCGGCTGTGGCCTGTTCACGGTGTTCTGGCTGTGGTCTGATCACAGTGTTCCGGCTGTGCTCTGTTCACGGTTTTCCCACTGTTGTCTGTTCACAGTGTTCCGGCTGTGGCCTGTTCACAGTGTTCCGGCTGTGGCCTGTTCACAGTGTTCCGGCTGTGGTCTGGTCACGGTGTTCCGGCTGTGGCCTGTTCACAGTGTTCCGGCTGTGGCTTGTTCACAGTGTTCCGGTTGTGGTCTGTTCACAGTGTTCTGGCTGTGGCCTGTTCACGGTGATCCGGCTGTGGTCTGTTCACGGTGTTCTGGCTGTGGTCTGTTCACAGTGTTCCGGCTGTGGCCTGTTCACAGTGATCCGGATGTGGACTGTTCACAGTGTTCCCCCTGTGGCCTGTTCGCAGTGTTTTGGCTGTGGTCTGTTCACAGTGTTCCGGCTGTGGCCTGTTCACAGTGATCCGGATGTGGACTGTTCACAGTGTTCCCCCTGTGGTCTGTTCACAGTGCACCGGCTGTGGTCTGTTCACAGTGTTCCGGCTGTGGCCTGTTCACGGTGTTCCGGCTGTGGCCTGTTCACAGTGGTCTGGCTGTGGACTGTTCACAGTGTTCCCCCTGTGGCCTGTTCACAGTGTTCCGGCTGTGACCTGTTCACAGTGTTCGCCCTGTGGTCTGTTCACAATGCACCGGCTGTGGTCTGTTCACAGTGTTCCGGCTGTGGTCTGTTCACGGTATTCCGGCTGTGGCTTGTTCACAGTGTTCCGGCATTAGTCTGTTCACAGTGTTCCGGCTGTGGTCTCTTCACCGTGTTCCCCCGTGGCCTGTTCACAGTGTTCCATCTGTGGCCTGTTCACGGTGTTCCGGCTGTGGCCTGTTCCGGTGTTCTGGCTGTGGTCTGTTCACAGTGTTCCAGCTGTGGACTGTTCACAGTGTTCCGGCTGTGGACTGTTCACAGTGTTCCGGCTGTGGTCTGTTCACAGTGTTCCCGCTGTGGCCTGTTCACAGTGATCCCCCTGTGGCCTGGTTACAGTTTTCCGTCTGTGGTCTGTTCACACTGTTCCGGCTGTGGCCTGTTCACAGTGTTCCGGCTGTGGCCTGTTCACGGTGTTCCAGCTGTGGCCTGTTCACAGTGTTCTGGATGTGGCCTGTTCACGGTGTTGCCCCTGTGACCTGTTCACAGTGTTCCAGCTGTGGCATGTTCACGGTGTTCCGGCTGTGGTCTGTTCACAGTGCTCCGGCTGTGGTCTGTTCACAGTGTTCCGGCTGTGGCTTGTTCACAGTGTTCCGGCTGAGGTCTGTTCACAGTGATCCCCCTGTGGTCTGTTCACGGTGATCCGGCTGTGGTCTATTCACGGTGTTCCGGTTGTGGTCTGTTCACAGTGTTCCAGCTGTGGTCTGTTCACGGTGTTCCGGCTGTGGACTGTTCACAGTGTTCCAGCTGTGGTCTGTTCACAGTGTTCCCCCTGTGGTCTGTTCACAGTGTTCCGGCTGTGGCTTGTTCACGGTGTTCCGGCTGTGGACTGTTCACAGTGTTCCAGCTGTGGCCTGTTCACAGTGTTCCAGCTGTGGTCTGTTCACAGTGTTCCGGCTGTGGCCTGTTCACGGTGTTCCGGCTGTGGCCTGTTCACAGTGGTCTGGCTGTGGACTGTTCACAGTGTTCCCCCTGTGGCCTGTTCACAGTGTTCCGGCTGCGGTCAGTTCACAGTGTTCCCCCTGTGGTCTGTTCACAGTGCACCGGCTGTGGTCTGTTCACAGTGTTCCGGCTGTGGTCTGTTCACTGTATTCCGGCTGTGGCTTGTTCACAGTGTTCCGGCATTAGTCTGTTCACAGTGTTCCGGCTGTGGTCTCTTCACCGTGTTCCCCCGTGGCCTGTTCACAGTGTTCCATCTGTGCCCTGTTCACGGTGTTCTGGCTCTGGCCTGTTCCGGTGTTCTGGCTGTGGTCTGTTCACAGTGTTCCGGCTGTGGACTGTTCACAGTGTTCCGGCTGTGGTCTGTTCACAGTGTTCCCGCTGTGGCCTGTTCACAGTGATCCCCCTGTGGCCTGGTTACAGTTTTCCGTCTGTGGTCTGTTCACACTGTTCCGGCTGTGGCCTGTTCACGGTGTTCCGGCTGTGGCCTGTTCACGGTGTTCCAGCTGTGGCCTGTTCACAGTGTTCTGGATGTGGCCTGTTCACGGTGTTGCCCCTGTGACCTGTTCACAGTGTTCCAGCTGTGGCATGTTCACGGTGTTCCGGCTGTGGTCTGTTCACAGTGCTCCGGCTGTGGTCTGTTCACAGTGTTCCGGCTGTGGTCTGTTCACGGTGTTCCGGCTGTGGTCTGTTCACAGTGTTCTGGCGGTGCTCTGTTCATAGTGTTCCGGCTGAGGTCTGTTCACAGTGATCCCCCTGTGGTCTGTTCACGGTGATCCGGCTGTGGTCTATTCACGGTGTTCCGGTTGTGGTCTGTTCACAGTGTTCAGGCTGTGGTCTGTTCACAGTGTTCCAGCTGTGGACTTTTCACAGTGTTCCGGCTGTGGTCTGTTCACAGTGTTCCCCCTGTGGCCTGTTCACAGTGTTCCAGCTGTGGCCTGTTCACAGTGTTCCCCCTGTGGCCTGTTCACAGTGTTCCCACTGTGGTCTGTTCACAGTGCTCCGGCTGTGGCTTGTTCACAGAGTTCCGACATTAGTCTGTTCACGGTGTTCCGGCTGTGGTCTCTTCACAGTGTTCCCCCGTGGCCTGTTCACAGTGTTCCGTCTGTGGCCTGTTCACGGTGTTCTGGCTGTTGCCTGTTCCGGTGTTCTAGCTGTGGTCTGTTCACAGTGTTCCGGCTGTGGACTGTTCACAGTGTTCCGGCTGTGGTCTGTTCACAGTGTTCTGGTTGTGCTCTTTTCATAGTGTTGCCCCTGTGGCCTGTTCACGGTGTTCTGGCTGTGGCCTGTTCCGGTGTTCTGACTGTGGCCTGTTCCGGTGTTCTGGCTGTGGTCTGTTCACAGTGTTCCAGCTGTGGTCTGTTCACGGTGTTCCGGCTGTGACCTGTTCACTGTGATCCGGCTGTGTCTATTCACGGTGGTCCGGCTGTAGTCTGTTCACAGTGTTCCGGCTGTGGTCTATTCACGGTGTTCTGGCTGTGGTCTGTTCACAGTGTTGCCCCTGTGACCTGTTCACAGTGTTCCAGCTGTGGTCTGTTCACGGTGTTCCGGCTGTGCTCTGTTCACAGTGTTCCCGCTGTGGCCTGTTCACAGTGATCCCCCTGTGGCCTGGTTACAGTTTTCCGTCTGTGGTCTGTTCACACTGTTCCGGCTGTGGCCTGTTCACGGTGTTCCGGCTGTGGCCTGTTCACGGTGTTCCAGCTGTGGCCTGTTCACAGTGTTCCGGCATTAGTCTGTTCACAGTGTTCCGGCTGTTTTCTCTTCACCGTGTTCCCCCGTGGCCTGTTCACAGTGTTCCATCTGTGCCCTGTTCACGGTGTTCTGGCTCTGGCCTGTTCCGGTGTTCTGGCTGTGGTCTGTTCACAGTGTTCCGGCTGTGGACTGTTCACAGTGTTCCGGCTGTGGTCTGTTCACAGTGTTCCCGCTGTGGCCTGTTCACAGTGATCCCCCTGTGGCCTGGTTACAGTTTTCCGTCTGTGGTCTGTTCACACTGTTCCGGCTGTGGCCTGTTCACGGTGTTCCGGCTGTGGCCTGTTCACGGTGTTCCAGCTGTGGCCTGTTCACAGTGTTCTGGATGTGGCCTGTTCACGGTGTTGCCCCTGTGACCTGTTCACAGTGTTCCAGCTGTGGCATGTTCACGGTGTTCCGGCTGTGGTCTGTTCACAGTGTTCCAGCTGTGGCATGTTCACGGTGTTCCGGCTGTGGTCTGTTCACAGTGCTCCGGCTGTGGTCTGTTCACAGTGTTCCGGCTGTGGTCTGTTCACGGTGTTCCGGCTGTGGTCTGTTCACAGTGTTCTGGCGGTGCTCTGTTCATAGTGTTCCGGCTGAGGTCTGTTCACAGTGATCCCCCTGTGGTCTGTTCACGGTGATCCGGCTGTGGTCTATTCACGGTGTTCCGGTTGTGGTCTGTTCACAGTGTTCAGGCTGTGGTCTGTTCACAGTGTTCCAGCTGTGGACTTTTCACAGTGTTCCGGCTGTGGTCTGTTCACAGTGTTCCCCCTGTGGCCTGTTCACAGTGTTCCAGCTGTGGCCTGTTCACAGTGTTCCCCCTGTGGCCTGTTCACAGTGTTCCGGCTGCGGTCTGTTCACAGTGTTCCCACTGTGGTCTGTTCACAGTGCTCCGGCTGTGGCTTGTTCACAGTGTTCCGGCATTAGTCTGTTCACGGTGTTCCGGCTGTGGTCTCTTCACAGTGTTCCCCCGTGGCCTGTTCACAGTGTTCCGTCTGTGGCCTGTTCACGGTGTTCTGGCTGTTGCCTGTTCCGGTGTTCTGGCTGTGGTCTGTTCACAGTGTTCCGGCTGTGGACTGTTCACAGTGTTCCGGCTGTGGTCTGTTCACAGTGTTCTGGTTGTGCTCTTTTCATAGTGTTGCCCCTGTGGCCTGTTCACGGTGTTCTGGCTGTGGCCTGTTCCGGTGTTCTGGCTGTGGCCTGTTCCGGTGTTCTGGCTGTGGTCTGTTCACAGTGTTCCAGCTGTGGTCTGTTCACGGTGTTCCGGCTGTGACCTGTTCACTGTGATCCGGCTGTGTCTATTCACGGTGGTCCGGCTGTAGTCTGTTCACAGTGTTCCGGCTGTGGTCTATTCACGGTGTTCTGGCTGTGGTCTGTTCACAGTGTTGCCCCTGTGACCTGTTCACAGTGTTCCAGCTGTGGTCTGTTCACGGTGTTCCGGCTGTGCTCTGTTCACAGTGTTCCGGCTGTGGTCTGTTCACAGTGTTCCGGCTGTGGCCTGTTCACGGCGTTCCGGCTGTGGTCTGTTCACAGTGTTCTGGCTGTGCTCTGTTCATAGTGTTTCCCCTGTGGCCTGTTCACGGTGTTCCGGTTGTATTGTGTTCACGGTGTTCCGGCTGTGGCCTGTTCACAGTGTTCTGGCTGTGGTATGTTCACAGTGATACGGCTGTGGTCCATTCATAGTGTTTTGGCTGTGGCCTGTTCACAGTGATCCCCCTGTGGCCTGCTCACAGTTTTCCGGCTGTGGTCTGTTCACGGTGTTCTGGCTGTGGTATGTTCACAGTGATACGGCTGTGGTCCATTCATAGTGTTTTGGCTGTGGCCTGTTCACAGTGTTCCCCCTGTGGTCTGTTCACAGTGTTCCCACTTTGGTCTGTTCACAGTGTTCCAGCTGTGGCCTGTTCACAGTGTTCCGGCTGTGGCCTGTTCACAGTGTTCCGGCTGTGGCCTGTTCACGGTGTTCCGGCTGCGGTCTGTTCACAGTGTTCCCCCTATGGTCTGTTCACAGTGTTCCGGCTGTGGTCTGTTCACAGTGTTCCGGCTGTGGCTTGTTCACAGTGTATCGGCATTAGTCTGTTCACAGTGTTTCGGCTGTGGTCTCTTCACAGTGTTCCAGCTGTGGCCTGTTCACAGTGTTCCGGCTGTGGCCTGTTCACAGTGTTCCGGCTGTGGTCTGGTCACAGTGTTCCGGCTGTGGTCTGTTCACAGTGTTCCGGGTGTGGCCTGTTCACGGTGTTCCCCCGTGGCCTGTTCATGGTGTTCCGGCTGTGGACTGTTCACAGTGTTCCGGCTGTGGTCTGTTCACAGTGTTCCCCCTGTGGCCTGTTCACAGTGTTCCGGCTGTGGCCTGTTCACGGTGTTCCGGCTGTGGCCTGTTCACAGTGTTCCCCCTGTGGCCTGTTCACAGTGTTCCGGCTGCGGTCTGTTCACAGTGTTCCCCCTATGGTCTGTTCACAGTGCACCGGCTGTGGCTTGTTCACAGTGTACCGGCATTAGTCTGTTCACAGTGTTTCGGCTGTGGTCTCTTCACAGTGTTCCCCCGTGGCCTGTTCACAGTGCTCAGTCTGTGGCCTGTTCACGGTGTTCTGGCTGTGGCCTGTTCCGGTGTTCTGGCTGTGGACTGTTCACAGTGTTCCGGCTGTGGTCTGTTCACAGTGTTCCCGCTGTCGCCTGTTCACGGTGTTCCAGCTGTGGCCTGTTCACAGTGTTCCGGCTGTGGTCTGTTCACAGTGTTCCGGCTGTGGACTGTTCACAGTGTTCCGGCTGTGGTCTGTTCACAGTGTTCCCGCTGTGGCCTGTTCACAGTGATCCCCCTGTGGCCTGGTTACAGTTTTCCGTCTGTGGTCTGTTCACGGTATTCCGGCTGTGACCTGTTCACAGTGTTCCGGCTGTGGCCTGTTCACAGTGTTCCGGCTGTGGCCTGTTCACGGTGTTCCAGCTGTGGCCTGTTCACAGTGTTCTGGATGTGGCCTGTTCACAGTGTTGCCCCTGTGACCTGTTCACAGTGTTCCAGCTGTGGCCTGTTCACGGTGTTTATGCTGTGGCCTGTTCACGGTGTTCCGGCTGTGGTCTGTTCACAGTGTTCCGGCTGTGGTCTGTTCACAGTGTTCTGGCTGTGCTCTGTTCATAGTGTTTCCCCTGTGGCCTGTTCACGGTGTTCCGGTTGTGGTCTGTTCACGGTGTTCCGACTGTGGCCTGTTCACAGTGTTCCGGCTGTGGCCTGTTCACAGTGATCCGGCAGTGGTCTATTCACGGTGTTCCGGCTGTGGTCTGTTCACGGTGTTCTGGCTGTGGTATGTTCACAGTGATACGGCTGTGGTCCGTTCATAGTGTTTTGGCTGTGGCCTGTTCACAGTGATCCCCCTGTGGCCTGTTCACAGTGATCCCCCTGTGGCCTGCTCACAGTTTTCCGGTTGTGGTCTGTTCACAGTGTTCCCACTTTGGTCTGTTCACAGTGTTCCAGCTGTGGCCTGTTCACAGTGTTCCGGCTGTCGCCTGTTCACAGTGTTCCGGCTGTGGTCTGGTCACGGTGTTCCGGCTGTGGCCTGTTCACAGTGTTCCGGCTGTGGTCTGTTCACAGTGTTCCGGCTGAGGTCTGTTCACAGTGATCCCCCTGTGGTCTGTTCACGGTGATCCGGCTGTGGTCTATTCACAGTGTTCCGGTTGTGGTCTGTTCACAGTGTTCAGGCTGTGGTCTGTTCATGGTGTTCCGGCTGTGGACTGTTCACAGTGTTCCGGCTGTGGTCTGTTCACAGTGTTCCCCCTGTGGCCTGTTCACAGTGTTCCGGCTGTGGCCTGTTCACGGTGTTCCGGCTGTGGCCTGTTCACAGTGGTCTGGCTGTGGACTGTTCACAGTGTTCCCCCTGTGGCCTGTTCACAGTGTTCCGTCTGTGGCCTATTCATGGTGTCCTGGCTGTGGCCTGTTCCGGTGTTCTGGCTGTGGTCTGTTCACAGTGCTCCGGCTGTGGTCTGTTCACAGTGATCCCCTTGTGGCCTGCTCACAGTTTTCCGGCTGTGGCCTGTTCACAGCGTTCCGGCTGTGGCCTGTTCACGGTGTTCCGGCTGTGGTCTGTTCACAGTGTTTCCGCTGTGGCCTGTTCACAGTGATCCCCTTGTGGCCTGCTCACAGTTTTCCGGCTGTGGCCTGTTCACAGCGTTCCGGCTGTGGCCTGTTCACGGTGTTCCGGCTGTGGTCTGTTCACAGTGTTCCCGCTGTGGCCTGTTCACAGTGATCCCCTTGTGGCCTGCTCACAGTTTTCCGGCTGTGGCCTGTTCACAGCGTTCCGGCTGTGGCCTGTTCAGGGTGTTCCGGCTGTGTTCTGTTCACAGTGTTCCGGCTGTGGTCTGTTCACAGTGTTCCAGCTGTGGTCTGTTCACAGTGTTCTGGCTGTGGTCTGTTCACAGTGTTGCCCCTGTGGCCTGTTCACGATGTTCCAGCTGTGGTCTGTTCACAGTGTTCTGTCTGTGGCCCGTACATGGTGTTCCAGCAGTGGTCTGTTCACGGTGTTCCGGCTCGGCCTGTTCACAGTGATCCGGCTGTGTTCTATTCACAGTGTTCCGGCTGTAGTCTGTTCACAGTGTTCCGGCTGTGGTCTATTCATTGTGTTCTGGCTGTGGTCTGTTCACAGTGTTACGGCTGTGGCCTGTTCACAGTGTTCTGGCTGTGGTCTGTTCACAGTGTTCCGGCTGTGGCCTGTTTACAGTGTTCCGGCAGTGGTCTGTTTACAGTGTTGCCTCTGTGGCCTGTTCACAGTGATCCTGCTGTGGCCTGTTCACGGTGTTCCGGCTGTGGTCTGTTCACAGTGTTCTGGCTGTGGTCTGTTCACAGTGTTCTGGCTGTGGTCTGTTCACAGTGTTCTGGCTGTGGTCTGTTCACAGTGTTCCGGCTGTGGCCTGTTCACAGTGTTCCGGCAGTGGTCTGTTTACAGTGTTGCCTCTGTGGCCTGTTCACAATGTTCCTGCTGTGGCCTGTTCACAGTGATCCGGCTGTGGCCTGTTCACAGTAATCCCGCTGTGGTCTGTTCACGGTGTTCCCGCTGTGGTCTGTTCACAGTGTTCCTCCTGTGGCTTGTTCACAGTGTCCCGGCTGTTGTCTGTGCACGGTGTTAGGGCTGTGGCCTGTTCACAGTGTTCCCGCTATGGCCTGTTCACGGTTTTCTGGCTGTGGTCTGTTCACGGTGTTCCGGCTGTGGTCTGTTCATGGTGTTCCGGCTGTGGTCTGTTCACAGTGTTGCTCCTGTGGGCTGTTCACGATGTTCCGGCTCTAGCCTGTTCACAGTGATCCGGCTGTGGTCTATTCACGGTGTTCCGGCTGTAGTCTGTTCACAGTGTTCCGGCTGTGGTCTATTCATGGTGTTCCGGCTGTGGTCTGTTCACAGTGTTCCGGCTGTGGTCTGTTCACGGTGTTCCGGCTGTGGCCTGTTCACAGTGTTCCGGCTGTGGTCTGTTCATAGTGTTCCGGCTGTGGCCTGTTCACAGTGATCCCTCTGTGGTCTGTTCACAGAGTTCTGGCTGTGGTCTGTTCACAGTGTTCCGGCTGTGACCTGTTCACGGTGTTCCATCTGTGGTCTTTTCACAGTGTTCTGGCTGTGGTCTGTTCACGGTGTTACGGCTGTAGTCTGTTCACAGTGTTCCGTCTGTGGCCTGTTCACGGTGTTCTGGCTGTGGTCTGTTCACAGTGTTCTGGCTGTGGTCTGTTCACGGTTTTCCGGCTGTGGTATGTTCACAGTGTTCCGGCTGTGGCCTGTTCACAGTGTTCCGGCTGTGGCCTGTTCACAGTGTTCCCCCTGTGGCTAGTTCACAGTGTTCCGGCTGTGGCCTGTTCACATTGTTCCCCCTGTGGCCTGTTCACAGTGTTCCCCCTGTGGCCTGTTCACAGTGTTCTGGCTGTGGTCTGTTCACAGTGTTCTGGCTGTGGCCTGTTCACAGCGTTCCGGCAGTGGCCTGTTCACAGTGTTCTGGCTGTGGTCTGTTCACAGTGTTCCGGCTGTGGCCTGTTTACAGTGTTCCGGCAGTGGTCTGTTTACAGTGTTGCCTCTGTGGCCTGTTCACAGTGATCCTGCTGTGGCCTGTTCACGGTGTTCCGGCTGTGGTCTGTTCACAGTGTTCTGGCTGTGGTCTGTTCACAGTGTTCTGGCTGTGGTCTGTTCACAGTGTTCTGGCTGTGGTCTGTTCACAGTGTTCCGGCTGTCGCCTGTTCACAGTGTTCCGGCAGTGGTCTGTTTACAGTGTTCCAGCTGTGGTCTGTTCACAGTGTTCTGGCTGTGGTCTGTTCACAGTGTTGCCCCTGTGGCCTGTACACGGTGTTCCAGATGTCGTCTGTTCACGGTGTTACGGCTCTGGCCTGTTCACAGTGATCCGGCTGTGGTCTATTCACGGTGTTCCGGCTGTAGTCTGTTCACAGTGTTCCGGCTGAGGTCTATTCATGGTGTTCCGGCTGTGGTCTGTTCACAGTGTTCCAGCTGTGGTCTGTTCACGGTGTTCCGGCTGTGGCCTGTTCACAGTGTTCCGGCAGTGGTCTGTTCATAGTGTTCCGGCTGTGGCCTGTTCACAGTGATCCCCCTGTGGTCTGTTCACAGAGTTCCGGCTGTGGTCTGTTCACAGTGTTCTGGCTGTGGTCTGTTCACGGTGTTACGGCTGTAGTCTGTTCACAGTGTTCCGTCTGTGGCCTGTTCACGGTGTTCTGGCTGTGGTCTGTTCACACTGTTCTGGCTGTGGTCTGTTCACGGTTTTCCGGCTGTTGTCTGTTCACAGTGTTCCGGCTGTGGCCTGTTCACAGTGTTCCGGCTGTGGCCTGTTCACAGTGTTCCCCCTGTGGCCAGTTCACAGTGTTCCGGCTGAGGCCTGTTCACAGTGTTCCCCCTGTGGTCTGTTCACAGTGTTCCGGCTGTGGCCTGTTCACAGTGTTCCGGCTGTGGTCTGTTCACAGTGTTGCTCCTGTGGCCTGTTCACAGTGTTCCCCCTGTGGTCTGTTCACAGTGTTCCGGCTGTGGCCTGTTCACAGTGTTCCGGCTGTGGTCTGTTCACAGTGTTGCTCCTGTGGCCTGTTCACAGTGTTCCGGCTGTGGTCTGTTCACGGTGTTCCCCCTGCGGTCTGTTCACATTGCTCCCACTGTGGCTTGTTCACAATGTTCCGGCAATAGTCTGTTCACAGTGTTCCGGCTGTGGTCTGTTCACAGTGTTCCGCCTGTGGCCTGTTCACAGTGTTCCGTCTGTGGCCTGTTCATGGTGTCCTGGCTGTGGCCTGCTCTGGTGTTCTGGCTGTGGTCTGTTCACAGTGTTCCGGCTGTGGTCTGTTCACAGTGTTCCGGCTGTGGTCTGTTCACAGTGTTCCTGCTGTGGTCTGTTCACAGTGATCCCCTTGTAGCCTGCTCACAGTTTTCCGGCTGTGGCCTGGTCACAGCGTTCCGGCTGTGGTCTGTTCACAGTGTTCCGGCTGTGGTCTGTTCACAGTGTTCCAGCTGTGGTCTATTCACAGTGTTCTGGCTGTGGTCTGTTCACAGTGTTGCCCTTGTGGCCTGTTCGCGGTGTTCCAGCTGTGGTCTGTTCACGGTGTTCCGGCTGTGGCCTGTTCACAGTGATCCGGCTGTGGTCTATTCACGGTGTTCCGGCTGTAGTCTGTTCACAGTGTTCCGGCTGTGGTCTATTCACAGTGTTCCGGCTGTGGTCTGTTCACAGTGTTCCGGCTGTGGTCTGTTCACAGTGTTCCGGCTGTGGCCTGTTCACAGTGTTCCGGCTGTGGTCTGTTCATAGTGTTCCGGCTGTGGCCTGATCACCGTGATCCCCCTGTGGTCTGTTCACAGTGTTCCGGCTGTGGTCTGTTCACAGTGTTCCGGCTGTGACCTGTTCACGGTGTTCCATCTGTGGTCTGTTCACAGTGTTCTGGCTGTGACCTGTTCACTGTGTTCCGTCTGTGGTCTGTTCACAGTGTTCTGGCTGTGGTCTGTTCACGGTGTTATGGCTGTAGTCTGTTCACAGTGTTCCCCCTGTGGCCTGTTCACAGTGTTCCGGATGTGGCCTGTTCACAGTGTTCTGGCTGTGGTCTGTTCACAGTGTTCCGGTTGTGGGCTTTTCACAGTGTTCCGGCAGTGGTCTGTTTACAGTGTTGCCTCTGTGGTCTGTTCACAGTGATCCTGCTGTGGCCTGTTCACGGTGTTCCGGCTGTGGTCTGTACACAGTGTTCCGGCTGTGGTCTGTTCACAGTGTTCCAGCTGTGGTCTGTTCACAGTGTTCTGGCTGTGGTCTGTTCACAGTGTTGCCCCTGTGGCCTGTTTGCGGTGTTCCAGCTGTGGTCTGTTCACGGTGTTCCGGCTGTGGCCTGTTCTCAGTGATCCAGCTGTGGTCTATTCACGGTGTTCCGGCTGTAGTCTGTTCACAGTGTTCCGGCTGTGGTCTGTTCACAGTGTTCCGGCTGTGGTCTGTTCACAGTGTTCCGGCTGTGGCCTGTTCACAGTGTTCCGGCTGTGGCCTGTTCACAGTGATCCCCCTGTGGTCTGTTCACAGAGTTCCGGCTGTGGTCTGTTCACAGTGGTCTGGCTGTGACCTGTTCACGGAGTTCCGTCTGTGGTCTGTTCACAGTGTTCTGGCTGTGACCTGTTCACGGTGTTCCGTCTGTGGTCTGTTCACAGTGTTCTGGCTGTGGTCTGTTCATGGTGTTATGGCTGTAGTCTGTTCACAGTGTTCCCCCTGTGGCCTGTTCACAGTGTTCCGGCTGTGTCCTGTTCACAGTGTTCTGGCTGTGGTCTGTTTACAGTGTTGCCTCTGTGGCCTGTTCACAGTGTTCCTGCTGTGGCCTGTCACAGTGATCCGGGTGTGGCCTGTTCACAGTGATCCCGCTATGGCCTGTTCACAGTGTTCTGGCAGTGGTCTGTTTACAGTGTTGCCTCTGTGGCCTGTTCACAGTGATCCTGCTGTGGCCTGTTCACGGTGTTCCGGCTGTGGTCTGTTCACAGTGTTGTCCCTGTGGCCTGTTCACAGTGTTCCGGCTGTGGCCTGTTCACAGTGTTCTGGCTGTGGTCTGTTCACAGTGTTCCGGTTGTGGCCTGTTCGCAGTGTTCCGGCAGTGGTCTGTTTACAGTGTTGCCTCTGTGGCCTGTTCACAGTGTTCCTGCTGTGGCCTGTTCACAGTGATCCGGGTGTGGCCTGTTCACAGTGATCCCGCTATGGCCTGTTCACAGTGTTCTGGCAGTGGTCTGTTTACAGTGTTGCCTCTGTGGCCTGTTCACAGTGTTCCTGCTGTGGCCTGTTCACAGTTTTCCGGCTGTGGTCTGTTCACGGTGTTCCCGCTGTGGTCTGTTCACAGTGTTCCGGCGGTGGCCTGTTCACAGTGTTCCTCCTGTGGATTGTTCACAGTGTTCCGGCTGTTGTCTGTTCACGGTGTTAGGGCTGTGGCCTGTTCACAGTGTTCCCGCTATGGCCTGTTCACGGTTTTCCGGCTGTGGTCTGTTCACGGTGTTCCGGCTGTGGTCTGTTCACAGTGTTGCCCCTGTGGGCTGTTCACGGTGTTCCCGCTAGGGCCTGTTCACGGTGTTCCCGCTAGGGCCTGTTCACGGTGTTCTGGCTGTAGTCTGTTCATGGTGTTATGGCGGTGGCCTGTTCACAGTGTTGCCCCTGTGGCCTGTTCACGGTGTTCTGGCTGTGGTCTGTTCACCGTATTCCGGCTGAGGCTTGTCCACAGTGATCCGGCTGTGGTCTATTCACGGTGTTCCGGCTGTGGACTGTTCACAGTGTTCCGGCTGAGGCCGGTTCACAGTGATCCAGCTGTGGTCTATTCACGGTGTTCCGGCTGTGGTCTGTTCACAGTGATGCCCCTGTGGTCTGTTCACGGTGATCCGTCTGCGGTCTATTCACCGTGTTCTGCTTGTGATCTGTTCACAGTGTTCCGGCTGTGGTCAGTTCACGGTGTTCCGGCTGTGGTCTGTTCACAGTGTTCCTCCTGTGGCTTTTTCACAGTGTCCCGGCTGTTGTCTGTGCACGGTGTTAGGGCTGTGGCCTGTTCACAGTGTTCCTGCTATGGCCTGTTCACGGTTTTCCGGCTGTGGTCTGTTCACGGTGTTCCGGCTGTGGTCTGTTCATGGTGTTCCGGCTGTGGTCTGTTCACAGTGTTGCTCCTGTGGGCTGTTCACGGTGTTCCGGCTCTAGCCTGTTCACAGTGATCCGGCTGTGGTCTATTCACAGTGTTCCGGCTGTAGTCTGTTCACAGTGTTCCGGCTGTGGTCTATTCATGGTGTTCCGGCTGTGGTCTGTTCACAGTGTTCCGTCTGTGGTCTGTTCACGGTGTTCCGGCTGTGGCCTGTTCACAGTGTTCCGGCTGTGGTCTGTTCATAGTGTTCCGGCTGTGGCCTGTTCACAGTGATCCCCCTGTGGTCTGTTCACAGAGTTCTGGCTGTGGTCTGTTCACAGTGTTCCGGCTGTGACCTGTTCACGGAGTTCCGTCTGTGGTCTGTTCACAGTGTTCTGGCTGTGACCTGTTCACGGTGTTCCGTCTGTGGTCTGTTCACAGTGTTCTGGCTGTGGTCTGTTCACGGTGTTATGGCTGTAGTCTGTTCACAGTGTTCCCCCTGTGGCCTGTTCACAGTGTTCCGGCTGTGTCCTGTTCACAGTGTTCTGGCTGTGGTCTGTTCACAGTGTTCCGGCTGTGGCCTGTAGTCTGTTCACAGTGTTCCGGCAATGGTCTGTTTACAGTGTTGCCTCTGTGGCCTCTTCACAGTGATCCTGCTGTGGCCTGTTCACGGTGTTCCGGCTGTGGTCTGTTCACAGTGTTGTCCCTGTGGCCTGTTCACAGTGTTCCGGCTGTGGCCTGTTCACAGTGTTCTGGCTGTGGTCTGTTCACAGTGTTCCGGTTGTGGCTTGTTCACAGTATTCCGGCAGTGGTCTGTTTACAGTGTTGCCTCTGTGGCCTGTTCACAGTGTTCCTGCTGTGGCCTGTTCAAAGTGATCCGGGTGTGGCCTGTTCACAGTGATCCCGCTATGGCCTGTTCACAGTGTTCTGGCAGTGGTCTGTTTACAGTGTTGCCTCTGTGGCCTGTTCACAGTGTTCCTGCTGTGGCCTGTTCACAGTTTTCCGGCTGTGGTCTGTTCACGGTGTTCCCGCTGTGGTCTGTTCACAGTGTTCCGGCGGTGGCCTGTTCACAGTGTTCCTCCTGTGGATTGTTCACAGTGTTCCGGCTGTTGTCTGTTCACGGTGTTAGGGCTGTGGCCTGTTCACGGTGTTCCCGCTAGGGCCTGTTCACGGTGTTCTGGCTGTAGTCTGTTCATGGTGTTATGGCGGTGGCCTGTTCACAGTGTTGCCCCTGTGGCCTGTTCACGGTGTTCTGGCTGTGGTCTGTTCACCGTATTCCGGCTGAGGCTTGTCCACAGTGATCCGGCTGTGGTCTATTCACGGTGTTCCGGCTGTGGACTGTTCACAGTGTTCCGGCTGAGGCCGGTTCACAGTGATCCAGCTGTGGTCTATTCACGGTGTTCCGGCTGTGGTCTGTTCACAGTGATGCCCCTGTGGTCTGTTCACGGTGATCCGTCTGCGGTCTATTCACCGTGTTCTGCTTGTGATCTGTTCACAGTGTTCCGGCTGTGGCTTGTTCGCAGTGTACCGGCTGTGGACTGTTCACAGTGTTCCGGCTGAGGCCGGTTCACAGTGATCCAGCTGTGGTCTATTCACGGTGTTCCGGCTGTGGTCTGTTCACAGTGATGCCCCTGTGGTCTGTTCACGGTGATCCGTCTGCGGTCTATTCACCGTGTTCTGCTTGTGATCTGTTCACAGTGTTCCGGCTGTGGTCAGTTCACGGTGTTCCGGCTGTGGTCTGTTCACAGTGTTCCTCCTGTGGCTTTTTCACAGTGTCCCGGCTGTTGTCTGTGCACGGTGTTAGGGCTGTGGCCTGTTCACAGTGTTCCCGCTATGGCCTGTTCACGGTTTTCCGGCTGTGGTCTGTTCACGGTGTTCCGGCTGTGGTCTGTTCATGGTGTTCCGGCTGTGGTCTGTTCACAGTGTTGCTCCTGTGGGCTGTTCACGGTGTTCCGGCTCTAGCCTGTTCACAGTGATCCGGCTGTGGTCTATTCACGGTGTTCCGGCTGTAGTCTGTTCACAGTGTTCCGGCTGTGGTCTATTCATGGTGTTCCGGCTGTGGTCTGTTCACAGTGTTCCGGCTGTGGTCTGTTCACGGTGTTCCGGCTGTGGCCTGTTCACAGTGTTCCGGCTGTGGTCTGTTCACAGTGTTCCGGCTGTGACCTGTTCACGGTGTTCCGTCTGTGGTCTGTTCACTGTGTTCTGGCTGTGGTCTGTTCACGGTGTTATGGCTGTAGTCTGTTCACAGTGTTCCCCCTGTGGCCTGTTCACAGTGTTCCGGCTGTGTCCTGTTCACAGTGTTCTGGCTGTGGTCTGTTCACAGTGTTCCAGCTGTGGCCTGTAGTCTGTTCACAGTGTTCCGGCAATGGTCTGTTTACAGTGTTGCCTCTGTGGCCTCTTCACAGTGATCCTGCTGTGGCCTGTTCACGGTGTTCCGGCTGTGGTCTGTTCACAGTGTTGTCCCTGTGGCCTGTTCACAGTGTTCCGGCTGTGGCCTGTTCACAGTGTTCTGGCTGTGGTCTGTTCACAGTGTTCCGGTTGTGGCTTGTTCACAGTATTCCGGCAGTGGTCTGTTTACAGTGTTGCCTCTGTGGCCTGTTCACAGTGTTCCTGCTGTGGCCTGTCACAGTGATCCGGGTGTGGCCTGTTCACAGTGTTCTGGCAGTGGTCTGTTTACAGTGTTGCCTCTGTGGCCTGTTCACAGTGATCCTGCTGTGGCCTGTTCACGGTGTTCCGGCTGTGGTCTGTTCACAGTGTTGTCCCTGTGGCCTGTTCACAGTGTTCCGGCTGTGGCCTGTTCACAGTGTTCTGGCTGTGGTCTGTTCACAGTGTTCCGGTTGTGGCCTGTTCACAGTGTTGCCTCTGTGGCCTGTTCACAGTGTTCCTGCTGTGGCCTGTTCACAGTGATCCGGGTGTGGCCTGTTCACAGTGATCCCGCTATGGCCTGTTCACAGTGTTCTGGCAGTGGTCTGTTTACAGTGTTGCCTCTGTGGCCTGTTCACAGTGTTCCTGCTGTGGCCTGTTCACAGTTTTCCGGCTGTGGTCTGTTCACGGTGTTCCCGCTGTGGTCTGTTCACAGTGTTCCGGCGGTGGCCTGTTCACAGTGTTCCTCCTGTGGATTGTTCACAGTGTTCCGGCTGTTGTCTGTTCACGGTGTTAGGGCTGTGGCCTGTTCACAGTGTTCCCGCTATGGCCTGTTCACGGTTTTCCGGCTGTGGTCTGTTCACGGTGTTCCGGCTGTGGTCTGTTCACAGTGTTGCCCCTGTGGGCTGTTCATGGTGTTCCCGCTAGGGCCTGTTCACGGTGTTCCCGCTAGGGCCTGTTCACGGTGTTCTGGCTGTAGTCTGTTCATGGTGTTATGGCGGTGGCCTGTTCACAGTGTTGCCCCTGTGGCCTGTTCACGGTGTTCTGGCTGTGGTCTGTTCACCGTGTTCCAGCTGAGGCCTGTCCACAGTGATCCGGCTGTGGTCTATTCACGGTGTTCCGGCTGTGGACTGTTCACAGTGTTCCGGCTGAGGCCGGTTCACAGTGATCCAGCTGTGGTCTATTCACGGTGTTCCGGCTGTGGTCTGTTCACAGTGATGCCCCTGTGGTCTGTTCACGGTGATCCGTCTGCGGTCTATTCACCGTGTTCTGCTTGTGATCTGTTCACAGTGTTCCAGCTGTGGTCAGTTCACGGTGTTCCGGCTGTGGTCTGTTCACAGTGTTCCTCCTGTGGCTTTTTCACAGTGTCCCGGCTGTTGTCTGTGCACGGTGTTAGGGCTGTGGCCTGTTCACAGTGTTCCCGCTATGGCCTGTTCACGGTTTTCTGGCTGTGGTCTGTTCACGGTGTTCCGGCTGTGGTCTGTTCATGGTGTTCCGGCTGTGGTCTGTTCACAGTGTTGCTCCTGTGGGCTGTTCACGGTGTTCCGGCTCTAGCCTGTTCACAGTGATCCGGCTGTGGTCTATTCACGGTGTTCCGGCTGTAGTCTGTTCACAGTGTTCCGGCTGTGGTCTATTCATGGTGTTCCGGCTGTGGTCTGTTCACAGTGTTCCGGCTGTGGTCTGTTCACGGTGTTCCGGCTGTGGCCTGTTCACAGTGTTCCGGCTGTGGTCTGTTCATAGTGTTCCGGCTGTGGCCTGTTCACAGTGATCCCTCTGTGGTCTGTTCACAGAGTTCTGGCTGTGGTCTGTTCACAGTTTTCCGGCTGTGACCTGTTCACGGTGTTCCGTCTGTGGTCTTTTCACAGTGTTCTGGCTGTGGTCTGTTCACGGTGTTACGGCTGTAGTCTGTTCACAGTGTTCCGTCTGTGGCCTGTTCACGGTGTTCTGGCTGTGGTCTGTTCACAGTGTTCTGGCTGTGGTCTGTTCACGGTTTTCCGGCTGTGGTATGTTCACAGTGTTCCGGCTGTGGCCTGTTCACAGTGTTCCGGCTGTGGCCTGTTCACAGTGTTCCCCCTGTGGCTAGTTCACAGTGTCCCGGCTGTGGCCTGTTCACATTGTTCCCCCTGTGGCCTGTTCACAGTGTTCCCCCTGTGGCCTGTTCACAGTGTTCTGGCTGTGGTCTGTTCACAGTGTTCCGGCTGTGGCCTGTTCACAGCGTTCCGGCAGTGGCCTGTTCACGGTGTTCCGGCTGTGTTCTGTTCACAGTGTTCCGGCTGTGGTCTGTTCACAGTGTTCCAGCTGTGGTCTGTTCACAGTGTTCTGGCTGTGGTCTGTTCACAGTGTTGCCCCTGTGGCCTGTACACGGTGTTCCAGCTGTCGTCTGTTCACGGTGTTACGGCTCTGGCCTGTTCACAGTGATCCGGCTGTGGTCTATTCACGGTGTTCCGGCTGTAGTCTGTTCACAGTGTTCCGGCTGTGGTCTATTCATGGTGTTCCGGCTGTGGTCTGTTCACAGTGTTCCGGCTGTGGTCTATTCATGGTGTTCCGGCTGTGGTCTGTTCATAGTGTTCCGGCTGTGGCCTGTTCACAGTGATCCCCCTGTGGTCTGTTCACAGAGTTCCGGCTGTGGTCTGTTCACAGTGTTCCGGCTGTGACCTGTTCACGGTGCTCCGTCTGTGGTCTTTTCACAGTGTTCCGGCTGTGACCTATTCACGGTGTTCCGTCTGTGGTCTGTTCACAGTGTTCTGGCTGTGGTCTGTTCACGGTGTTACGGCTGTAGTCTGTTCACAGTGTTCCGTCTGTGGCCTGTTCACGGTGTTCTGGCTGTGGTCTGTTCACACTGTTCTGGCTGTGGTCTGTTCACGGTTTTCCGGCTGTGGTCTGTTCACAGTGTTCTGGCTGTGGTCTGTTCACGGTTTTCCGGCTGTGGTATGTTCACAGTGTTCCGGCTGTGGCCTGTTCACAGTGTTCCGGCTGTGGCCTGTTCACAGTGTTCCCCCTGTGGCTAGTTCACAGTGTTCCGGCTGTGGCCTGTTCACATTGTTCCCCCTGTGGCCTGTTCACAGTGTTCCCCCTGTGGCCTGTTCACAGTGTTCTGGCTGTGGTCTGTTCACAGTGTTCCGGCTGTGGCCTGTTCACAGCGTTCCGGCAGTGGCCTGTTCACGGTGTTCCGGCTGTGTTCTGTTCACAGTGTTCCGGCTGTGGTCTGTTCACAGTGTTCCAGCTGTGGTCTGTTCACAGTGTTCTGGCTGTGGTCTGTTCACAGTGTTGCCCCTGTGGCCTGTACACGGTGTTCCAGCTGTCGTCTGTTCACGGTGTTACGGCTCTGGCCTGTTCACAGTGATCCGGCTGTGGTCTATTCACGGTGTTCCGGCTGTAGTCTGTTCACAGTGTTCCGGCTGTGGTCTATTCATGGTGTTCCGGCTGTGGTCTGTTCACAGTGTTCCAGCTGTGGTCTGTTCACGGTGTTCCGGCTGTGGTCTATTCATGGTGTTCCGGCTGAGGTCTGTTCATAGTGTTCCGGCTGTGGCCTGTTCACAGTGATCCCCCTGTGGTCTGTTCACAGAGTTCCGGCTGTGGTCTGTTCACAGTGTTCCGGCTGTGACCTGTTCACGGTGCTCCGTCTGTGGTCTTTTCACAGTGTTCCGGCTGTGACCTATTCACGGTGTTCCGTCTGTGGTCTGTTCACAGTGTTCTGGCTGTGGTCTGTTCACGGTGTTACGGCTGTAGTCTGTTCACAGTGTTCCGTCTGTGGCCTGTTCACGGTGTTCTGGCTGTGGTCTGTTCACACTGTTCTGGCTGTGGTCTGTTCACGGTTTTCCGGCTGTTGTCTGTTCACAGTGTTCCGGCTGTGGCCTGTTCACAGTGTTCCGGCTGTGGCCTGTTCACAGTGTTCCCCCTGTGGCCAGTTCACAGTGTTCCGGCTGTGGCCTGTTCACAGTGTTCCCCCTGTGGTCTGTTCACAGTGTTCCGGCTGTGGCCTGTTCACAGTGTTCCGGCTGTGGTCTGTTCACAGTGTTGCTCCTGTGGCCTGTTCACAGTGTTCCGGCTGTGGTCTGTTCACGGTGTTCCCCCTGCGGTCTGTTCACAGTGTTGTCCCTGTGGTCTGTTCACAGTGTTGCTCCTGTGGCCTGTTCACAGTGTTCCGGCTGTGGTCTGTTCACGGTGTTCCCCCTGCGGTCTGTTCACATTGCTCCCACTGTGGCTTGTTCACAATGTTCCGGCAATAGTCTGTTCACAGTGTTCCGGCTGTGGTCAGTTCACAGTGTTCCCCCTGTGGCCTGTTCACAGTGTTCCGTCTGTGGCCTGTTCATGGTGTCCTGGCTGTGGCCTGCTCTGGTGTTCTGGCTGTGGTCTGTTCACAGTGTTCCGGCTGTGGTCTGTTCACAGTGTTCCGGCTGTGGTCTGTTCACTGTGTTCCTGCTGTGGTCTGTTCACAGTGATCCCCTTGTAGCCTGCTCACAGTTTTCCGGCTGTGGCCTGGTCACAGCGTTCTGGCTGTGGTCTGTTCACGGTGTTCTGGCTGTGTTCTGTTCACAGTGTTCCGGCTGTGGTCTGTTCACAGTGTTCCAGATGTGGTCTATTCACAGTGTTCTGACTGTGGTCTGTTCACAGTGTTGCCCCTGTGGCCTGTTCGCGGTGTTCCAGCTGTGGTCTGTTCACGGTGTTCCGGCTGCGGCCTGTTCACAGTGATCCGGCTGTGGTCTATTCACGGTGTTCCGGCTGTAGTCTGTTCACAGTGTTCCGGCTGTGGTCTATTCACAGTGTTCCGGCTGTGGTCTGTTCACAGTGTTCCGGCTGTGGTCTGTTCACAGTGTTCCGGCTGTGGCCTGTTCACAGTGTTCTGGCTGTGATCTGTTCATAGTGTTCCGGCTGTGGCCTGTTCACAGTGATCCCCCTGTGGTCTGTTCACAGTGTTCCGGCTGTGGTCTGTTCACAGTGTTCCGGCTGTGACCTGTTCACGGTGTTCCGTCTGTGGTCTGTTCACAGTGTTCTGGCTGTGACCTGTTCACGGTGTTCCGTCTGTGGTCTGTTCACAGTGTTCTGGCTGTGGTCTGTTCACGGTGTTATGGCTGTAGTCTGTTCACAGTGTTCCCCCTGTGGCCTGTTCACAGTGTTCCGGATGTGGCCTGTTCACAGTGTTCTGGCTGTGGTCTGTTCACAGTGTTCCGTTTGTGGCCTGTTCACAGTGTTCCGGCAGTGGTCTGTTTACAGTGTTGCCTCTGTGGTCTGTTCACAGTGATCCTGCTGTGGCCTGTTCACGGTGTTCCGGCTGTGGTCTGTACACAGTGTTCCGGCTGTGGTCTGTTCACAGTGTTCCAGCTGTGGTCTGTTCACAGTGTTCTGGCTGTGGTCTGTTCACAGTGTTGCCCCTGTGGCCTGTTTGCGGTGTTCCAGCTGTGGTCTGTTCACGGTGTTCCGGCTGTGGCCTGTTCTCAGTGATCCAGCTGTGGTCTATTCACGGTGTTCCGGCTGTAGTCTGTTCGCAGTGTTCCGGCTGTGGTCTGTTCACAGTGTTCCGGCTGTGGTCTGTTCACAGTGTTCCGGCTGTGGCCTGTTCACAGTGTTCCGGCTGTGGCCTGTTCACAGTGTTCCGGCTGTGGCCTGTTCACAGTGATCCCCCTGTGGTCTGTTCACAGAGTTCCGGCTGTGGTCTGTTCACAGTGGTCCGGCTGTGACCTGTTCACGGAGTTCCGTCTGTGGTCTGTTCACAGTGTTCTGGCTGTGACCTGTTCACGGTGTTCCGTCTGTGGTCTGTTCACAGTGTTCTGGCTGTGGTCTGTTCACGGTGTTATGGCTGTAGTCTGTTCACAGTGTTCCCCCTGTGGCCTGTTCACAGTGTTCCGGCTGTGTCCTGTTCACAGTGTTCTGGCTGTGGTCTGTTCACAGTGTTCCGGCTGTGGCCTGTTCACAGTGTTCCGGCAATGGTCTGTTTACAGTGTTGCCTCTGTGGCCTGTTCACAGTGATCCTGCTGTGGCCTGTTCACGGTGTTCCGGCTGTGGTCTGTTCACAGTGTTGTCCCTGTGGCCTGTTCACAGTGTTCCAGCTGTGGCCTGTTCACAGTGTTCTGGCTGTGGTCTGTTCACAGTGTTCCGGTTGTGGCCTGTTCACAGTGTTCCGGCAGTGGTCTGTTTACAGTGTTGCCTCTGTGGCCTGTTCACAGTGTTCCTGCTGTGGCCTGTTCACAGTGATCCGGGTGTGGCCTGTTCACAGTGATCCCGCTATGGCCTGTTCATAGTGTTCCGGCTGTGGCATGTTCACAGTGATCCCCCTGTGGTCTGTTCACAGTGTTCCGGCTGTGGTCTGTTCACAGTGTTCCGGCTGTGACCTGTTCACGGTGTTCCGTCTGTGGTCTGTTCACAGTGTTCTGGCTGTGACCTGTTCACGGTGTTCCGTCTGTGGTCTGTTCACAGTGTTCTGGCTGTGGTCTGTTCACGGTGTTCCGGCTGTGGCCTGTTCACAGTGTTCCGGCAGTGGTCTGTTTACAGTGTTGCCTCTGTGGTCTGTTCACAGTGATCCTGCTGTGGCCTGTTCACAGTGTTCCGGCTGTGGTCTGTTCACAGTGTTCCGGCTGTGGTCTGTTCACAGTGTTCCGGCAGTGGTCTGTTTACAGTGTTGCCTCTGTGGTCTGTTCACAGTGATCTGGCTGTGGTCTGTTCACGGTGTTCTGGCTGTGGTCTGTTCACAGTGTTCTGGCTGTGGTCTGTTCACGGTGTTCCGGCTGTGGCCTGTTCACAGTGTTCCGGCAGTGGTCTGTTTACAGTGTTGCCTCTGTGGTCTGTTCACAGTGATCCTGCTGTGGCCTGTTCACAGTGTTCCGGCTGTGGCCTGTTCACAGTGTTCCGGCTGTGGTCTGTTCACAGTGTTCCGGCTGTGGTCTGTTCACAGTGTTCCAGCTGTGGTCTGTTCACAGTGTTCTGGCTGTGGTCTGTTCACAGTGCTCCCGCTGTGACTTGTTCACAATGTTCCGGCTGTGGTCTGTTCACAGTGTTCTGGCTGTGGTCTGTTCACAGTGTTGCCCCTGTGGCCTGTACACGGTGTTCCAGCTGTCGTCTGTTCACAGTGTTCCGGCTCTGGCCTGTTCACAGTGATCCGGCTGTGGTCTATTCACGGTGTTCCGGCTGTAGTCTGTTCACAGTGTTCCGGCTGTGGTCTATTCATGGTGTTCCGGCTGTGGTCTATTCACGGTGTTCCGGCTGTGGTCTGTTCACGGTGTTCCGGCTGTGGCCTGTTCACAGTGTTCCGGCTGTGGTCTGTTCATAGTGTTCCGGCTGTGGCCTGTTCACAGTGATCCCCCTGTGGTCTGTTCACAGAGTTCCGGCTGTGGTCTGTTCACAGTGTTCCGGCTGTGACCTGTTCACGGTGTTCCGTCTGTGGTCTGTTCACAGTGTTCTGGCTGTGGTCTGTTCACAGTTTTCTTGCTGTGGTCTGTTCACAGTGTTCTGGCTGTGGTCTGTTCACGGTGTTACGGCTGTAGTCTGTTCACAGTGTTCCGTCTGTGGCCTGTTCACGGTGTTCTGACTGTGGTCTGTTCACAGTGTTCTGGCTGTGGTCTGTTCACAGTTTTCCGGCTGTTGTCTGTTCACAGTGTTCCAGCTGTGGCCTGTTCACAGTGTTCTCCCTGTGGCCTGTTCACAGTGTTCCGTCTGTGGCCTGTTCATGGTGTCTGGCTGTGGCCTGCTCTGGTGTTCTGGCTGTGGTCTGTTCACAGTGTTCCGGCTGTGGTCTGTTCACAGTGTTCCAGCTGTGGTCTGTTCACAGTGTTCTGGCTGTGGTCTGTTCACAGTGTTGCCCCTGTGTCCTGTTCGCGGTGTTCCAGCTGTGGTCTGTTCACGGTGTTCCGGCTGTGGCCTGTTCTCAGTGATCCAGCTGTGGTCTATTCACGGTGTTCCGGCTGTAGTCTGTTCACAGTGTTCCGGCTGTGGTCTATTCACAGTGTTCCGGCTGTGGTCTGTTCACAGTGTTCCGGCTGTGGCCTGTTCACAGTGTTCCGGCTGTGGCCTGTTCACAGTGTTCCGGCTGTGGCCTGTTCACAGTGATCGCCCTGTGGTCTGTTCACAGAGTTCCGTCTGTGGTCTGTTCACAGTGTTCTGGCTGTGACCTGTTCACGGTGTTCCGTCTGTGGTCTGTTCACAGTGTTCTGGCTGTGGTCTGTTCACGGTGTTATGGCTGTAGTCTGTTCACGGTGTTCCCCCTGTGGCCTGTTCACAGTGTTCCGGCTGTGTCCTGTTCACAGTGTTCTGGCTGTGGTCTGTTCACTGTGTTCCGGCTGTGGCCTGTTCACAGTGTTCCGGCTGTGGCCTGTTCACAGTGATCGCCCTGTGGTCTGTTCACAGAGTTCCGTCTGTGGTCTGTTCACAGTGTTCTGGCTGTGACCTGTTCACGGTGTTCCGTCTGTGGTCTGTTCACAGTGTTCTGGCTGTGGTCTGTTCACGGTGTTATGGCTGTAGTCTGTTCACGGTGTTCCCCCTGTGGCCTGTTCACAGTGTTCCGGCTGTGTCCTGTTCACAGTGTTCTGGCTGTGGTCTGTTCACTGTGTTCCGGCTGTGGCCTGTTCACAGTGTTCCGGCAATGGTCTGTTTACAGTGTTGCCTCTGTGGCCTGTTCACAGTGATCCTGCTGTGGCCTGTTCACGGTGTTCCGGCTGTGGTCTGTTCACAGTGTTGTCCCTGTGGCCTGTTCACAGTGTTCCGGCTGTGGCCTGTTCACAGTGTTCTGGCTGTGGTCTGTTCACAGTGTTCCGGTTGTGGCCTGTTCCCAGTGTTCCGGCAGTGGTCTGTTTACAGTGTTGCCTCTGTGGCCTGTTCACAGTGTTCCTGCTGTGGCCTGTTCACAGTGATCCGGCTGTGGTCTGTTCACAGTGTTCCGGTTGTGGCCTGTTCACAGTGTTCCGGCAGTGGTCTGTTTACAGTGTTGCCTCTGTGGCCTGTTCACAGTGTTCCTGCTGTGGCCTGTTCACAGTTTTCCGGCTGTGGTCTGTTCACGGTGTTCCCGCTGTGGTCTGTTCACAGTGTTCCGGCGGTAGCCTGTTCACAGTGTTCCTCCTGTGGATTGTTCACAGTGTTCCGGCTGTTGTCTGTTCACGGTGTTAGGGCTGTGGCCTGTTCACAGTGTTCCCGCTATGGCCTGTTCACGGTTTTCCGGCTGTGGTCTGTTCACGGTGTTCCGGCTGTGGTCTGTTCACAGTGTTGCCCCTGTGGGCTGTTCACGGTGTTCCCGCTAGGGCCTGTTCACGGTGTTCTGGCTGTAGTCTGTTCATGGTGTTACGGTGGTGGCCTGTTCACAGTGTTGCCCCTGTGGCCTGTTCACGGTGTTCTGGCTGTGGTCTGTTCACCGTGTTCCGGCTGAGGCCTGTCCACAGTGATCCGGCTGTGGTCTATTCACGGTGTTCCGGCTGTGGTCTGTTCACAGTGTTCCGGCTGTGGCTTGTTCGCAGTGTACCGGCTGTGGACTGTTCACAGTGTTCCGGCTGAGTCCGGTTCACAGTGATCCAGCTGTGGTCTATTCACGGTGTTCCGGCTGTGGTCTGTTCACAGTGATGCCCCTGTGGTCTGTTCACGGTGATCCGTCTGCGGTCTATTCACCGTGTTCTGATTGTGATCTGTTCACAGTGTTCCGGCTGTGGTCAGTTCACGGTGTTCCGGCTGTGGACTGTTCACAGTGTTCCGGCTGTGGTCTGTTCATCGTGTTCCGGTTGTGGTCTGTTCACAGTGTTCCCCCTGTGGTCTGTTCACAGTGCTCCCGCTGTGACTTGTTCACAATGTTCCGGCTGTGGTCTGTTCACAGTGTTCTGGCTGTGGTCTGTTCACAGTGTTGCCCCTGTGGCCTGTACACGGTGTTCCAGCTGTGGTCTGTTCACAGTGTTCCGGCTCTGGCCTGTTCACAGTGATCCGGCTGTGGTCTATTCATGGTGTTCCGGCTGTGGTCTATTCACATTGTTCCGGCTGTGGTCTGTTCACGGTGTTCCGGCTGTGGCCTGTTCACAGTGTTCCGGCTGTGGTCTGTTCATAGTGTTCCAGCTGTGGCCTGTTCACAGTGATCCCCCTGTGGTCTGTTCACAGAGTTCCGGCTGTGGTCTGTTCACAGTGTTCCGGCTGTGACCTGTTCACGGTGTTCCGTCTGTGGTCTGTTCACAGTGTTCTGGCTGTGGTCTGTTCACAGTGTTCTGGCTGTGGTCTGTTCACGGAGTTACGGCTGTAGTCTGTTCACAGTGTTCCGTCTGTGGCCTGTTCACGGTGTTCTGACTGTGGTCTGTTCACAGTGTTCTGGCTGTGGTCTGTTCACGGTTTTCCGGCTGTTGTCTGTTCACAGAGTTCCAGCTGTGGCCTGTTCACAGTGTTCCCCCTGTGGCCAGTTCACAGTGTTCCGGCTGTGGCCTGTTCACAGTGTTCCCCCAGTGGCCTGTTCACAGTGTTACGGCTGTGGCCTGTTCACAGTGTTCTGGCTGTGGTCTGTTCACAGTGTTCCGGCTGTGGCCTGTTCACAGTGTTCCGGCAGTGGTCTGTTTACAGTGTTGTACCGGTGGCCTGTTCACAGTGATCCCCCTGTGGTCTGTTCACAGAGTTCCGGCTGTGGTCTGTTCACAGTGTTCCGGCTGTGACCTGTTCACGGTGTTCCGGCTGTGGTCTTTCACAGTGTTCCGGCTGTGACCTGTTCACGGTGTTCCGTCTGTGGTCTGTTCACAGTCTTCCGATTGTGACCTGTGCACGGTGTTCCGTCTGTGGTCTCTTCACAGTGTTCCGTCTGTGGCCTGTTCACGGTGTTCTGGCTGTGGTCTGTTCACAGTGTTCTGGCTGTGGTCTGTTCACGGTTTTCCGGCTGTTGTCTGTTCACAGTGTTCCGGCTGTGGCCTGTTCACAGTGTTCCGGCTGTGGCCTGTTCACAGTGTTCCCCCTGTGGCCTGTTCACAGTGTTCCTCCTGTGGCCTGTTCACAGTGTTCTTGCTGTGGTCTGTTCACATTGTTCCGGTTGTGGCCTGTTCACAGTGTTCCGGCAGTGGTCTGTTTACAGTGTTGCCTCTGTGGCCTGTTCACAGTGATCC
This sequence comes from Chiloscyllium plagiosum, assembly GCF_037043375.1. Classification (NCBI taxonomy): domain Eukaryota; kingdom Metazoa; phylum Chordata; class Chondrichthyes; order Orectolobiformes; family Hemiscylliidae; genus Chiloscyllium; species Chiloscyllium plagiosum. The sequence goes on along the minus strand of NW_028270145.1, from coordinate 112,098,728 downwards.
TGCTGTGGCCTGTTCACGGTGTTCCGGCTGTGGTCTGTTCACAGTGTTGTCCCTGTGGTCTGTTCACAGTGTTCCAGCTGTGGTCTGTTCACGGTGTTCCCCCTGCGGTCTGTTCACAGTGCTCCCGCTGTGGCCTGTTCACAGTGTTACGGCTGTGGCCTGTTCACAGTGTTCTGGCTGTGGTCTGTTCACAGTGTTCCGGCTGTGCCCTGTTCACGGTGTTCCGGCTGTGTTCTGTTCACAGTGTTCCGGCTGTGGTCTGTTCACAGTGTTCCTGCTGTGGCTTGTTCACAGTGTTCCGGCTGTGGTCTGTTCACAGTGTTCCGGCTGTGGCCTGTTCACAGTGTTCCGGCTGTGGCCTGTTCACAGTGATCCCCCTGTGGTCTGTTCACAGAGTTCCGGCTGTGGTCTGTTCACAGTGGTCCGGCTGTGACCTGTTCACGGAGTTCCGTCTGTGGTCTGTTCACAGTGTTCTGGCTGTGACCTGTTCACGGTGTTCCGTCTGTGGTCTGTTCACAGTGTTCTGGCTGTGGTCTGTTCACGGTGTTATGGCTGTAGTCTGTTCACAGTGTTCCCCCTGTGGCCTGTTCACAGTGTTCCGGCTGTGGCCTGTTCACAGTGTTCTGGCTGTGGTCTGTTCACTGTGTTCCGGCTGTGGCCTGTTCACAGTGTTCCGGCAATGGTCTGTTTACAGTGTTGCCTCTGTGGCCTGTTCACAGTGATCCTGCTGTGGCCTGTTCACGGTGTTCCGGCTGTGGTCTGTTCACAGTGTTGTCCCTGTGGCCTGTTCACAGTGTTCCGGCTGTGGCCTGTTCACAGTGTTCTGGCTGTGGTCTGTTCACAGTGTTCCGGTTGTGGCCTGTTCACAGTGTTCCGGCAGTGGTCTGTTTACAGTGTTGCCTCTGTGGCCTGTTCACAGTGTTCCTGCTGTGGCCTGTTCACAGTGATCCGGCTGTGGCCTGTTCACAGTGATCCCACTATGGCCTGTTCACAGTGTTCCGGCAGTGGTCTGTTTACAGTGTTGCTCCTGTGGGCTGTTCACGGTGTTCCGGCTCTAGCCTGTTCACAGTGATCCGGCTGTGGTCTATTCACGGTGTTCCGGCTGTAGTCTGTTCACAGTGTTCCGGCTGTGGTCTATTCATGGTGTTCCGGCTGTGGTCTTTTCACAGTGTTCCGGCTGTGGTCTGTTCACGGTGTTCCGGCTGTGGCCTGTTCACAGTGTTCCGGCTGTGGTCTGTTCATAGTGTTCCGGCTGTGGCCTGTTCACAGTGATCCCCCTGTGGTCTGTTCACAGAGTTCTGGCTGTGGTCTGTTCACAGTGTTCCGGCTGTGACCTGTTCACGGTGTTCCGTCTGTGGTCTTTTCACAGTGTTCTGGCTGTGGTCTGTTCACGGTGTTACGGCTGTAGTCTGTTCACAGTTTTCCGTCTGTGGCCTGTTCACGGTGTTCTGGCTGTGGTCTGTTCACAGTGTTCCGGCTGTGGCCTGTTCACAGTGTTCCGGCTGTGGCCTGTTCACAGTGTTCCCCCTGTGGCTAGTTCACAGTGTTCCGGCTGTGGCCTGTTCACATTGTTCCCCCTGTGGCCTGTTCACAGTGTTCCCCCTGTGGCCTGTTCACAGTGTTCTGGCTGTGGTCTGTTCACAGTGTTCCGGCTGTGGCCTGTTCACAGCGTTCCGGCAGTGGCCTGTTCACGGTGTTCCGGCTGTGTTCTGTTCACAGTGTTCCGGCTGTGGTCTGTTCACAGTGTTCCAGCTGTTGTCTGTTCACAGTGTTCTGCCTGTGGTCTGTTCACAGTGTTGCCCCTGTGGCCTGTACACGGTGTTCCAGCTGTCGTCTGTTCACGGTGTTATGGCTCTGGCCTGTTCACAGTGATCCGGCTGTGGTCTATTCACGGTGTTCCGGCTGTAGTCTGTTCACAGTGTTCCGGCTGTGGTCTGTTCACAGTGTTCCGGCTATGGTCTGTTCACGGTGTTCGGGCTGTGGCCTGTTCACAGTGCTCCGGCAGTGGTCTGTTCATAGTGTTCCGGCTGTGGCCTGTTCACAGTAATCCCCCTGTGGTCTGTTCACAGAGTTCCGGCTGTGGTCTGTTCACAGTGTTCCGGCTGTGACCTGTTCACGGTGCTCCGTCTGTGGTCTTTTCACAGTGTTCCGGCTGTGACCTATTCACGGTGTTCCGTCTGTGGTCTGTTCACAGTGTTCTGGCTGTGGTCTGTTCACGGTGTTACGGCTGTAGTCTGTTCACAGTGTTCCGTCTGTGGCCTGTTCACGGTGTTCTGGCTGTGGTCTGTTCACAGTGTTCCCCCTGTGGTCTGTTCACAGTGTTCCGGCTGTGGCCTGTTCACAGTGTTCCGGCTGTGGCCTGTTCACAGTGTTCCCCCTGTGGCCAGTTCACAGTGTTCCGGCTGTGGCCTGTTCACAGTGTTCCCCCTGTGGTCTGTGCACAGTGTTCCGGCTGTGGCCTGTTCACAGTGTTCCGGCTGTGGTCTGTTCACAGTGTTACTCCTGTGGCCTGTTCACAGTGTTCCGGCTGTGGTCTGTTCACGGTGTTCCCCCTGCGGTCTGTTCACAGTGTTGTCCCTGTGGTCTGTTCACAGTGTTGCTCCTGTGGCCTGTTCACAGTGTTCCGGCTGTGGTCTGTTCACGGTGTTCCCCCTGCGGTCTGTTCACATTGCTCCTGCTGTGGCTTGTTCACAATGTTCCGGCAATAGTCTGTTCACAGTGTTCCGGCTGTGGTCTGTTCACAGTGTTCCGGCTGTGGCCTGTTCACAGTGTTCCCCCTGTGGCCAGTTCACAGTGTTCCGGCTGTGGCCTGTTCACAGTGTTCCCCCTGTGGTCTGTTCACAGTGTTCCGGCTGTGGCCTGTTCACAGTGTTCCGGCTGTGGTCTGTTCACAGTGTTGCTCCTGTGGCCTGTTCACAGTGTTCCGGCTGTGGTCTGTTTACGGTGTTCCCCCTGCGGTCTGTTCACAGTGTTGTCCCTGTGGTCTGTTCACAGTGTTGCTCCTGTGGCCTGTTCACAGTGTTCCGGCTGTGGTCTGTTCACGGTGTTCCCCCTGCGGTCTGTTCACATTGCTCCCGCTGTGGCTTGTTCACAATGTTCCGGCAATAGTCTGTTCACAGTGTTCCGGCTGTGGTCTGTTCACAGTGTTCCCCCTGTGGCCTGTTCACAGTGTTCCGTCTGTGGCCTGTTCATGGTGTCCCGGCTGTGGCCTGCGCTGGTGTTCTGGCTGTGGTCTGTTCACAGTGTTCCGGCTGTGGTCTGTTCACAGTGCTCCCGCTGTGGCCTGTTCACAGTGTTACGGCTGTGGCCTGTTCACAGTGTTCTGGCTGTGGTCTGTTCACAGTGTTCCGGCTGTAGTCTGTTCACGGTGTTCCGGCTGTGTTCTGTTCACAGTGTTCCGGCTGTGGTCTGTTCACAGTGTTCCTGCTGTGGCTTGTTCACAGTGTTCCGGCTGTGGTCTGTTCACAGTGTTCCGGCTGTGGCCTGTTCACAGTGTTCCGGCTGTGGCCTGTTCACAGTGATCCCCCTGTGGTCTGTTCACAGAGTTCCGGCTGTGGTCTGTTCACAGTGTTCTGGCTGTGACCTGTTCACGGTGTTCCGTCTGTGGTCTGTTCACAGTGTTCTGGCTGTGGTCTGTTCACGGTGTTATGGCTGTAGTCTGTTCACAGTGTTGTCCCTGTGGCCTGTTCACAGTGTTCCGGCTGTGTCCTGTTCACAGTGTTCTGGCTGTGGTCTGTTCACAGTGTTCCGGCTGTGGCCTGTTCACAGTGTTCCGGCAATGGTCTGTTTACAGTGTTGCCTCTGTGGCCTGTTCACAGTGATCCTGCTGTGGCCTGTTCACGGTGTTCCGGCTGTGGCTTGTTCACAGTGTTCCGGCTGTGGTCTGTTCACGGTGTTCCCCCTGCGGTCTGTTCACAGTGTTGTCCCTGTGGTCTGTTCACAGTGTTCCGGCTGTGGCCTGTTCACAGTGTTCCGGCTGTGGTCTGTTCACAGTGTTGCTCCTGTGGCCTGTTCACAGTGTTCCGGCTGTGGTCTGTTCACGGTGTTCCCCCTGCGGTCTGTTCACAGTGTTGTCCCTGTGGTCTGTTCACAGTGTTGCTCCTGTGGCCTGTTCACAGTGTTCCGGCTGTGGTCTGTTCACGGTGTTCCCCCTGCGGTCTGTTCACATTGCTCCCGCTGTGGCTTGTTCACAATGTTCCGGCAATAGTCTGTTCACAGTGTTCCGGCTGTGGTCTGTTCACAGTGTTCCCCCTGTGGCCTGTTCACAGTGTTCCGTCTGTGGCCTGTTCATGGTGTCCCGGCTGTGGCCTGCTCTGGTGTTCTGGCTGTGGTCTGTTCACAGTGTTCCGGCTGTGGTCTGTTCACAGTGTTCCGGCTGTGGTCTGTTCACAGTGCTCCCGCTGTGGCCTGTTCACAGTGTTACGGCTGTGGCCTGTTCACAGTGTTCTGGCTGTGGTCTGTTCACAGTGTTCCGGCTGTGCCCTGTTCACGGTGTTCCGGCTGTGTTCTGTTCACAGTGTTCCGGCTGTGGTCTGTTCACAGTGTTCCTGCTGTGGCTTGTTCACAGTGTTCCGGCTGTGGTCTGTTCACAGTGTTCCGGCTGTGGCCTGTTCACAGTGTTCCGGCTGTGGCCTGTTCACAGTGATCCCCCTGTGGTCTGTTCACAGAGTTCCGGCTGTGGTCTGTTCACAGTGGTCCGGCTATGACCTGTTCACGGAGTTCCGTCTGTGGTCTGTTCACAGTGTTCTGGCTGTGACCTGTTCACGGTGTTCCGTCTGTGGTCTGTTCACAGTGTTCTGGCTGTGGTCTGTTCACGGTGTTATGGCTGTAGTCTGTTCACAGTGTTGTCCCTGTGGCCTGTTCACAGTGTTCCGGCTGTGTCCTGTTCACAGTGTTCTGGCTGTGGTCTGTTCACAGTGTTCCGGCTGTGGCCTGTTCACAGTGTTCCGGCAATGGTCTGTTTACAGTGTTGCCTCTGTGGCCTGTTCACAGTGATCCTGCTGTGGCCTGTTCACGGTGTTCCGGCTGTGGCTTGTTCACAGTGTTCCGGCTGTGGTCTGTTCACAGTGTTCCTGCTGTGGCTTGTTCACAGTGTTCCGGCTGTGGCCTGTTCACAGTGTTCCGGCTGTGGCCTGTTCACAGTGATCCCCCTGTGGTCTGTTCACAGAGTTCCGGCTGTGGTCTGTTCACAGTGGTCCGGCTGTGACCTGTTCACGGAGTTCCGTCTGTGGTCTGTTCACAGTGTTCCTGCTGTGGTCTGTTCACAGTGTTCCGGCTGTGGCCTGTTCACAGTGTTCCGGCTGTGGCCTGTTCACAGTGATCCCCCTGTGGTCTGTTCACAGAGTTCCGGCTGTGGTCTGTTCACAGTGTTCTGGCTGTGACCTGTTCACGGTGTTCCGGCTGTAGTCTGTTCACAGTGTTCCGGCTGTGGTCTATTCATGGTGTTCCGGCTGTGGTCTGTTCACAGTGTTCCGGCTGTGGTCTGTTCACGGTGTTCCGGCTGTGGCCTGTTCACAGTGTTCCGGCTGTGGTCTGTTCATAGTGTTCCGGCTGTGGCCTGTTCACAGTGATCCCCCTGTGGTCTGTTCACAGAGTTCTGGCTGTGGTCTGTTCACAGTGTTCCGGCTGTGACCTGTTCACGGTGTTCCGTCTGTGGTCTTTTCACAGTGTTCTGGCTGTGGTCTGTTCACGGTGTTACGGCTGTAGTCTGTTCACAGTTTTCCGTCTGTGGCCTGTTCACGGTGTTCTGGCTGTGGTCTGTTCACAGTGTTCCGGCTGTGGCCTGTTCACAGTGTTCCGGCTGTGGCCTGTTCACAGTGTTCCCCCTGTGGCTAGTTCACAGTGTTCCGGCTGTGGCCTGTTCACATTGTTCCCCCTGTGGCCTGTTCACAGTGTTCCCCCTGTGGCCTGTTCACAGTGTTCTGGCTGTGGTCTGTTCACAGTGTTCCGGCTGTGGCCTGTTCACAGCGTTCCGGCAGTGGCCTGTTCACGGTGTTCCGGCTGTGTTCTGTTCACAGTGTTCCGGCTGTGGTCTGTTCACAGTGTTCCAGCTGTTGTCTGTTCACAGTGTTCTGCCTGTGGTCTGTTCACAGTGTTGCCCCTGTGGCCTGTACACGGTGTTCCAGCTGTCGTCTGTTCACGGTGTTATGGCTCTGGCCTGTTCACAGTGATCCGGCTGTGGTCTATTCACGGTGTTCCGGCTGTAGTCTGTTCACAGTGTTCCGGCTGTGGTCTGTTCACAGTGTTCCGGCTATGGTCTGTTCACGGTTTTCTGGCTGTGGCCTGTTCACAGTGTTCCGGCAGTGGTCTGTTCATAGTGTTCCGGCTGTGGCCTGTTCACAGTAATCCCCCTGTGGTCTGTTCACAGAGTTCCGGCTGTGGTCTGTTCACAGTGTTCCGGCTGTGACCTGTTCACGGTGCTCCGTCTGTGGTCTTTTCACAGTGTTCCGGCTGTGACCTATTCACGGTGTTCCGGCTGTGGTCTGTTCACAGTGTTCCGGCTGCGGTCTGTTCACAGTGTTCCGGCTGTGGCCTGTTCACAGTGTTCCGGCTGTGGTCTGTTCATAGTGTTCCGGCTGTGGCCTGTTCACAGTGATCCCCCTGTGGTCTGTTCACAGTGTTCCGGCTGTGGTCTGTTCACAGTGTTCCGGCTGTGACCTGTTCACGGTGTTCCGTCTGTGGTCTGTTCACAGTGTTCTGGCTGTGACCTGTTCACGGTGTTCCGTCTGTGGTCTGTTCACAGTGTTCCGGCAGTGGTCTGTTTACAGTGTTGCCTCTGTGGTCTCTTCACAGTGATCCTGCTGTGGCCTGTTCACAGTGTTCCGGCTATGGTCTGTTCACAGTGTTCCGGCTGTGGTCTGTTCACAGTGTTCCAGCTGTGGTCTGTTCACAGTGTTCTGGCTGTGGTCTGTTCACAGTGTTGCCCCTGTGTCCTGTTCGCGGTGTTCCAGCTGTGGTCTGTTCACGGTGTTCCGGCTGTGGCCTGTTCTCAGTGATCCAGCTGTGGTCTATTCACGGTGTTCCGGCTGTAGTCTGTTCACAGTGTTCCGGCTGTGGTCTATTCACAGTGTTCCGGCTGTGGTCTGTTCACAGTGTTCCGGCTGTGGCCTGTTCACAGTGTTCCGGCTGTGGCCTGTTCACAGTGTTCCGGCTGTGGCCTGTTCACAGTGATCGCACTGTGGTCTGTTCACAGAGTTCCGTCTGTGGTCTGTTCACAGTGTTCTGGCTGTGACCTGTTCACGGTGTTCCGTCTGTGGTCTGTTCACAGTGTTCTGGCTGTGGTCTGTTCACAGTGTTCCGGCTGTGACCTGTTCACGGTGTTCCGTCTGTGGTCTTTTCACAGTGTTCTGGCTGTGGTCTGTTCACGGTGTTACGGCTGTAGTCTGTTCACAGTTTTCCGTCTGTGGCCTGTTCACGGTGTTCTGGCTGTGGTCTGTTCACAGTGTTCCGGCTGTGGCCTGTTCACAGTGTTCCGGCTGTGGCCTGTTCACAGTGTTCCCCCTGTGGCTAGTTCACAGTGTTCCGGCTGTGGCCTGTTCACATTGTTCCCCCTGTGGCCTGTTCACAGTGTTCCCCCTGTGGCCTGTTCACAGTGTTCTGGCTGTGGTCTGTTCACAGTGTTCCGGCTGTGGCCTGTTCACAGCGTTCCGGCAGTGGCCTGTTCACGGTGTTCCGGCTGTGTTCTGTTCACAGTGTTCCGGCTGTGGTCTGTTCACAGTGTTCCAGCTGTGGTCTGTTCACAGTGTTCTGGCTGTGGTCTGTTCACAGTGTTGCCCCTGTGGCCTGTACACGGTGTTCCAGCTGTCGTCTGTTCACGGTGTTACGGCTCTGGCCTGTTCACAGTGATCCGGCTGTGGTCTATTCACGGTGTTCCGGCTGTAGTCTGTTCACAGTGTTCCGGCTGTGGTCTATTCATGGTGTTCCGGCTGTGGCCTGTTCACAGTGTTCCCCCTGTGGCTAGTTCACAGTGTTCCGGCTGTGGCCTGTTCACATTGTTCCCCCTGTGGCCTGTTCACAGTGTTCCCCCTGTGGCCTGTTCACAGTGTTCTGGCTGTGGTCTGTTCACAGTGTTCCGGCTGTGGCCTGTTCACAGCGTTCCGGCAGTGGCCTGTTCACGGTGTTCCGGCTGTGTTCTGTTCACAGTGTTCCGGCTGTGGTCTGTTCACAGTGTTCCAGCTGTTGTCTGTTCACAGTGTTCTGGCTGTGGTCTGTTCACAGTGTTGCCCCTGTGGCCTGTACACGGTGTTCCAGCTGTCATCTGTTCACGGTGTTATGGCTCTGGCCTGTTCACAGTGATCCGGGTGTGGTCTATTCACGGTGTTCCGGCTGTAGTCTGTTCACAGTGTTCCGGCTGTGGTCTGTTCACAGTGTTCCGGCTATGGTCTGTTCACGGTGTTCTGGCTGTGGCCTGTTCACAGTGTTCCGGCAGTGGTCTGTTCATAGTGTTCCGGCTGTGGCCTGTTCACAGTAATCCCCCTGTGGTCTGTTCACAGAGTTCCGGCTGTGGTCTGTTCACAGTGTTCCGGCTGTGACCTGTTCACGGTGCTCCGTCTGTGGTCTTTTCACAGTGTTCCGGCTGTGACCTATTCACGGTGTTCCGGCTGTGGTCTGTTCACAGTGTTCCGGCTGCGGACTGTTCACAGTGTTCAGGCTGTGGCCTGTTCACAGTGTTCCGGCTGTGGTCTGTTCATAGTGTTTCGGCTGTGGCCTGTTCACAGTGATCCCCCTGTGGTCTGTTCACAGTGTTCAGGCTGTGGTCTGTTCACAGTGTTCCGGCTGTGACCTGTTCACGGTGTTCCGTCTGTGGTCTGTTCACAGTGTTCTGGCTGTGACCTGTTCACGGTGTTCCGTCTGTGGTCTGTTCACAGTGTTCCGGCAGTGGTCTGTTTACAGTGTTGCCTCTGTGGTCTGTTCACAGTGATCCTGCTGTGGCCTGTTCACAGTGTTCCGGCTATGGTCTGTTCACAGTGTTCCGGCTGTGGTCTGTTCACAGTGTTCCAGCTGTGGTCTGTTCACAGTGTTCTGGCTGTGGTCTGTTCACAGTGTTGCCCCTGTGTCCTGTTCGCGGTGTTCCAGCTGTGGTCTGTTCACAGTGTTCCGGCTGTTGTCTGTTCACGGTGTTAGGGCTGTGGCCTGTTCACAGTGTTCCCGCTATGGCCTGTTCACGGTTTTCCGGCTGTGGTCTGTTCACGGTGTTCCGGCTGTGGTCTGTTCACAGTGTTGCCCCTGTGGGCTGTTCACGGTGTTCCCGCTAGGGCCTGTTCACGGTGTTCTGGCTGTAGTCTGTTCATGGTGTTACGGCGGTGGCCTGTTCACAGTGTTGCCCCTGTGGCCTGTTCACGGTGTTCTGGCTGTGGTCTGTTCACCGTGTTCCGGCTGAGGCCTGTCCACAGTGATCCGGCTGTGGTCTATTCACGGTGTTCCGGCTGTGGTCTGTTCACAGTGTTCCGGCTGTGGCTTGTTCGCAGTGTACCGGCTGTGGACTGTTCACAGTGTTCCGGCTGAGTCCGGTTCACAGTGATCCAGCTGTGGTCTATTCACGGTGTTCCGGCTGTGGTCTGTTCACAGTGATGCCCCTGTGGTCTGTTCACGGTGATCCGTCTGCGGTCTATTCACCGTGTTCTGATTGTGATCTGTTCACAGTGTTCCGGCTGTGGTCAGTTCACGGTGTTCCGGCTGTGGACTGTTCACAGTGTTCCGGCTGTGGTCTGTTCATCGTGTTCCGGTTGTGGTCTGTTCACAGTGTTCCCCCTGTGGTCTGTTCACAGTGCTCCCGCTGTGACTTGTTCACAATGTTCCGGCTGTGGTCTGTTCACAGTGTTCTGGCTGTGGTCTGTTCACAGTGTTGCCCCTGTGGCCTGTACACGGTGATCCAGCTGTCGTCTGTTCACGGTGTTCCGGCTCTGGCCTGTTCATAGTGATCCGGCTGTGGTCTATTCATGGTGTTCCGGCTGTGGTCTATTCGCAGTGTTCCGGCTGTGGTCTGTTCACAGTGTTCCGGCTGTGACCTGTTCACGGTGTTCCGTCTGTGGTCTGTTCACAGTGTTCTGGCTGTGGTCTGTTCACAGTGTTCTTGCTGTGCTCTGTTCACAGTGTTCTGGCTGTGGTCTGTTCATGGTGTTACGGCTGTAGTCTGTTCACAGTGTTCCAGCTGTGGTCTGTTCACAGTGTTCCGGCTGTGACCTGTTCACGGTGTTCCGTCTGTGGTCTGTTCACAGTGATCCGGCTGTGGTCTGTTCACAGTGTTCCGGCTCTGGCCTGTTCACAGTGATCCGGCTGTGGTCTATTCATGGTGTTCCGGCTGTGGTCTATTCACATTGTTCCGGCTGTGGTCTGTTCACGGTGTTCCGGCTGTGGCCTGTTCACAGTGTTCCGGCTGTGGTCTGTTCATAGTGTTCCGGCTGTGGCCTGTTCACAGTGATCCCCCTGTGGTCTGTTCACAGAGTTCCGGCTGTGGTCTGTTCACAGTGTTCCGGCTGTGACCTGTTCACGGTGTTCCGTCTGTGGTCTGTTCACAGTGTTCTGGCTGTGGTCTGTTCACAGTGTTCTGGCTGTGGTCTGTTCACGGTGTTACGGCTGTAGTCTGTTCACAGTGTTCCGTCTGTGGCCTGTTCACGGTGTTCTGACTGTGGTCTGTTCACAGTGTTCTGGCTGTGGTCTGTTCACGGTTTTCCGGCTGTTGTCTGTTCACAGTGTTCCAGCTGTGGCCTGTTCACAGTGTTCCCCCTGTGGCCAGTTCACAGTGTTCCGGCTGTGGCCTGTTCACAGTGTTCCCCCAGTGGCCTGTTCACAGTGTTACGGCTGTGGCCTGTTCACAGTGTTCTGGCTGTGGTCTGTTCACAGTGTTCCGGCTGTGGCCTGTTCACAGTGTTCCGGCAGTGGTCTGTTTACAGTGTTGTACCGGTGGCCTGTTCACAGTGATCCCCCTGTGGTCTGTTCACAGAGTTCCGGCTGTGGTCTGTTCACAGTGTTCCGTCTGTGACCTGTTCACGGTGTTCCGGCTGTGGTCTTTCACAGTGTTCTGGCTGTGACCTGTTCACGGTGTTCCGTCTGTGGTCTGTTCACAGTCTTCCGACTGTGACCTGTGCACGGTGTTCCGTCTGTGGTCTCTTCACAGTGTTCCGTCTGTGGCCTGTTCACGGTGTTCTGGCTGTGGTCTGTTCACAGTGTTCTGGCTGTGGTCTGTTCACGGTTTTCCGGCTGTTGTCTGTTCACAGTGTTCCGGCTGTGGCCTGTTCACAGTGTTCCGGCTGTGGCCTGTTCACAGTGTTCCCCCTGTGGCCAGTTCACAGTGTTCCAGCTGTGGCCTGTTCACAGTGTTCCTCCTGTGGCCTGTTCACAGTGTTCTTGCTGTGGTCTGTTCACATTGTTCCGGCTGTGGCCTGTTCACAGTGTTCCGGCAGTGGTCTGTTTACAGTGTTGCCTCTGTGGCCTGTTCACAGTGATCCTGCTGTGGCCTGTTCACGGTGTTCCGGCTGTGGTCTGTTCACAGTGTTGTCCCTGTGGTCTGTTCACAGTGTTCCAGCTGTGGTCTGTTCACGGTGTTCCCCCTGCGGTCTGTTCACAGTGCTCCCGCTGTGGCCTGTTCACAGTGTTACGGCTGTGGCCTGTTCACAGTGTTCTGGCTGTGGTCTGTTCACAGTGTTCCGGCTGTGCCCTGTTCACGGTGTTCCGGCTGTGTTCTGTTCACAGTGTTCCGGCTGTGGTCTGTTCACAGTGTTCCTGCTGTGGCTTGTTCACAGTGTTCCGGCTGTGGTCTGTTCACAGTGTTCCGGCTGTGGCCTGTTCACAGTGTTCCGGCTGTGGCCTGTTCACAGTGATCCCCCTGTGGTCTGTTCACAGAGTTCCGGCTGTGGTCTGTTCACAGTGGTCCGGCTGTGACCTGTTCACGGAGTTCCGTCTGTGGTCTGTTCACAGTGTTCTGGCTGTGACCTGTTCACGGTGTTCCGTCTGTGGTCTGTTCACAGTGTTCTGGCTGTGGTCTGTTCACGGTGTTATGGCTGTAGTCTGTTCACAGTGTTCCCCCTGTGGCCTGTTCACAGTGTTCCGGCTGTGTCCTGTTCACAGTGTTCTGGCTGTGGTCTGTTCACAGTGTTCCGGCTGTGGCCTGTTCACAGTGTTCCGGCAATGGTCTGTTTACAGTGTTGCCTCTGTGGCCTGTTCACAGTGATCCTGCTGTGGCCTGTTCACGGTGTTCCGGCTGTGGTCTGTTCACAGTGTTGTCCCTGTGGCCTGTTCACAGTGTTCCGGCTGTGGCCTGTTCACAGTGTTCTGGCTGTGGTCTGTTCACAGTGTTCCGGTTGTAGCCTGTTCACAGTGTTCCGGCAGTGGTCTGTTTACAGTGTTGCCTCTGTGGCCTGTTCACAGTGTTCCTGCTGTGGCCTGTTCACAGTGATCCGGCTGTGGCCTGTTCACAGTGATCCCACTATGGCCTGTTCACAGTGTTCCGGCAGTGGTCTGTTTACAGTGTTGCTCCTGTGGGCTGTTCACGGTGTTCCGGCTCTAGCCTGTTCACAGTGATCCGGCTGTGGTCTATTCACGGTGTTCCGGCTGTGGCCTGTTCACAGTGTTCCGGCTGTGGTCTGTTCATAGTGTTCCGGCTGTGGCCTGTTCACAGTGATCCCCCTGTGGTCTGTTCACAGAGTTCTGGCTGTGGTCTGTTCACAGTGTGCCGGCTGTGACCTGTTCACGGTGTTCCGTCTGTGGTCTTTTCACAGTGTTCTGGCTGTGGTCTGTTCACGGTGTTACGGCTGTAGTCTGTTCACAGTTTTCCGTCTGTGGCCTGTTCACGGTGTTCTGGCTGTGGTCTGTTCACAGTGTTCCGGCTGTGGCCTGTTCACAGTGTTCCGGCTGTGGCCTGTTCACAGTGTTCCCCCTGTGGCTAGTTCACAGTGTTCCGGCTGTGGCCTGTTCACATTGTTCCCCCTGTGGCCTGTTCACAGTGTTCCCCCTGTGGCCTGTTCACAGTGTTCTGGCTGTGGTCTGTTCACAGTGTTCCGGCTGTGGCCTGTTCACAGCGTTCCGGCAGTGGCCTGTTCACGGTGTTCCGGCTGTGTTCTGTTCACAGTGTTCCGGCTGTGGTCTGTTCACAGTGTTCTGGCTGTGGTCTGTTCACAGTGTTCCGGCTGTGGCCTGTTCACAGCGTTCCGGCAGTGGCCTGTTCACGGTGTTCCGGCTGTGTTCTGTTCACAGTGTTCTGGCTGTGGTCTGTTCACAGTGTTGCCCCTGTGGCCTGTACACGGTGTTCCAGCTGTCGTCTGTTCACGGTGTTATGGCTCTGGCCTGTTCACAGTGATCCGGCTGTGGTCTATTCACGGTGTTCCGGCTGTAGTCTGTTCACAGTGTTCCGGCTGTGGTCTGTTCACAGTGTTCCGGCTATGGTCTGTTCACGGTGTTCTGGCTGTGGCCTGTTCACAGTGTTCCGGCAGTGGTCTGTTCATAGTGTTCCGGCTGTGGCCTGTTCACAGTAATCCCCCTGTGGTCTGTTCACAGAGTTCCGGCTGTGGTCTGTTCACAGTGTTCCGGCTGTGACCTGTTCACGGTGCTCCGTCTGTGGTCTTTTCACAGTGTTCCGGCTGTGACCTATTCACGGTGTTCCGTCTGTGGTCTGTTCACAGTGTTCTGGCTGTGGTCTGTTCACGGTGTTACGGCTGTAGTCTGTTCACAGTGTTCCGTCTGTGGCCTGTTCACGGTGTTCTGGCTGTGGTCTGTTCACAGTGTTCCCCCTGAGGTCTGTTCACAGTGTTCCGGCTGTGGCCTGTTCACAGTGTTCCGGCTGTGGCCTGTTCACAGTGTTCCCCCTGTGGCCAGTTCACAGTGTTCCGGCTGTGGCCTGTTCACAGTGTTCCCCCTGTGGTCTGTTCACAGTGTTCCGGCTGTGGCCTGTTCACAGTGTTCCGGCTGTGGTCTGTTCACAGTGTTGCTCCTGTGGCCTGTTCACAGTGTTCCGGCTGTGGTCTGTTCACGGTGTTCCCCCTGCGGTCTGTTCACAGTGTTGTCCCTGTGGTCTGTTCACAGTGTTGCTCCTGTGGCCTGTTCACAGTGTTCCGGCTGTGGTCTGTTCACGGTGTTCCCCCTGCGGTCTGTTCACATTGCTCCCGCTGTGGCTTGTTCACAATGTTCCGGCAATAGTCTGTTCACAGTGTTCCGGCTGTGGTCTGTTCACAGTGTTCCCCTTGTGGCCTGTTCACAGTGTTCCGTCTGTGGCCTGTTCATGGTGTCCTGGCTGTGGCCTGCTCTGGTGTTCTGGCTGTGGTCTGTTCACAGTGTTCCGGCTGTGGTCTGTTCACAGTGTTCCCCCTGCGGTCTGTTCACAGTGCTCCCGCTGTGGCCTGTTCACAGTGTTAGGGCTGTGGCCTGTTCACAGTGTTCTGGCTGTGGTCTGTTCACAGTGTTCCGGCTGTGCCCCGTTCACGGTGTTCCGGCTGTGTTCTGTTCACAGTGTTCCGGCTGTGGTCTGTTCACAGTGTTCCTGCTGTGGCTTGTTCACAGTGTTCCGGCTGTGGTCTGTTCACAGTGTTCCGGCTGTGGCCTGTTCACAGTGTTCCGGCTGTGGCCTGTTCACAGTGATCCCCCTGTGGTCTGTTCACAGAGTTCCGGCTGTGGTCTGTTCACAGTGGTCCGGCTGTGACCTGTTCACGGAGTTCCGTCTGTGGTCTGTTCACAGTGTTCTGGCTGTGACCTGTTCACGGTGTTCCGTCTGTGGTCTGTTCACAGTGTTCTGGCTGTGGTCTGTTCACGGTGTTATGGCTGTAGTCTGTTCACAGTGTTCCCCCTGTGGCCTGTTCACAGTGTTCCGGCTGTGTCCTGTTCACAGTGTTCTGGCTGTGGTCTGTTCACAGTGTTCCGGCTGTGGCCTGTTCACAGTGTTCCGGCAATGGTCTGTTTACAGTGTTGCCTCTGTGGCCTGTTCACAGTGATCCTGCTGTGGCCTGTTCACGGTGTTCCGGCTGTGGCTTGTTCACAGTGTTCCGGCTGTGGCCTGTTCACAGTGTTCCTGCTGTGGCTTGTTCACAGTGTTCCGGCTGTGGTCTGTTCACAGTGTTCCGGCTGTGGCCTGTTCACAGTGTTCCGGCTGTGGCCTGTTCACAGTGATCCCCCTGTGGTCTGTTCACAGAGTTCCGGCTGTGGTCTGTTCACAGTGGTCCGGCTGTGACCTGTTCACGGAGTTCCGTCTGTGGTCTGTTCACAGTGTTCTGGCTGTGGTCTGTTCACGGTGTTATGGCTGTAGTCTGTTCACAGTGTTGTCCCTGTGGCCTGTTCACAGTGTTCCGGCTGTGGCCTGTTCACAGTGTTCTGGCTGTGGTCTGTTCACAGTGTTCCGGTTGTGGCCTGTTCACAGTGTTCCGGCAGTGGTCTGTTTACAGTGTTGCCTCTGTGGCCTGTTCACAGTGTTCCTGCTGTGGCCTGTTCACAGTGATCCGGCTGTGGCCTGTTCACAGTGATCCCACTATGGCCTGTTCACAGTGTTCCGGCAGTGGTCTGTTTACAGTGTTGCTCCTGTGGGCTGTTCACGGTGTTCCGGCTCTAGCCTGTTCACAGTGATCCGGCTGTGGTCTATTCACGGTGTTCCGGCTGTAGTCTGTTCACAGTGTTCCTGCTGTGGTCTATTCATGGTGTTCCGGCTGTGGTCTTTTCACAGTGTTCCGGCTGTGGTCTGTTCACGGTGTTCCGGCTGTGGCCTGTTCACAGTGTTCCGGCTGTGGTCTGTTCATAGTGTTCCGGCTGTGGCCTGTTCACAGTGATCCCCCTGTGGTCTGTTCACAGAGTTCTGGCTGTGGTCTGTTCACAGTGTTCCGGCTGTGACCTGTTCACGGTGTTCCGTCTGTGGTCTTTTCACAGTGTTCTGGCTGTGGTCTGTTCACGGTGTTACGGCTGTAGTCTGTTCACAGTTTTCCGTCTGTGGCCTGTTCACGGTGTTCTGGCTGTGGTCTGTTCACAGTGTTCCGGCTGTGGCCTGTTCACAGTGTTCCGGCTGTGGCCTGTTCACAGTGTTCCCCCTGTGGCTAGTTCACAGTGTTCCGGCTGTGGCCTGTTCACATTGTTCCCCCTGTGGCCTGTTCACAGTGTTCCCCCTGTGGCCTGTTCACAGTGTTCTGGCTGTGGTCTGTTCACAGTGTTCCGGCTGTGGCCTGTTCACAGCGTTCCGGCAGTGGCCTGTTCACGGTGTTCCGGCTGTGTTCTGTTCACAGTGTTCCGGCTGTGGTCTGTTCACAGTGTTCCAGCTGTTGTCTGTTCACAGTGTTCTGGCTGTGGTCTGTTCACAGTGTTGCCCCTGTGGCCTGTACACGGTGTTCCAGCTGTCGTCTGTTCACGGTGTTATGGCTCTGGCCTGTTCACAGTGATCCGGGTGTGGTCTATTCACGGTGTTCCGGCTGTAGTCTGTTCACAGTGTTCCGGCTGTGGTCTGTTCACAGTGTTCCGGCTATGGTCTGTTCACGGTGTTCTGGCTGTGGCCTGTTCACAGTGTTCCGGCAGTGGTCTGTTCATAGTGTTCCGGCTGTGGCCTGTTCACAGTAATCCCCCTGTGGTCTGTTCACAGAGTTCCGGCTGTGGTCTGTTCACAGTGTTCCGGCTGTGACCTGTTCACGGTGCTCCGTCTGTGGTCTTTTCACAGTGTTCCGGCTGTGACCTATTCACGGTGTTCTGTCTGTGGTCTGTTCACAGTGTTCTGGCTGTGGTCTGTTCACGGTGTTACGGCTGTAGTCTGTTCACAGTGTTCCGTCTGTGGCCTGTTCACGGTGTTCTGGCTGTGGTCTGTTCACACTGTTCTGGCTGTGGTCTGTTCACGGTTTTCCGGCTGTTGTCTGTTCACAGTGTTCCGGCTGTGGCCTGTTCACAGTGTTCCGGCTGTGGCCTGTTCACAGTGTTCCCCCTGTGGCCAGTTCACAGTGTTCCGGCTGTGGCCTGTTCACAGTGTTCCCCCTGTGGTCTGTTCACAGTGTTCCGGCTGTGGCCTGTTCACAGTGTTCCGGCTGTGGTCTGTTCACAGTGTTGCTCCTGTGGCCTGTTCACAGTGTTCCGGCTGTGGTCTGTTCACGGTGTTCCCCCTGCGGTCTGTTCACAGTGTTGTCCCTGTGGTCTGTTCACAGTGTTGCTCCTGTGGCCTGTTCACAGTGTTCCGGCTGTGGTCTGTTCACGGTGTTCCCCCTGTGGTCTGTTCACAGTGTTGCTCCTGTGGCTTGTTCACAATGTTCCGGCAATAGTCTGTTCACAGTGTTCCGGCTGTGGTCTGTTCACAGTGTTCCCCCTGTGGCCTGTTCACAGTGTTCCGTCTGTGGCCTGTTCATGGTGTCCTGGCTGTGGCCTGCTCTGGTGTTCTGGCTGTGGTCTGTTCACAGTGTTCCGGCTGTAGTCTGTTCACAGTGTTCCGGCTGTGGTCTGTTCACAGTGTTCCTGCTGTGGTCTGTTCACAGTGATCCCCTTGTAGCCTGCTCACAGTTTTCCGGCTGTGGCCTGGTCACAGCGTTCCGGCTGTGGTCTGTTCACGGTGTTCTGGCTGTGTTCTGTTCACAGTGTTCCGGCTGTGGTCTGTTCACAGTGTTCCAGCTGTGGTCTGTTCACAGTGTTCTGGCTGTGGTCTGTTCACAGTGTTGCCCCTGTGGCCTGTTCGCGGTGTTCCAGCTGTGGTCTGTTCACGGTGTTCCGGCTGTGGCCTGTTCACAGTGATCCGGCTGTGGTCTATTCACGGTGTTCCGGCTGTAGTCTGTTCACAGTGTTCCGGCTGTGGTCTATTCACAGTTTTCCGGCTGTGGTCTGTTCACAGTGTTCCGGCTGTGGTCTGTTCACAGTGTTCCGGCTGTGGCCTGTTCACAGTGTTCCGGCTGTGGTCTGTTCATAGTGTTCCGGCTGTGGCCTGTTCACAGTGATCCCCCTGTGGTCTGTTCACAGTGTTCCGGCTGTGGTCTGTTCACAGTGTTCCGGCTGTGACCTGTTCACGGTGTTCCGTCTGTGGTCTGTTCACAGTGTTCTGGCTGTGACCTGTTCACGGTGTTCCGTCTGTGGTCTGTTCACAGTGTTCTGGCTGTGGTCTGTTCACGGTGTTATGGCTGTAGTCTGTTCACAGTGTTCCCCCTGTGGCCTGTTCACAGTGTTCCGGATGTGGCCTGTTCACAGTGTTCTGGCTGTGGTCTGTTCACAGTGTTCCGGCTGTGGCCTGTTCACAGTGTTCCGGCAGTGGTCTGTTTACAGTGTTGCCTCTGTGGTCTGTTCACAGTGATCCTGCTGTGGCCTGTTCACGGTGTTCCGGCTGTGGTCTGTTCACAGTGTTCCGGCTGTGGTCTGTTCACAGTGTTCCAGCTGTGGTCTGTTCACAGTGTTCTGGCTGTGGTCTGTTCACAGTGTTGCCCCTGTGGCCTGTTCGCGGTGTTCCAGCTGTGGTCTGTTCACGGTGTTCCGGCTGTGGCCTGTTCACAGTGATCCGGCTGTGGTCTATTCACGGTGTTCCGGCTGTAGTCTGTTCACAGTGTTCCGGCTGTGGTCTATTCACAGTGTTCCGGCTGTGGTCTGTTCACAGTGTTCCGGCTGTGGTCTGTTCACAGTGTTCCGGCTGTGGCCTGTTCACAGTGTTCCGGCTGTGGCCTGTTCACAGTGTTCCGGCTGTGGCCTGTTCACGGTGTTCTGGCTGTGGTCTGTTCACAGTGTTCTGGCTGTGGTCTGTTCACGGTGTTCTGGCTGTGGCCTGTTCACAGTGTTCTGGCTGTGGTCTGTTCACGGTGTTACGGCTGTAGTCTGTTCACAGTGTTCCGTCTGTGGCCTGTTCACAGTGTTCTGACTGTGGTCTGTTCACAGTGTTCTGGCTGTGGTCTGTTCACGGTTTTCCGGCTGTTGTCTGTTCACAATGTTCCGCTGTGGCCTGTTCACAGTGTTCCCCCTGTGGCTAGTTCACAGTGTTCCGGCTGTGGCCTGTTCACATTGTTCCCCCTGTGGCCTGTTCACAGTGTTCCCCCTGTGGCCTGTTCACAGTGTTCTGGCTGTGGTCTGTTCACAGTGTTCCGGCTGTGGCCTGTTCACAGCGTTCCGGCAGTGGCCTGTTCACGGTGTTCCGGCTGTGTTCTGTTCACAGTGTTCCGGCTGTGGTCTGTTCACAGTGTTCCAGCTGTTGTCTGTTCACAGTGTTCTGGCTGTGGTCTGTTCACAGTGTTGCCCCTGTGGCCTGTACACGGTGTTCCAGCTGTCGTCTGTTCACGGTGTTACGGCTCTGGCCTGTTCACAGTGATCCGGCTGTGGTCTATTCACGGTGTTCCGGCTGTAGTCTGTTCACAGTGTTCCGGCTGTGGTCTATTCATGGTGTTCCGGCTGTGGTCTGTTCACAGTGTTCCGGCTATGGTCTGTTCACGGTGTTCCGGCTGTGGCCTGTTCACAGTGTTCCGGCTGTGGTCTATTCACGGTGTTCCGGCTGTAGTCTGTTCACAGTGTTCCGGCTGTGGTCTATTCATGGTGTTCCGGCTGTGGTCTGTTCACAGTGTTCCGGCTGTGGCCTGTTCACGGTGTTCAGGCTGTGGCCTGTTCACAGTGTTCCGGCAGTGGTCTGTTCATAGTGTTCCGGCTGTGGCCTGTTCACAGTAATCCCCCTGTGGTCTGTTCACAGAGTTCCGGCTGTGGTCTGTTCACAGTGTTCCGGCTGTGACCTGTTCACGGTGCTCCGTCTGTGGTCTTTTCACAGTGTTCCGGCTGTGACCTATTCACGGTGTTCCGTCTGTGGTCTGTTCACAGTGTTCTGGCTGTGGTCTGTTCACGGTGTTACGGCTGTAGTCTGTTCACAGTGTTCCGTCTGTGGCCTGTTCACGGTGTTCTGGCTGTGGTCTGTTCACACTGTTCTGGCTGTGGTCTGTTCACGGTTTTCCGGCTGTTGTCTGTTCACAGTGTTCAGGCTGTGGCCTGTTCACAGTGTTCCGGCTGTGGCCTGTTCACAGTGTTCCCCCTGTGGCCAGTTCACAGTGTTCCGGCTGTGGCCTGTTCACAGTGTTCCCCCTGTTGTCTGTTCACAGTGTTCCGGCTGTGGCCTGTTCACAGTGTTCCGGCTGTGGTCTGTTCACAGTGTTGCTCCTGTGGCCTGTTCACAGTGTTCCGGCTGTGGTCTGTTCACGGTGTTCCCCCTGCGGTCTGTTCACAGTGTTGTCCCTGTGGTCTGTTTACAGTGTTGCTCCTGTGGCCTGTTCACAGTGTTCCGGCTGTGGTCTGTTCACGGTGTTCCCCCTGCGGTCTGTTCACATTGCTCCCGCTGTGGCTTGTTCACAATGTTCCGGCAATAGTCTGTTCACAGTGTTCCGGCTGTGGTCTGTTCACAGTGTTCCCCCTGTGGCCTGTTCACAGTGTTCCGTCTGTGGCCTGTTCATGGTGTCCCGGCTGTGGCCTGCTCTGGTGTTCTGGCTGTGGTCTGTTCACAGTGTTCCGGCTGTGGTCTGTTCACAGTGTTCCCCCTGCGGTCTGTTCACAGTGTTCCTGCTGTGGTCTGTTCACAGTGATCCCCTTGTAGCCTGCTCACAGTTTTCCGGCTGTGGCCTGGTCACAGCGTTCCGGCTGTGGTCTGTTCACGGTGTTCTGGCTGTGTTCTGTTCACAGTGTTCCGGCTGTGGTCTGTTCACAGTGTTCCAGCTGTGGTCTGTTCACAGTGTTCTGGCTGTGGTCTGTTCACAGTGTTGCCCCTGTGGCCTGTTCGCGGTGTTCCAGCTGTGGTCTGTTCACGGTGTTCCGGCTGTGGCCTGTTCACAGTGATCCGGCTGTGGTCTATTCACGGTGTTCCGGCTGTAGTCTGTTCACAGTGTTCCGGCTGTGGTCTATTCACAGTGTTCCGGCTGTGGTCTGTTCACAGTGTTCCGGCTGTGGTCTGTTCACAGTGTTCCGGCTGTGGCCTGTTCACAGTGTTCCGGCTGTGGTCTGTTCATTGTGTTCCGGCTGTGGCCTGTTCACAGTGATCCCCCTGTGGTCTGTTCACAGTGTTCCGGCTGTGGTCTGTTCACAGTGTTCCGGCTGTGACCTGTTCACGGTGTTCCGTCTGTGGTCTGTTCACAGTGTTCTGGCTGTGACCTGTTCACGGTGTTCCGTCTGTGGTCTGTTCACAGTGTTCTGGCTGTGGTCTGTTCACGGTGTTATGGCTGTAGTCTGTTCACAGTGTTCCCCCTGTGGCCTGTTCACAGTGTTCCGGATGTGGCCTGTTCACAGTGTTCTGGCTGTGGTCTGTTCACAGTGTTCCGGCTGTGGCCTGTTCACAGTGTTCCGGCAGTGGTCTGTTTACAGTGTTGCCTCTGTGGTCTGTTCACAGCGATCCTGCTGTGGCCTGTTCACGGTGTTCCGGCTGTGGTCTGTTCACAGTGTTGCTCCTGTGGCCTGTTCACAGTGTTCCGGCTGTGGTCTGTTCACGGTGTTCCCCCTGCGGTCTGTTCACAGTGTTGTCCCTGTGGTCTGTTCACAGTGTTGCTCCTGTGGCCTGTTCACAGTGTTCCGGCTGTGGTCTGTTCACGGTGTTCCCCCTGCGGTCTGTTCGCATTGCTCCCGCTGTGGCTTGTTCACAATGTTCCGGCAATAGTCTGTTCACAGTGTTCCGGCTGTGGTCTGTTCACAGTGTTCCCCCTGTGGCCTGTTCACAGTGTTCCGTCTGTGGCCTGTTCATGGTGTCCTGGCTGTGTCCTGCTCTGGTGTTCTGCCTGTGGTCTGTTCACAGTGTTCCGTCTGTGGTCTGTTCACAGTGTTCCGGCTGTGGTCTGTTCACAGTGTTCCTGCTGTGGTCTGTTCACAGTGATCCCCTTGTAGCCTGCTCACAGTTTTCCGGCTGTGGCCTGGTCACAGCGTTCCGGCTGTGGTCTGTTCACGGTGTTCTGGCTGTGTTCTGTTCACAGTGTTCCGGCTGTGGTCTGTTCACAGTGTTCCAGCTGTGGTCTGTTCACAGTGTTCTGGCTGTGGTCTGTTCACAGTGTTGCCCCTGTGGCCTGTTCGCGGTGTTCCAGCTGTGGTCTGTTCACGGTGTTACGGCTGTGGCCTGTTCACAGTGATCCGGCTGTGGTCTATTCACGGTGTTCCGGCTGTAGTCTGTTCACAGTGTTCCGGCTGTGGTCTATTCACAGTGTTCCGGCTGTGGTCTGTTCACAGTGTTCCGGCTGTGGTCTGTTCACAGTGTTCCGGCTGTGGTCTGTTCATTGTGTTCCGGCTGTGGCCTGTTCACAGTGATCCCCCTGTGGTCTGTTCACAGTGTTCCAGCTGTGGTCTGTTCACAGTGTTCCGGCTGTGACCTGTTCACGGTGTTCCGTCTGTGGTCTGTTCACAGTGTTCTGGCTGTGACCTGTTCACGGTGTTCCGTCTGTGGTCTGTTCACAGTGTTCTGGCTGTGGTCTGTTCACGGTGTTATGGCTGTAGTCTGTTCACAGTGTTCCCCCTGTGGCCTGTTCACAGTGTTCCGGATGTGGCCTGTTCACAGTGTTCTGGCTGTGGTCTGTTCACAGTGTTCCGGCTGTGGCCTGTTCACAGTGTTCCGGCAGTGGTCTGTTTACAGTGTTGCCTCTGTGGTCTGTTCACAGCGATCCTGCTGTGGCCTGTTCACAGTGTTCCGGCTGTGGTCTGTTCACAGTGTTCCGGCTGTGGTCTGTTCACAGTGTTCCAGCTGTGGTCTGTTCACAGTGTTCTGGCTGTGGTCTGTTCACAGTGCTGCCTCTGTGGCCTGTTCGCGGTGTTCCAGCTGTGGTCTGTTCACGGTGTTCCGGCTGTGGCCTGTTCTCAGTGATCCAGCTGTGGTCTATTCACGGTGTTCCGGCTGTAGTCTGTTCACAGTGTTCCGGCTGTGGTCTATTCACAGTGTTCCGGCTGTGGTCTGTTCACAGTGTTCCGGCTGTGGTCTGTTTACAGTGTTCCGGCTGTGGCCTGTTCACAGTGTTCCGGCTGTGGCCTGTTCACAGTGTTCCGGCTGTGGCCTGTTCACAGTGATGCCCCTGTGGTCTGTTCACAGAGTTCCGGCTGTGGTCTGTTCACAGTGGTCCGGCTGTGACCTGTTCACGGAGTTCCGTCTGTGGTCTGTTCACAGTGTTCTGGCTGTGGTCTGTTCACGGTGTTATGGCTGTAGTCTGTTCACAGTGTTCCCCCTGTGGCCTGTTCACAGTGTTCCGGCTGTGTCCTGTTCACAGTGTTCTGGCTGTGGTCTGTTCACAGTGTTCCGGCTGTGGCCTGTTCACAGTGTTCCGGCAATGGTCTGTTTACAGTGTTGCCTCTGTGGCCTGTTCACAGTGATCCTGCTGTGGCCTGTTCACGGTGTTCCGGCTGTGGTCTGTTCACAGTGTTGTCCCTGTGGCCTGTTCACAGTGTTCTGGCTGTGGCCTGTTCACAGTGTTCCGGTTGTGGCCTGTTCACAGTGTTCCGGCAGTGGTCTGTTTACAGTGTTGCCTCTGTGGCCTGTTCACAGTGTTCCTGCTGTGGCCTGTTCACAGTGATCCGGCTGTGGCCTGTTCACAGTGATCCCGCTATGGCCTGTTCACAGTGTTCCGGCAGTGGTCTGTTTACAGTGTTGCCTCTGTGGCCTGTTCACAGTGTTCCTGCTGTGGCCTGTTCACAGTTTTCCGGCTGTGGTCTGTTCACGGTGTTCCCGCTGTGGCCTGTTCACAGTGTTCCGGCGGTGGCCTGTTCACAGTGTTCCTCCTGTGGATTGTTCACAGTGTTCCGGCTGTTGTCTGTTCACGGTGTTAGGGCTGTGGCCTGTTCACAGTGTTCCCGCTATGGCCTGTTCACGGTTTTCCGGCTGTGGTCTGTTCACGGTGTTCCGGCTGTGGTCTGTTCACAGTGTTGCCCCTGTGGGCTGTTCACGGTGTTCCCGCTAGGGCCTGTTCACGGTGTTCTGGCTGTAGTCTGTTCATGGTGTTACGGCGGTGGCCTGTTCACAGTGTTGCCCCTGTGGCCTGTTCACGGTGTTCTGGCTGTGGTCTGTTCACCGTGTTCCGGCTGAGGCCTGTCCACAGTGATCCGGCTGTGGTCTATTCACGGTGTTCCGGCTGTGGTCTGTTCACAGTGTTCCGGCTGTGGCTTGTTCGCAGTGTACCGGCTGTGGACTGTTCACAGTGTTCCGGCTGAGGCCGGTTCACAGTGATCCAGCTGTGGTCTATTCACGGTGTTCCGGCTGTGGTCTGTTCACAGTGATGCCCCTGTGGTCTGTTCACGGTGATCCGTCTGCGGTCTATTCACCGTGTTCTGCTTGTGATCTGTTCACAGTGTTCCGGCTGTGGTCAGTTCACGGTGTTCCGGCTGTGGACTGTTCACAGTGTTCCGGCTGTGGTCTGTTCATCGTGTTCCGGTTGTGGTCTGTTCACAGTGTTCCCCCTGCGGTCTGTTCACAGTGCTCCCGCTGTGGCTTGTTCACAATGTTCCGTCAATAGTCTGTTCACAGTGTTCCGGCTATGGTCTGTTCACAGTGTTCCCCCTGCGGTCTGTTCACAGTGCTCCCGCTGTGACTTGTTCACAATGTTCCGGCTGTGGTCTGTTCACAGTGTTCTGGCTGTGGTCTGTTCACAGTGTTGCCCCTGTGGCCTGTACACGGTGTTCCAGCTGTCGTCTGTTCACAGTGTTCCGGCTCTGGCCTGTTCACAGTGATCCGGCTGTGGTCTATTCATGGTGTTCCGGCTGTGGTCTGTTCACGGTGTTCCGGCTGTGGCCTGTTCACAGTGTTCCAGCTGTGGTCTGTTCATAGTGTTCCGGCTGTGGCCTGTTCACAGTGATCCCCCTGTGGTCTGTTCACAGAGTTCCGGCTGTGGTCTGTTCACAGTGTTCCGGCTGTGACCTGTTCACGGTGATCCGTCTGTGGCCTGTTCACGGTGTTCTGACTGTGGTCTGTTCACAGTGTTCTGGCTGTGGTCTGTTCACGGTTTTCCGGCTGTTGTCTGTTCACAGTGTTCCAGCTGTGGCCTGTTCACAGTGTTCCCCCTGTGGCCAGTTCACAGTGTTCCGGCTGTGGCCTGTTCACGGTGTTCCCCCTGTGGTCTGTTCACAGTGTTACGGCTGTGGCCTGTTCACAGTGTTCTGGCTGTGGTCTGTTCACAGTGTTCCGGCTGTGGCCTGTTCACAGTGTTCCGGCAGTGGTCTGTTTACAGTGTTGTACCTGTGGCCTGTTCACAGTGATCCCCCTGTGGTCTGTTCACAGAGTTCCGGCTGTGGTCTGTTCACAGTGTTCCGGCTGTGACCTGTTCACGGTGTTCCGGCTGTGGTCTTTCACAGTGTTCCGGCTGTGACCTGTTCACGGTGTTCCGTCTGTGGTCTGTTCACAGTCTTCCGACTGTGACCTGTGCACGGTGATCCGTCTGTGGTCTGTTCACAGTGTTCTGGCTGTGGTCTGTTCACGTTGTTATGGCTGTAGTCTGTTCACAGTGTTCCGTCCGTGGCCTGTTCACGGTGTTCTGGCTGTGGTCTGTTCACAGTGTTCTGGCTGTGGTCTGTTCACGGTTTTCCGGCTGTTGTCTGTTCACAGTGTTCCGGCTGTGGCCTGTTCACAGTGTTCCGGCTGTGGCCTGTTCACAGTGTTCCCCCTGTGGCCAGTTCACAGTGTTCCAGCTGTGGCCTGTTCACAGTGTTCCCCCTGTGGCCTGTTCACAGTGTTCTTGCTGTGGTCTGTTCACATTGTTCCGGCTGTGGCCTGTTCACAGTGATCCTGCTGTGGCCTGTTCACGGTGTTCCGGCTGTGGTCTGTTCACAGTGTTGTCCCTGTGGTCTGTTCACAGTGTTCCAGCTGTGGTCTGTTCACGGTGTTCCCCCTGCGGTCTGTTCACAGTGCTCCCGCTGTGGCCTGTTCACAGTGTTCCGGCTGTGGCCTGTTCACAGTGTTCTGGCTGTGACCTGTTCACGGTGTTCCGTCTGTGGTCTGTTCACAGTGTTCTGGCTGTGGTCTGTTCACGGTGTTATGGCTGTAGTCTGTTCACAGTGTTGTCCCTGTGGCCTGTTCACAGTGTTCCGGCTGTGTCCTGTTCACGGTGTTCCGTCTGTGGTCTGTTCACAGAGTTCCGGCTGTGGTCTGTTCACAGTGTTCTGGCTGTGACCTGTTCACGGTGTTCCGTCTGTGGTCTGTTCACAGTGTTCTGGGTGTGGTCTGTTCACGGTGTTATGGCTGTAGTCTGTTCACAGTGTTCCCCCTGTGGCCTGTTCACAGTGTTCCAGCTGTGTCCTGTTCACAGTGTTCTGGCTGTGGTCTGTTCACAGTGTTCCGGCTGTGGCCTGTTCACAGTGTTCCGGCAATGGTCTGTTTACAGTGTTGCCTCTGTGGCCTGTTCACAGTGATCCTGCTGTGGCCTGTTCACGGTGTTCCGGCTGTGGTCTGTTCACAGTGTTGTCCCTGTGGCCTGTTCACAGTGTTCCGGCTGTGGCCTGTTCACAGTGTTCTGGCTGTGGTCTGTTCACAGTGTTCCGGTTGTGGCCTGTTCCCAGTGTTCCGGCAGTGGTCTGTTTACAGTGTTGCCTCTGTGGCCTGTTCACAGTGTTCCTGCTGTGGCCTGTTCACAGTGATCCGGCTGTGGCCTGTTCACAGTGATCCCGCTGTGGCCTGTTCACAGTGTTCCGGCAGTGGTCTGTTTACAGGGTTGCCTCTGTGGCCTGTTCACAGTGTTCCTGCTGTGGCCTGTTCACAGTTTTCCGGCTGTGGTCTGTTCACGGTGTTCCCGCTGTGGTCTGTTCACAGTGTTCCGGCGGTGGCCTGTTCACAGTGTTCCTCCTGTGGATTGTTCACAGTGTTCCGGCTGTTGTCTGTTCACGGTGTTAGGGCTGTGGCCTGTTCACAGTGTTCCCGCTATGGCCTGTTCACGGTTTTCCGGCTGTGGTCTGTTCACGGTGTTCTGGCTGTGGTCTGTTCACAGTGTTGCCTGTGGGCTGTTCACGGTGTTCCCGCTAGGGCCTGTTCACGGTGTTCTGGCTGTAGTCTGTTCATGGTGTTACGGCGGTGGCCTGTTCACAGTGTTGCCCCTGTGGCCTGTTCACGGTGTTCTGGCTGTGGTCTGTTCACCGTGTTCCGGCTGAGGCCTGTCCACAGTGATCCGGCTGTGGTCTATTCACGGTGTTCCGGCTGTGGTCTGTTCACAGTGTTCCGGCTGTGGCTTGTTCGCAGTGTACCGGCTGTGGACTGTTCACAGTGTTGCCCCTGTGGCTTGTTCACGGTGTTCTGGCTGTGGTCTGTTCACCGTGTTCCGGCTGAGGCCGGTTCACAGTGATCCAGCTGTGGTCTATTCACGGTGTTCCGGCTGTGGTCTGTTCACAGTGATGCCCCTGTGGTCTGTTGTGGTGAAAGGGTTAAAATTATGTCCCAATACATGTGTGAATCTAACCGGAATGGAGGTGTTGCTTAGTCCCGTGTGAATCTTATTACACACCTCCCCGTGTGAATCTTCTTATCTGTATGTAACCAGAATGGAATGTGTTTTTTAGCCTTGCTCTGCTGTTCACATGAATGTTTATATCTGGAAAAGAGTATATCAGCTGGAAAAGTCTCCAGTTCGGTGAGTCTGCTCCGGGGTTACGTTTAACCGCCGAGCGTGGGTTGTTGGCAACCGCTCTACGAGAACTGACGGCTCCCAGTTCCGGTAACATGTAGAGTGAGTATAAGCCAGACCCGTTGTAAGTATGAGACCTGGTTGTGGCGACGCTGCGGGGAATAAAATGCTCATATTCTAGCAGACTCGCCTCTTGGTCGTTTGTTCTGTGTCAGACTACTCTCCTACGAACCTGACCTTGAGAATTTTTTTAAAACATTTTGGCGCTGCGAGCAGGGTCAATCGCAATTGAGGAGAGATTTTTATACAGAACAATGTTTTGGAAAAAGACTAAGAAACCAGAAGAACAAACTGTGGAGGTCCCGACCGTCCCGGGATGGCATGGACCGTGGCATGACGTGGCAGTTTGTTTGAGAAATGGTGGGGGGCGACCGGAGGAACCCCAGGGTCGCTGCTGTCCACCCTTGAGAGGATCCCAGTCCTGCCGAAGAACCCCTTGCCTGGGGTACAGCAGAGGATGTGGGCATGTCCAAAAAGCTGAAGCGGAGTTAACAGAATTGAATGGGATTGAACTGAACTGAACTGAGTGGAACTGAAGTGAATCAAATTGAACGGAACAAAATGGAACTGAGCTAAATTGAATTGAAATGGACGGAACTGAATTGAACACAATTGAATTGAACTGAACAGACCTGAACTGAGCTGAATTGAACTACACTGAATTGACTGAACTGAAATTAACTGAAACGAATTGAACTGAATTAAGCATAATGTAACACATGTATTGGGCCAAGCAGTGGAATGTGGTGAAAGGGTTAAAATTATGTCCCAATACATGTGTGAATCTAACCGGAATGGAGGTGTTGCTTAGTCCCGTGTGAATCTTATTACCCACCTCCCCGTGTGAATCTTCTTATCTGTATGTAACCAGAATGGAATGTGTTTTTTAGCCTTGCTCTGCTGTTCACATGAATGTTTATATCTGGAAAAGAGTATATCAGCTGGAAAAGTCTCCAGTTCGGTGAGTCTGCTCCGGGGTTACGTTTAACCGCCGAGCGTGGGTTGTTGGCAACCGCTCTACGAGAACTGACGGCTCCCAGTTCCGGTAACATGTAGAGTGAGTATAAGCCAGACCCATTGTAAGTATGAGATCTGGTTGTGGCGACGCTGCGGGGAATAAAATGCTCATATTCTAGCAGACTCGCCTCTTGGTCGTTTGTTCTGTGTCAGACTACTCTCCTACGAACCTGACCTTGAGAATTTTTTAAAACATCTGTTCACGGTGATCCATCTGTGGTCTATTCACCGTGTTCTGCTTGTGATCTGTTCACAGTGTTCCGGCTGTGGTCAGTTCACGGTGTTCCGGCTGTGGACTGTTCACAGTGTTCCGGCTGTGGTCTGTTCATCGTGTTCCGGTTGTGGTCTGTTCACAGTGTTCCCCCTGCGGTCTGTTCACAGTGCTCCCGCTGTGGCTTGTTCACAATGTTCCGTCAATAGTCTGTTCACAGTGTTCCGGTTGTGGTCTGTTCACAGTGTTCCCCCTGCGGTCTGTTCACAGTGCTCCCGCTGTGACTTGTTCACAATGTTCCGGCTGTGGTCTGTTCACAGTGTTCTGGCTGTGGTCTGTTCACAGTGTTGCCCCTGTGGCCTGTACACGGTGTTCCAGCTGTCGTCTGTTCACAGTGTTCCGGCTCTGGCCTGTTCACAGTGATCCGGCTGTGGTCTATTCATGGTGTTCCGGCTGTGGTCTATTCACAGTGTTCCGGCTGTGGTCAGTTCACGGTGTTCCGGCTGTGGCCTGTTCACAGTGTTCCGGCTGTGGTCTGTTCATAGTGTTCCGGCTGTGGCCTGTTCACAGTGATCCCCCTGTGGTCTGTTCACAGAGTTCCGGCTGTGGTCTGTTCACAGTGTTCCGGCTGTGACCTGTTCACGGTGTTCCGTCTGTGGTCTGTTCACAGTGTTCTGGCTGTGGTCTGTTCACAGTGTTCTGGCTGTGGTCTGTTCACGGTGTTACGGCTGTAGTCTGTTCACAGTGTTCCGTCTGTGGCCTGTTCACAGAGTTCTGACTGTGGTCTGTTCACAGTGTTCTGGCTGTGGTCTGTTCACGGTTTTCCGGCTGTTGTCTGTTCACAGTGTTCCAGCTGTGGCCTGTTCACAGTGTTCCCCCTGTGGCCAGTTCACAGTGTTCCGGCTGTGGCCTGTTCACAGTGTTCCCCCTGTGGCCTGTTCACAGTGTTACGGCTGTGGCCTGTTCACAGTGTTCTGGCTGTGGTCTGTTCATAGTGTTCCGGCTGTGGCCTGTTCACAGTGTTCCGGCAGTGGTCTGTTTACAGTGTTGTACCTGTGGCCTGTTCACAGTGATCCCCCTGTGGTCTGTTCACAGAGTTCCGGCTGTGGTCTGTTCACAGTGTTCCGGCTGTGACCTGTTCACGGTGTTCCGGCTGTGGTCTTTCACAGTGTTCCGGCTGTGACCTGTTCACGGTGTTCCGTCTGTGGTCTGTTCATAGTCTTCCGACTGTGACCTGTGCACGGTGTTCCGTCTGTGGTCTGTTCACAGTGTTCTGGCTGTGACCTGTTCACGGTTTTCCGGCTGTTGTCTGTTCACAGTGTTCCGGCTGTGGCCTGTTCACAGTGTTCCCCCTGTGGCCAGTTCACAGTGTTCCAGCTGTGGCCTGTTCACTGTGTTCCCCCTGTGGCCTGTTCACAGTGTTCTTGCTGTGGTCTGTTCACATTGTTCCGGCTGTGGCCTGTTCACAGTGTTCCGGCAGTGGTCTGTTTACAGTGTTGCCTCTGTGGCCTGTTCACAGTGATCCTGCTGTGGCCTGTTCACGGTGTTCCGGCTGTGGTCTGTTCACAGTGTTGTCCCTGTGGTCTGTTCACAGTGTTCCAGCTGTGGTCTGTTCACGGTGTTCCCCCTGTGGTCTGTTCACAGTGTTGTCCCTGTGGTCTGTTCACAGTGCTCGGCTGTGGCCTGTTCACAGTGTTACGGCTGTGGCCTGTTCAGTGTTCTGGCTGTGGTCTGTTCACAGTATTCTGGCTGTGCCCTGTTCACGGTGTTCCGGCTGTGTTCTGTTCACAGTGTTCCGGCTGTGGTCTGTTCACAGTGTTCCTGCTGTGGCTTGTTCACAGTGTTCCGGCTGTGGTCTGTTCACAGTGTTCCGGCTGAGGCCCGTTCACAGTGATCGGGCTGTGGTCTGTTCACATTGTTCCGGCTGAGGCCCGTTCACAGTGATCCGGCTGTGGTCTGTTCACAGTGGTCCGGCTGAGGCCCGTTCACAGTGATCCGGCTGTGGTCTGTTCACAGTGTTCCGGCTGTGGCCTGTTCACACTGTTCCGGCTGTGGTCTGTTCACAGTATTCCGGCTGTGGTCTGTTCACGGTGTTCCGGCTGTGGACTGTTCACAGTGTTCCGGCTGTGGTCTGTTCACAGTGTTCCGGCTGTGGTCTGTTCACGGTGTTCCGGCTGTGGACTGTTCACAGTGTTCCGGCTGTGGTCTGTTCACAGTGTTCCCGCTGTGGCTTGTTCACAATGTTCCGGCAATAGTCTGTTCACAGTGTTCCGGCTGTGGTCTGTTCACAGTGTTCCAGCTGTGGTCTGTTCACAGTGTTCTGGCTGTGGTCTGTTCACAGTGTTGCCCCTGTGGCCTGTACACGGTGTTCCAGCTGTCGTCTGTTCACGGTGTTCCGGCTCTGGCCTGTTCATAGTGATCCGGCTGTGGTCTATTCACGGTGTTCCGGCTGTAGTCTGTTCACAGTGTTCCGGCTGTGGTCTATTCATGGTGTTCCGGCTATGGTCTATTCGCAGTGTTCCGGCTGTGGTCTGTTCACGGTGTTCCGGCTGTGGCCTGTTCACAGTGTTCCGGCTGTGGTCTGTTCATAGTGTTCCGGCTGTGGCCTGTTCACAGTGATCCCCCTGTGGTCTGTTCACAGAGTTCCGGCTGTGGTCTGTTCACAGTGTTCCGGCTGTGACCTGTTCACGGTGTTCCGTCTGTGGTCTGTTCACAGTGTTCTGGCTGTGGTCTGTTCACAGTGTTCTGGCTGTGGTCTGTTCACGGTGTTACGGCTGTAGTCTGTTCACAGTGTTCTGGCTGTGGGCTGTTCACAGTGTTCCGTCTGTGGCCTGTTCACGGTGTTCTGGCTGTGGTCTGTTCACAGTGTTCTGACTGTGGTCTGTTCACGGTTTTCCGGCTGTGGTCTGTTCACAGTGTTCCGGCTGTGGCCAGTTCACAGTGTTCCTACTGTGGCCTGTTCACTGTGTTCCCCCTGTTGCCAGTTCACAGTGTTCCGGCAGTGGCCTGTTCACAGTGTTACGGCTGTGGCCTGTTCACAGTGTTCTGGCTGTGGTCTGTTCACAGTGTTCTGGCTGTGGCCTGTTCACAGTGTTCCGGCAGTGGTCTGTTTACAGTGTTGCCTCTGTGGCCTGCTCACAGTGATCCTGCTGTGGCCTGTTCACGGTGTTCCCCCTGCGGTCTGTTCACAGTGCTCCCGCTGCGGCCTGTTCACAGTATTACGGCTGTGGCCTGTTCACAGTGTTCTGGCTGTGGTCTGTTCACAGTGTTCCGGCTGTGGCCTGTTCACAGTGATCTTCCTGTGGTCTGTTCACAGAGTTCCGACTGTGGTCTTTCACAGTATTACGGCTGTGACCTGTTCACGGTGTTCCGTCTGTGGTCTTTTCTCAGTGTTCCGACTGTGACCTGTTCACGGTGTTCCGTCTGTGGTCTGTTCACAGTGTTCTGGCTGTGGTCTGTTCACACTGTTCTGGCTGTGGTCTGTTCACGGTTTTCCGGCTGTTGTCTGTTCACAGTGTTCCGGCTGTGGCCTGTTTACAGTGTTGCCTCTGTGGCCTGTTCACAGTGTTCCCCCTGTGGCCAGTTCACAGTGTTCCAGCTGTGGCCTGTTCACAGTGTTCCCCCTGTGGCCTGTTCACAGTGTTCTGGCTGTGGTCTGTTCACATTGTTCCGGCAGTGGTCTGTTTACAGTGTTGCCTCTGTGGCCTGTTCACAGTGATCCTGCTGTGGCCTGTTCACGGTGTTCCGGCTGTGGTCTGTTCAGAGTGTTGTCCCTGTGGTCTGTTCACAGTGTTCCGGCTGTGGTCTGTTCACAGTGTTCCGGCTGTGGTCTGTTCACGGTGTTCCCCCTGCGGTCTGTTCACAGTGCTCCCGCTGTGGCCTGTTCACAGTTTTACGGCTGTGGCCTGTTCACAGTGTTCTGGCTGTGGTCTGTTCACATTGTTCCGGCTGTGGCCTGTTCACAGTGTTCCGGCAGTGGTCTGTTTACAGTGTTGCCTCTGTGGCCTGTTCACAGTGATCCTGCTGTGGCCTGTTCACGGTGTTCCGGCTGTGGTCTGTTCACAGTGTTGTCCTTGTGGTCTGTTCACAGTGTTCCGGCTGTGGTCTGTTCACGGTGTTACGGCTGTAGTCTGTTCACAGTGTTCCGTCTGTGGCCTGTTCACGGTGTTCTGGCTGTGGTCTGTTCACAGTGTTCTGGCTGTGGTCTGATCACGGTTTTCCGGCTGTTGTCTGTTCACAGTGTTCCGGCTGTGGCCAGTTCACAGTGTTCCTACTGTGGCCTGTTCACTGTGTTCCCCCTGTGGCCAGTTCACAGTGTTCCGGCAGTGGCCTGTTCACTGTGTTCCCCCTGTGGCCTGTTCACAGTGTTACGGCTGTGGCCTGTTCACAGTGTTCTGGCTGTGGTCTGTTCACAGTGTTCTGGCTGTGGCCTGTTCACAGTGTTCCGGCAGTGGTCTGTTTACAGTGTTGCCTCTGTGGCCTGTTCACAGTGATCCTGCTGTGGCCTGTTCACGGTGTTCCGGCTGTGGTCTGTTCACAGTGTTGTCCCTGTGGTCTGCTCACAGTGTTCCGGCTGTGGTCTGTTCACGGTGTTCCCCCTGCGGTCTGTTCACAGTGCTCCCGCTGTGGCCTGTTCACAGTATTACGGCTGTGGCCTGTTCACAGTGTTCTGGCTGTGGTCTGTTCACAGTGTTCCGGCTGTGGCCTGTTCACAGTGATCCCCCTGTGGTCTTTTCTCAGTGTTCCGACTGTGACCTGTTCACGGTGTTCCGTCTGTGGTCTGTTCACAGTGTTCTGGCTGTGTTCTGTTCACGGTGTTACGGCTGCAGTCTGTTCACAGTGTTCCGTCTGTGGCCTGTTCACAGTGTTCTGGCTGTGGTCTGTTCACACTCTTCTGGCTGTGATCTGTTCACGGTTTTCCGGCTGTTGTCTGTTCACAGTGTTCCGGCTGTGGCCTGTTCACAGTGTTGCCTCTGTGGCCTGTTCACAGTGATCCTGCTGTGGCCTGTTCACGGTGTTCCGGCTGTGGTCTGTTCACAGTGTTGTCCCTGTGGCCTGTTCACAGTGTTACGGCTGTGGCCTGTTCACAGTGTTCTGGCTGTGGTCTGTTCACAGTGTTCTGGCTGTGGCCTGTTCACAGTGTTCCGGCAGTGGTCTGTTTACAGTGTTGCCTCTGTGGCCTGCTCACAGTGATCCTGCTGTGGCCTGTTCACGGTGTTCCCCCTGCGGTCTGTTCACAGTGCTCCCGCTGCGGCCTGTTCACAGTATTACGGCTGTGGCCTGTTCACAGTGTTCTGGCTGTGGTCTGTTCACAGTGTTCCGGCTGTGGCCTGTTCACAGTGATCTTCCTGTGGTCTGTTCACAGAGTTCCGACTGTGGTCTTTCACAGTATTACGGCTGTGACCTGTTCACGGTGTTCCGTCTGTGGTCTTTTCTCAGTGTTCCGACTGTGACCTGTTCACGGTGTTCCGTCTGTGGTCTGTTCACAGTGTTCTGGCTGTGGTCTGTTCACACTGTTCTGGCTGTGATCTGTTCACGGTTTTCCGGCTGTTGTCTGTTCACAGTGTTCCGGCTGTGGCCTGTTTACAGTGTTGCCTCTGTGGCCTGTTCACAGTGTTCCCCCTGTGGCCAGTTCACAGTGTTCCAGCTGTGGCCTGTTCACAGTGTTCCCCCTGTGGCCTGTTCACAGTGTTCTGGCTGTGGTCTGTTCACATTGTTCCGGCAGTGGTCTGTTTACAGTGTTGCCTCTGTGGCCTGTTCACAGTGATCCTGCTGTGGCCTGTTCACGGTGTTCCGGCTGTGGTCTGTTCAGAGTGTTGTCCCTGTGGTCTGTTCACAGTGTTCCGGCTGTGGTCTGTTCACAGTGTTCCGGCTGTGGTCTGTTCACGGTGTTCCCCCTGCGGTCTGTTCACAGTGCTCCCGCTGTGGCCTGTTCACAGTTTTACGGCTGTGGCCTGTTCACAGTGTTCTGGCTGTGGTCTGTTCACATTGTTCCGGCTGTGGCCTGTTCACAGTGTTCCGGCAGTGGTCTGTTTACAGTGTTGCCTCTGTGGCCTGTTCACAGTGATCCTGCTGTGGCCTGTTCACGGTGTTCCGGCTGTGGTCTGTTCACAGTGTTGTCCTTGTGGTCTGTTCACAGTGTTCCGGCTGTGGTCTGTTCACGGTGTTACGGCTGTAGTCTGTTCACAGTGTTCCGTCTGTGGCCTGTTCACGGTGTTCTGGCTGTGGTCTGTTCACAGTGTTCTGGCTGTGGTCTGATCACGGTTTTCCGGCTGTTGTCTGTTCACAGTGTTCCGGCTGTGGCCAGTTCACAGTGTTCCTACTGTGGCCTGTTCACTGTGTTCCCCCTGTGGCCAGTTCACAGTGTTCCGGCAGTGGCCTGTTCACAGTGTTCTCCCTGTGGCCTGTTCACAGTGTTACGGCTGTGGCCTGTTCACAGTGTTCTGGCTGTGGTCTGTTCACAGTGTTCTGGCTGTGGCCTGTTCACAGTGTTCCGGCAGTGGTCTGTTTACAGTGTTGCCTCTGTGGCCTGTTCACAGTGATCCTGCTGTGGCCTGTTCACGGTGTTCCGGCTGTGGTCTGTTCACAGTGTTGTCCCTGTGGTCTGCTCACAGTGTTCCGGCTGTGGTCTGTTCACGGTGTTCCCCCTGCGGTCTGTTCACAGTGCTCCCGCTGTGGCCTGTTCACAGTATTACGGCTGTGGCCTGTTCACAGTGTTCTGGCTGTGGTCTGTTCACAGTGTTCCGGCTGTGGCCTGTTCACAGTGATCCCCCTGTGGTCTTTTCTCAGTGTTCCGACTGTGACCTGTTCACGGTGTTCCGTCTGTGGTCTGTTCACAGTGTTCTGGCTGTGTTCTGTTCACGGTGTTACGGCTGCAGTCTGTTCACAGTGTTCCGTCTGTGGCCTGTTCACAGTGTTCTGGCTGTGGTCTGTTCACACTCTTCTGGCTGTGATCTGTTCACGGTTTTCCGGCTGTTGTCTGTTCACAGTGTTCCGGCTGTGGCCTGTTCACAGTGTTGCCTCTGTGGCCTGTTCACAGTGATCCTGCTGTGGACTGTTCACGGTGTTCCGGCTGTGGTCTGTTCACAGTGTTGTCCCTGTGGTCTGTTCACAGTGTTCCGGCTGTGGTCTGTTCACGGTGTTCCCCCTGCGGTCTGTTCACAGTGCTCCCGCTGTGGCCTGTTCACAGTTTTACGGCTGTGGCCTGTTCACAGAGTTCTGGCTGTGGTCTGTTCACAGTGTTCCGACTGTGGCTTGTTCACAGTGTTCCAGCTGTGGCCTGTTCACGGTGTTCCGGCTGTGGTCTATTCACTGTGTTCCGCTTGTGGTCTGTTCACAGTGTTCCGGCTGTGGTCTGTTCACGACGTTCCGGCTGTGGACTGTTCACAGTGTTCCGGCTGTGGTCTGTTCACGGTGTTCCGGCTGTGGACTGTTCACAGTGTTCCGGCTGTGGTCTGTTCACAGTGTTCCGGCTGTGGTCTGTTCACAGTGTTCCCCCTGCGGTCTGTTCACAGTGCTCCCACTGTGGCTTGTTCACAATATTCCGGCAATAGTCTGTTCACAGTGTTCTGGCTGTGGTCTGTTCATAGTGTTGCCCCTGTGGCCTGTACACGGTGTTCCAGCTGTCGTCTGTTCACGGTGTTCCGGCTCTGGCCTGTTCATAGTGATCCGGCTGTGGTCTATTCACGGTGTTCCGGCTGTAGTCTGTTCACAGTGTTCCGGCTGTGGTCTATTCATGGTGTTCCGGCTGTGGTCTATTCGCAGTGTTCCGGCTGTGGTCTGTTCACGGTGTTCCGGCTGTGGCCTGTTCACAGTGTTCCGGCTGTGGTCTGTTCATAGTGTTCCGGCTGTGGCCTGTTCACAGTGATCCCCCTGTGGTCTGTTCACAGAGTTCCGGCTGTGGTCTGTTCACAGTGTGTTGGCTGTGGTCTGTTCACGGTGTTCCGTCTGTAGTCTGTTCACGGTGTTCCGTCTGTGGTCTGTTCACAGTGTTCTGGCTGTGGGCTGTTCACAGTGTTCTGGCTGTGGTCTGTTCACAGTGTTTTGGCTGTGGTCTGTTCACGGTGTTACGGCTGTAGTCTGTTCACAGTGTTCCGTCTGTGGCCTGTTCACGGTGTTCTGGCTGTGGTCTGTTCACAGTGTTCTGACTGTGGTCTGTTCACGGTTTTCCGGCTGTTGTCTGTTCACAGTGTTCCGGCTGTGGCCAGTTCACAGTGTTCCTACTGTGGCCTGTTCACTGTGTTCCCCCTGTTGCCAGTTCACAGTGTTCCGGCAGTGGCCTGTTCACAGTGTTCCCCCTGTGGCCTGTTCACAGTGTTACGGCTGTGGCCTGTTCACAGTGTTCTGGCTGTGGTCTGTTCACAGTGTTCTGGCTGTGGCCTGTTCACAGTGTTCCGGCAGTGGTCTGTTTACAGTGTTGCCTCTGTGGCCTGCTCACAGTGATCCTGCTGTGGCCTGTTCACGGTGTTCCCCCTGTGGTCTGTTCACAGTGTTCCGGCTGTGGCCTGTTCACAGTGATCCACCTGTGGTCTGTTCACAGAGTTCCGACTGTGGTCTTTCACAGTGTTCCGGCTGTGACCTGTTCACGGTGTTCCGTCTGTGGTCTTTTCTCAGTGTTCCGACTGTGACCTGTTCACTGTGTTCCGTCTGTGGTCTGTTCACAGTGTTCTGGCTGTGGTCTGTTCACGGTGTTACGGCTGTAGTCTGTTCACAGTGTTCCGTCTGTGGCCTGTTCACAGTGTTCTGGCTGTGGTCTGTTCACACTGTTCTGGCTGTGGTCTGTTCACGGTTTTCCGGCTGTTGTCTGTTCACAGTGTTCCGGCTGTGGTCTGTTTACAGTGTTCCCCCTGTGGCCAGTTCACAGTGTTCCAGCTGTGGCCTGTTCACAGTGTTCCCCCTGTGGCCTGTTCACAGTGTTCTGGCTGTGGTCTGTTCACATTGTTCCGGCAGTGGTCTGTTTACAGTGTTGCCTCTGTGGCCTGTTCACAGTGATCCTGCTCTGGCCTTTTCACGGTGTTCCGGCTGTGGTCTGTTCACAGTGTTGTCCCTGTGGTCTGTTCACAGTGTTCCGGCTGTGGTCTGTTCACAGTGTTCTGGCTGTGGTCTGTTCACAGTGTTACGGCTGTAGTCTGTTCACAGTGTTCCGTCTGTGGCCTGTTCACAGTGTTCTGGCTGTGGTCTGTTCACACTGTTCTGGCTGTGATCTGTTCACGGTTTTCCGGCTGTTGTCTGTTCACAGTGTTCCGGCTGTGGCCTGTTCACAGTGTTGCCTCTGTGGCCTGTTCACAGTGATCCTGCTGTGGCCTGTTCACGGTGTTCCGGCTGTGGTCTGTTCTCAGTGTTGTCCCTGTGGTCTGTTCACAGTGTTCCGGCTGTGGTCTGTTCACGGTGTTCCCCCTGCGGTCTGTTCACAGTGCTCCCGCTGTGGCCTGTTCACAGTTTTACAGCTGTGGCCTGTTCACAGAGTTCTGGCTGTGGTCTGTTCACAGTGTTCCGACTGTGGCTTGTTCACAGTGTTCCGGCTGTGGCCTGTTCACGGTGTTCCGGCTGTGGTCTATTCACTGTGTTCCGCTTGTGGTCTGTTCACAGTGTTCCGGCTGTGGTCTGTTCACGACGTTCCGGCTGTGGACTGTTCACAGTGTTCCGGCTGTGGTCTGTTCACGGTGTTCCGGCTGTGGACTGTTCACAGTGTTCCGGCTGTGGTCTGTTCACAGTGTTCCGGCTGTGGTCTGTTCACAGTGTTCCCCCTGCGGTCTGTTCACAGTGCTCCCTCTGTGGCTTGTTCACAATATTCCGGCAATAGTCTGTTCACAGTGTTCTGGCTGTGGTCTGTTCACAGTGTTGCCCCTGTGGCCTGTACACGGTGATCCAGCTGTCGTCTGTTCACGGTGTTCCGGCTCTGGCCTGTTCATAGTGATCCGGCTGTGGTCTATTCACGGTGTTCCGGCTGTAGTCCGTTCACAGTGTTCCGGCTGTGGTCTATTCATGGTGTTCCGGCTGTGGTCTATTCGCAGTGTTCCGGCTGTGGTCTGTTCATAGTGTTCCGGCTGTGGCCTGTTCACAGTGATCCCCCTGTGGTCTGTTCACAGAGTTCCGGCTGTGGTCTGTTCACAGTGTTCCGGCTGTGACCTGTTCACGGTGTTCCGTCTGTGGTCTGTTCACAGTGTTCTGGCTGTGGTCTGTTCACAGTGTTCTGGCTGTGCTCTGTTCACAGTGTTCTGGCTGTGGTCTGTTCACGGTGTTACGGCTGTAGTCTGTTCACAGTGTTCCAGCTGTGGTCTGTTCACAGTGTTCCGGCTGTGACCTGTTCACGGTGTTCCGTCTGTGGTCTGTTCACAGTGTTCTGGCTGTGGGCTGTTCACAGTGTTCTGGCTGTGGTCTGTTCACAGTGTTTTGGCTGTGGTCTGTTCACGGTGTTACGGCTGTAGTCTGTTCACAGTGTTCCGTCTGTGGCCTGTTCACGGTGTTCTGGCTGTGGTCTGTTCACAGTGTTCTGGCTGTGGTCTGTTCACGGTTTTCCGGCTGTTGTCTGTTCACAGTGTTCCGGCAGTGGCCAGTTCACAGTGTTCCGGCTGTGGTCTGTTTACAGTGTTGCCTCTGTGGCCTGTTCACAGTGATCCTGCTGTGGCCTGTTCACGGTGTTCCGGCTGTGGTCTGTTCACGGTATTCCCCCTGCGGTCTGTTCACAGTGCTCCCACTGTGGCCTGTTCACAGTATTACGGCTGTGGCCTGTTCACAGTGTTCTGGCTGTGGTCTGTTCACAGTGTTCCGGCTGTGGCCTGTTCACAATGATCCCCCTGTGGTCTGTTCACAGAGTTCCGGCTGTGGTCTTTCACAGTGTTCCGGCTGTGACCTGTTCACGGTGTTCCGTCTGTGGTCTTTTCTCAGTGTTCCGACTGTGACCTGTTCACGGTGTTCCGTCTGTGGTCTGTTCACAGTGTTCTGGCTGTGGTCTGTTCACAGTGTTACGGCTGTAGTCTGTTCACAGTGTTCCGTCTGTGGCCTGTTCACAGTGTTCTGGCTGTGGTCCGTTCACACTGTTCTGGCTGTGGTCTGTTCACGGTTTTCCGGCTGTTGTCTGTTCACAGTGTTCTGGCTGTGGCCTGTTCACAGTGTTGCCTCTGTGGCCTGTTCACAGTGTTCCGGCTGTGGTCTGTTCACGGTGTTCCCCTTGCGGTCTGTTCACAGTGTTCCCCCTGTGGCCTGTTCACAGTGTTACGGCTGTGGCCTGTTCACAGTGTTCTGGCTGTGGTCTGTTCACATTGTTCCGGCTGTGGCCTGTTCACAGTGTTCCGGCAGTGGTCTGTTTACAGTGTTGCCTCTGTGGCCTGTTCACAGTGATCCTGCTGTGGACTGTTCACGGTGTTCCGGCTGTGGTCTGTTCACAGTGTTGTCCCTGTGGTCTGTTCACAGTGTTCCGGCTGTGGTCTGTTCACGGTGTTCACCCTGCGGTCTCTTCACAGTGCTCCCGCTGTGGCCTGTTCACAGTTTTACGGCTGTGGCCTGTTCACAGTTGTCTGGCTGTGGTCTGTTCACAGTGTTCCGGCTGTGGCTTGTTCACAGTGTTCCGGCTGTGGCCTGTTCACACTGTTCCGGCTGTGGTCTGTTCACAGTGTTCCGGCTGTGGTCTGTTCACGGTGTTCCGGCTGTGGACTGTTCACAGTTTTCCGGCTGTGGTCTGTTCACAATGTTCCGGCTGTGGTCTGTTCACGGTGTTCCGGCTGTGGACTGTTCACAGTGTTCCGGCTGTGGTCTGTTCACAGTGTTCCCGCTGTGGCTTGTTCACAATGTTCCGGCAATAGTCTGTTCACAGTGTTCCGGCTGTGGTCTGTTCACAGTGTTCCCCCTGTGGTCTGTTCACGGTGATCCGGCTGTGGTCTGTTCACAGTGATCCGGCTGTGGACTGTTCACAGTGATCCGGCTGTGGTCTGTTCACAGTGATCCGGCTGTGGTCTGTTCACAGTGTTCCGGCTGTGGCCTGTTCCGGTGTTCTGGCTGTGGTCTGTTCACAGTGTTCCAGCTGTGGTCTATTCATGGTGTTCCGGCTGTGGTCTATTCGCAGTGTTCCGGCTGTGGTCTGTTCATAGTGTTCCGGCTGTGGCCTGTTCACAGTGATCCCCCTGTGGTCTGTTCACAGTGTTCCGGCTGTGGCCTGTTCCGGTGTTCTGGCTGTGGTCTGTTCACAGTGTTCCAGCTGTGGTCTATTCATGGTGTTCCGGCTGTGGTCTATTCGCAGTGTTCCGGCTGTGGTCTGTTCATAGTGTTCCGGCTGTGGCCTGTTCACAGTGATCCCCCTGTGGTCTGTTCACAGAGTTCCGGCTGTGGTCTGTTCACAGTGTTCCGGCTGTGACCTGTTCACGGTGTTCCGTCTGTGGTCTGTTCACAGTGTTCTGGCTGTGGTCTGTTCACAGTGTTCTGGCTGTGCTCTGTTCACAGTGTTCTGGCTGTGGTCTGTTCACGGTGTTACGGCTGTAGTCTGTTCACAGTGTTCCAGCTGTGGTCTGTTCACAGTGTTCCGGCTGTGACCTGTTCACGGTGTTCCGTCTGTGGTCTGTTCACAGTGTTCTGGCTGTGGGCTGTTCACAGTGTTCTGGCCGTGGTCTGTTCACAGTGTTTTGGCTGTGGTCTGTTCACGGTGTTACGGCTGTAGTCTGTTCACAGTGTTCCGTCTGTGGCCTGTTCACGGTGTTCTGGCTGTGGTCTGTTCACAGTGTTCTGGCTGTGGTCTGTTCACGGTTTTCCGGCTGTTGTCTGTTCACA
Organism: Chiloscyllium plagiosum; assembly: GCF_037043375.1. Classification (NCBI taxonomy): domain Eukaryota; kingdom Metazoa; phylum Chordata; class Chondrichthyes; order Orectolobiformes; family Hemiscylliidae; genus Chiloscyllium; species Chiloscyllium plagiosum. The sequence continues at coordinate 112,057,241 of NW_028270145.1, read as the reverse complement.
GTGATCCTGCTGTGGCCTGTTCACGGTGTTCCGGCTGTGGTCTGTTCACAGTGTTGTCCCTGTGGTCTGCTCACAGTGTTCCGGCTGTGGTCTGTTCACGGTGTTCCCCCTGCGGTCTGTTCACAGTGCTCCCACTGTGGCCTGTTCACAGTATTACGGCTGTGGCCTGTTCACAGTGTTCTGGCTGTGGTCTGTTCACAGTGTTCCGGCTGTGGCCTGTTCACAGTGATCCCCCTGTGGTCTGTTCACAGAGTTCCGGCTGTGGTCTTTCACAGTGTTCCGGCTGTGACCTGTTCACGGTGTTCCGTCTGTGGTCTTTTCTCAGTGTTCCGACTGTGACCTGTTCACGGTGTTCCGTCTGTGGTCTGTTCACAGTGTTCTGGCTGTGGTCTGTTCACAGTGTTACGGCTGTTGTCTGTTCACAGTGTTCCGTCTGTGGCCTGTTCACAGTGTTCTGGCTGTGGTCTGTTCACACTGTTCTGGCTGTGGTCTGTTCACGGTTTTCCGGCTGTTGTCTGTTCACAGTGTTCTGGCTGTGGCCTGTTCACAGCGTTGCCTCTGTGGCCTGTTCACAGTGTTCCGGCTGTGGTCTGTTCACGGTGTTCCCCTTGCGGTCTGTTCACAGTGTTCCCCCTGTGGCCTGTTCACAGTGTTACGGCTGTGGCCTGTTCACAGTGTTCTGGCTGTGGTCTGTTCACATTGTTCCGGCTGTGGCCTGTTCACAGTGTTCCGGCAGTGGTCTGTTTACAGTGTTGCCTCTGTGGCCTGTTCACAGTGATCCTGCTGTGGACTGTTCACGGTGTTGTCCCTGTGGTCTGTTCACAGTGTTCCGGCTGTGGTCTGTTCACGGTGTTCACCCTGCGGTCTCTTCACAGTGCTCCCGCTGAGGCCTGTTCACAGTTTTACGGCTGTGGCCTGTTCACAGTGTTCTGGCTGTGGTCTGTTCACAGTGTTCCGGCTGTGGCTTGTTCACAGTGTTCCGGCTGTGGCCTGTTCACACTGTTCCGGCTGTGTTCTGTTCACAGTGTTCCGGCTGTTGTCTGTTCACGGTGTTCCGGCTGTGGACTGTTCACAGTTTTCCGGCTGTGGTCTGTTCACAATGTTCCGGCTGTGGTCTGTTCACGGTGTTCCGGCTGTGGACTGTTCACAGTGTTCCGGCTGTGGTCTGTTCACAGTGTTCCCGCTGTGGCTTGTTCACAATGTTCCGGCAATAGTCTGTTCAGAGTGTTCCGGCTGTGGTCTGTTCACAGTGTTCCCCCTGTGGTCTGTTCACGGTGTTCCGGCTGTGGTCTGTTCACAGTGATCCGGCTGTGGACTGTTCACAGTGATCCGGCTGTGGTCTGTTCACAGTGATCCGGCTGTGGTCTGTTCACAGTGTTCCGGCTGTGGCCTGTTCCGGTGTTCTGGCTGTGGTCTGTTCACAGTGTTCCAGCTGTGACCTGTTCACAGTGTTCCAGCTGTGGTCTGTTCACAGTGTTCTGGCTGTGGTCTGTTCACAGTGTTGCCCCTGTGGCCTGTACACTGTGTTCCAGCTGTGGTCTGTTCACGGTGATCCGGCTGTGGTCTATTCACGGTGTTCCGGCTGTAGTCTGTTCACAGTGTTCCGGCTCTGGCCTGTTCACAGTGATCCGGCTGTGGTCTATTCACAGTGTTCCGGCTGTGGTCTGTTCACAGTGTTCCAGCTGTGGTCAGTTCACAGTGTTCTGGCTGTGGTCTGTTCACAGTGTTGCCCCTGTGGCCTGTTCACGGTGTTCCGGCTCTGGCCTGTTCACAGTGATCCGGCTGTGGTCTATTCACGGTGTTCCGGATGTAGTCTGTTCACAGTGTTCTGGCTGTGGTCTATTCATGGTGTTCCGGCTGTGGTCTGTTCACAGTGTTCCGGCTGTGGTCTGTTCACAGTGATCCCCTTGTGGCCTGTTCACAGTGTTCCGGCTGTGGTCTGTTCACAGTGATCCCCTTGTGGCCTGTTCACAGTGTTCCGGCTGTGGCCTGTTCACGGTGTTCCGGCTGTGTTCTGTTCACAGTGTTCCGGCTGTGGTCTGTTCACAGTGTTCCAGCTGTGGTCTGTTCACAGTGTTCCGGCTGTGGCCTGTTCACAGTGTTCCGGCTGTGGTCTGTTCATAGTGTTCCGGCTGTGGCCTGTTCACAGTGATCCCCCTGTGGTCTGTTCACAGAGTTCCGGCTGTGGTCTGTTCACAGTGTTCCGGCTGTGACCTGTTCACGGTGTTCCGTCTGTGGTCTGTTCACGGTGTTCCCCCTGCGGTCTGTTCACAGTGCTCCCGCTGTGGCCTGTTCACAGTGTTACGGCTGTGGCCTGTTCACAGTGTTCTGGCTGTGGTCTATTCACAGTGTTCCGGCTGTGGCCTGTTCACAGTGATCCCCCTGTGGTCTGTTCACAGAGTTCCGGCTGTGGTCTGTTCACGGTTTTCCGGCTGTTGTCTGTTCACAGTGTTCCGGCTGTGGTGTGTTCACAGTGTTCCGGCTGTGGTCTGTTCACAGTGTTCCCCCTGTGGCCAGTTCACAGTGTTCCGGCTGTGGCCTGTTCACAATGTTCCGCCTGTGGCCTGTTCACAGTGTTACGGCTGTGGCCTGTTCACAGCGTTCTGCCTGTGGTCTGTTCACAGTGTTCCGGCTGTGGCCTGTTCACAGTGTTCCGGCAGTGGCCTGTTCACGGTGTTCCGGCTGTGGTCTGTTCACAGTGTTGTCCCTGTGGTCTGTTCACAGTGTTCCGGCAATAGTCTGTTCACATTGTTCCGGCTGTGGTCTGTTCACAGTGTTCCCCCTGTGGCCTGTTCACAGTGTTCCGTCTGTGGCCTGTTCATGGTGTCCTGGCTGTGGCCTGTTCCGGTGTTCTGACTGTGGTCTGTTCACAATGTTCCGGCTGTGGTCAGTTCACAGTGTTCCGGCTGTGGTCTGTTCACAGTGTTCCTGCTGTGGCCTGTTCACAGTGATCCCCTTGTGGCCTGCTCACAGTTTTCCGGCTGTGGCCTGTTCACAGCGTTCCGGCTGTGGCCTGTTCACAGTGTTCCGGCAGTGGTCTGTTCACAGTGTTCCAGCTGTGGTCTGTTCACAGTGTTCTGGTTGTGGTCTGTTCACAGTGTTGCCCCTGTGGCCTGTTCACGATGTTCCAGCTGTGGTCTATTCACGGTGTTCCAGCTGTAGTCTGTTCACAGTGTTCCGGCTGTGGTCTATTCACAGTGTTCCGGCTGTGGTCTGTTCACAGTGTTCCGGCTGTGGTCTGTTCACGGTGTTCCGGCTGTGGCCTGTTCACAGTGTTCCGGCTGTGGTCTGTTCATAGTGTTCCGGCTGTGGCCTGTTCACAGTAATCCCCCTGAGGTCGGTTCACAGAGTTCCGGCTGTGGTCTGTTCACAGTGTTCCGGCTGTGACCTGTTCACGGTGCTCCGTCTGTGGTCTGTTCACAGTGTTCCGGCTGTGGCCTGTTCACGGTGTTCTGGCTGTGGTCTGTTCACAGTGTTCTGGCTGTGGTCTGTTCACAATGTTCCGCCTGTGGCCTGTTCACAGTGTTACGGCTGTGGCCTGTTCACAGTGTTCTGCCTGTGGTCTGTTCACAGTGTTCCCCCTGTGGCCAGTTCACAGTGTTCCGGCTGTGGCCTGTTCACAATGTTCCGCCTGTGGCCTGTTCACAGTGTTACGGCTGTGGCCTGTTCACAGTGTTCTGCCTGTGGTCTGTTCACAGTGTTCCGGCTGTGGCCTGTTCACAGTGTTCCGGCAGTGGCCTGTTCACGGTGTTCCGGCTGTGGTCTGTTCACAGTGTTCCGGCAATAGTCTGTTCACATTGTTCCGGCTGTGGTCTGTTCACAGTGTTCCCCCTGTGGCCTGTTCACAGTGTTCCGTCTGTGGCCTGTTCATGGTGTCCTGGCTGTGGCCTGTTCCGGTGTTCTGACTGTGGTCTGTTCACAATGTTCCGGCTGTGGTCAGTTCACAGTGTTCCAGCTGTGGTCTGTTCACAGTGTTCCTGCTGTGGCCTGTTCACAGTGATCCCCTTGTGGCCTGCTCACAGTTTTCCGGCTGTGGCCTGTTCACAGCGTTCCGGCTGTGGCCTGTTCACAGTGTTCCGGCTGTGTTCTGTTCACAGTGTTCCGGCAGTGGTCTGTTCACAGTGTTCCAGCTGTGGTCTGTTCACAGTGTTCTGGTTGTGGTCTGTTCACAGTGTTGCCCCTGTGGCCTGTTCACGATGTTCCAGCTGTGGTCTATTCACGGTGTTCCAGCTGTAGTCTGTTCACAGTGTTCCGGCTGTGGTCTATTCACAGTGTTCCGGCTGTGGTCTGTTCACAGTGTTCCGGCTGTGGTCTGTTCACGGTGTTCCGGCTGTGGCCTGTTCACAGTGTTCCGGCTGTGGTCTGTTCATAGTGTTCCGGCTGTGGCCTGTTCACAGTAATCCCCCTGAGGTCGGTTCACAGAGTTCCGGCTGTGGTCTGTTCACAGTGTTCCGGCTGTGACCTGTTCACGGTGCTCCGTCTGTGGTCTGTTCACAGTGTTCCGGCTGTGGCCTGTTCACGGTGTTCTGGCTGTGGTCTGTTCACAGTGTTCTGGCTGTGGTCTGTTCACGGTGTTATGGCTGTAGTCTGTTCACAGTGTTCCCCCTGTGGCCTGTTCACAGTGCTACGGCTGTGGCCTGTTCACAGTGTTCTGGCTGTGATCTGTTCACAGTGTTCCGGCTGTGGCCTGGTCACAGTGTTCCGGCAGTGGTCTGTTTACAGTGTTGCCTCTGTGGCCTGTTCACAGTGTTCCTGCTGTGGCCTGTTCACAGTGATCCGGCTGTGGCCTGTTCACAGTGTTCCCCCTGTGGCCTGTTCACAGTGCTACGGCTGTGGCCTGTTCACAGTGTTCTGGCTGTGGTCTGTTCACAGTGATCTGGCTGTGGCCTGTTCACAGTGTTCCGGCAGTGGTCTGTTTACAATGTTGCCTCTGTGGCCTGTTCACAGTGATCCTGCTGTGGCCTATTCACGGTGTTCCGGCTGCGGTCTGTTCACAGTGTTGTCCCTGTGGCCTGTTCACAGTGTTCCGGCTGTGGCCTGTTCACAGTGTTCCAGCTGTGGTCTGTTCACAGTGTTCTGGTTGTGGTCTGTTCACAGTGTTGCCCCTGTGGCCTGTTCACGATGTTCCAGCTGTGGTCTATTCACGGTGTTCCAGCTGTAGTCTGTTCACAGTGTTCCGGCTGTGGTCTATTCACAGTGTTCCGGCTGTGGTCTGTTCACAGTGTTCCGGCTGTGGTCTGTTCACGGTGTTCCGGCTGTGGCCTGTTCACAGTGTTCCGGCTGTGGTCTGTTCATAGTGTTCCGGCTGTGGCCTGTTCACAGTAATCCCCCTGAGGTCGGTTCACAGAGTTCCGGCTGTGGTCTGTTCACAGTGTTCCGGCTGTGACCTGTTCACGGTGCTCCGTCTGTGGTCTGTTCACAGTGTTCCGGCTGTGGCCTGTTCACGGTGTTCTGGCTGTGGTCTGTTCACAGTGTTCTGGCTGTGGTCTGTTCACAATGTTCCGCCTGTGGCCTGTTCACAGTGTTACGGCTGTGGCCTGTTCACAGTGTTCCGGCTGTGGTCTGTTCACAGTGTTCCCCCTGTGGCCAGTTCACAGTGTTCCGGCTGTGGCCTGTTCACAATGTTCCGCCTGTGGCCTGTTCACAGTGTTACGGCTGTGGCCTGTTCACAGTGTTCTGCCTGTGGTCTGTTCACAGTGTTCCGGCTGTGGCCTGTTCACAGTGTTCCGGCAGTGGCCTGTTCACGGTGTTCCGGCTGTGGTCTGTTCACAGTGTTGTCCCTGTGGTCTGTTCACAGTGTTCCGGCAATAGTCTGTTCACATTGTTCCGGCTGTGGTCTGTTCACAGTGTTCCCCCTGTGGCCTGTTCACAGTGTTCCGTCTGTGGCCTGTTCATGGTGTCCTGGCTGTGGCCTGTTCCGGTGTTCTGACTGTGGTCTGTTCACAATGTTCCGGCTGTGGTCAGTTCACAGTGTTCCGGCTGTGGTCTGTTCACAGTGTTCCTGCTGTGGCCTGTTCACAGTGATCCCCTTGTGGCCTGCTCACAGTTTTCCGGCTGTGGCCTGTTCACAGCGTTCCGGCTGTGGCCTGTTCACAGTGTTCCGGCTGTGTTCTGTTCACAGTGTTCCGGCAGTGGTCTGTTCACAGTGTTCCAGCTGTGGTCTGTTCACAGTGTTCTGGTTGTGGTCTGTTCACAGTGTTGCCCCTGTGGCCTGTTCACGATGTTCCAGCTGTGGTCTATTCACGGTGTTCCAGCTGTAGTCTGTTCACAGTGTTCCGGCTGTGGTCTATTCACAGTGTTCCGGCTGTGACCTGTTCACGGTGTTCCGGCTGTGGCCTGTTCACAGTGTTCCGGCTGTGGTCTGTTCATAGTGTTCCGGCTGTGGCCTGTTCACAGTAATCCCCCTGAGGTCGGTTCACAGAGTTCCGGCTGTGGTCTGTTCACAGTGTTCCGGCTGTGACCTGTTCACGGTGCTCCGTCTGTGGTCTGTTCACAGTGTTCCGGCTGTGGCCTGTTCACGGTGTTCTGGCTGTGGTCTGTTCACAGTGTTCTGGCTGTGGTCTGTTCACGGTGTTATGGCTGTAGTCTGTTCACAGTGTTCCCCCTGTGGCCTGTTCACAGTGCTACGGCTGTGGCCTGTTCACAGTGTTCTGGCTGTGATCTGTTCACAGTGTTCCGGCTGTGGCCTGGTCACAGTGTTCCGGCAGTGGTCTGTTTACAGTGTTGCCTCTGTGGCCTGTTCACAGTGTTCCTGCTGTGGCCTATTCACGGTGTTCCGGCTGCGGTCTGTTCACAGTGTTGTCCCTGTGGCCTGTTCACAGTTTTCCGGCTGTGGCCTGTTCACAGTGTTCTGGCTGTGGTCTGTTCACAGTGTTCCGGCTGTGGCCTGTTCGCAGTGTTCCGGCAGTGGTCTGTTTACAGTGTTGCCTCTGTGGCCTGTTCACAGTGTTCCTGCTGTGGCCTGTTCACAGTGATCCGGCTGTGGCCTGTTCACAGTGTTCCCCCTGTGGCCTGTTCACAGTGCTACGGCTGTGGCCTGTTCACAGTGTTCTGGCTGTGGTCTGTTCACAGTGATCTGGCTGTGGCCTGTTCACAGTGTTCCGGCAGTGGTCTGTTTACAATGTTGCCTCTGTGGCCTGTTCACAGTGATCCTGCTGTGGCCTATTCACGGTGTTCCGGCTGCGGTCTGTTCACAGTGTTGTCCCTGTGGCCTGTTCACAGTGTTCCGGCTGTGGCCTGTTCACAGTGTTCTGGCTGTGGTCTGTTCACAGTGTTCCGGCTGTGGCCTGTTCGCAGTGTTCCGGCAGTGGTCTGTTCACAGTGTTCCTGCTGTGGCCTGTTCACAGTGCTCCCGCTGTGGCTTGTTCACAGTGTTCCGGCTGTTGTCTGTTCACGGTGTTAGGGCTGTGGCCTGTTCACAGTGTTGCCCCTGTGGCCTGTTCACGGTTTTCCGGCAGTGGTCTGTTCACGGTGTTCCGGCTGTGGTCTGTTCACCATGTTCCGGCTGAGGCCTGTTCACAGTGATCCGGCTGTGGTCTATTCACAGTGTTCCAGCTGTGGTCTGTTCATAGTGTTGCGGCTGTGGCTTGTTCACAGTGTTCCGGCTGTGGTCTGTTCACAGTGTTCCGGCTGAGGCCGGTTCACAGAGATCCGTCTGTGGTCTATTCACCGTGTTCCGCTTGTGGTCTGTTCACAGTGTTCTGGCTGTGGTCTGTTCACGGTGTTCTGGCTGTGGACTGTTCACAGTGTTCCCCCTGCGGTCTGTTCACAGTGCTCCCGCTGTGGCTTGTTCACAATGTTCCGGCAATAGTCTGTTCACAGTATTCATGGTGTCCTGGCTGTGACCTGTTCCGGTGTTCTGGCAATAGTCTATTCACGGTGTTCCGGCTGTGGTCTGTTCACGGTGATCCGTCTGTGGTCTATTCACCGTGTTCCGCTTGTGGTCTGTTCACACGGTTCCGGCTGTGGTCTGTTCACAGTGTTCCGGCTGTGGCTTGTTCACAGTGTTCCGGCTGTGGTCTGTTCATAGTGTTCCGGCTGTGGCCTGTTCACAGTGATCCCCCTGTGGTCTGTTCACAGAGTTCCGGCTGTGGTCTTTCACAGTGTTCCGGCTGTGACCTGTTCACGGTGTTCCGTCTGTGGTCTTTTCTCAGTGTTCCGACTGTGACCTGTTCACTGTGTTCCGTCTGTGGTCTGTTCACAGTGTTCTGGCTGTGGTCTGTTCACAGTGTTCCGGCTGTGACCTGTTCACAGTGTTCCGGCTGTGGTCTATTCACAGTGTTCCGGCTGTGACCTGTTCACAGTGTTCCGGCTGTGGCCTGTTCACAGTTTTCCGTCTGTGGCCTGTTCATGGTGTCCTGGCTGTGGTCTGTTCACAGTGTTCCGGCTGTGACCTGTTCACAGTGTTCCGGCTGTGGCCTGTTCACAGTTTTCCGTCTGTGGCCTGTTCACAGTGTTCTGGCTGTGGTCTGTTCATAGTGTTCCGGCTGTGGCCTGTTCACAGTGTTCCGGCAGTGGTCTGTTTACAGTGTTGCCTCTGTGGCCTGTTCTCAGTGATCCTGCTGTGGCCTGTTCACGGTGTTCCGGCTGTGGTCTGTTCACAGTGTTGTACCTGTGGCCTCTTCACAGTGTTCCGGCTGTGGTCTGTTCATAGTATTCCGGCTGAGGCCTGTTCACAGTGATCCCCCTGTGGTCTGTTCACAGAGTTCCGGCTGTGGTCTGTTCACAGTGTTCCGGCTGTGACCTGTTCACAGCGTTCCGGCTGTGGCCTGTTCACGGTGTTCGGGCTGTGTTCTGTTCACAGTGTTCCGGCTGTGGTCTGTTCACAGTGTTCCAGCTGTGGTCTGTTCACAGTGTTCTGGCTGTGGTCTGTTCACAGTGTTGCCCCTGTGGCTTGTTCACAGTGTTCCGGCTGTGGCCTGTTCACGGTGTTCCGGCTGTGGCCTGTTCACAGTGTTCCGGCTGTGGTCTGTTCATAGTGTTCCGGCTGTGACCTGTTCACAGTGATTCCCCCTGTGGTCGGTTCACAGAGTTCCGGCTGTGGTCTGTTCACGGTGTTCCGGCTGTGGCCTGTTCACAGTGATCCGGCTGTGGTCTATTCACGGTGTTTCGGCTGTGGTCTATTCACAGTGTTCCGGCTGTGGTCTGTTCACGGTGTTCCGGCTGTGGCCTGTTCACAGTGTTCCGGCTGTGGTCTGTTCACAGAGTTCCGGCTGTGGTGTGTTCACAGTGTTCCGGTTGTGACCTGTTCACGGTGCTCCGTCTGTGGTCTGTTCACAGTGTTCCGGCTGTGACCTGTTCACGGTGTTCCGTCTGTGGCTTGTTCACAGTGTTCCGGCTGTGGTCTGTTCACAGTGTTCTGGCTGTGGTCTGTTCACGGTGTTATGGCTGTAGTCTGTTCACAGTGTTCCCCCTGTGGCCTGTTCACAGTGTTGCCTCTGTGGCCTGTTCACAGTGATCCTGCTGTGGCCTGTTCACGGTGTTCCGGCTGCAGTCTGTTCACAGTGTTGTCCCTGTGGCCTGTTCACAGTGTTCCGGCTGTGGCCTGTTCACAGTGTTCTGGCTGTGGTCTGTTCACAGTCTTCCGGCTGTGGCCTGTTCACAGTGTTCCGGCAGTGGTCTGTTTACAGTGTTGCCTCTGTGGCCCGTTCACAGTGTTCCTTCTGTGGCCTGTTCACAGTGATCCGGCTGTGGCCTGTTCACAGTGATCCCACTGTGGTCTGTTCACGGTGTTCCCGCTGTGGTCTGTTCACAGTGTTCCTCCTGTGGCTTGTTCACAGTGTTCCGGCTGTTGTCTGTTCACGGTGTTAGGGCTGTGGCCTGTTCACAGTGTTCCCGCTATGGCCTTTTCACGGTTTTCCGGCTGTGGTCTGTTCACGGTGTTCCGGTTGTGGTCTGTTCACGGTGTTCCGGCTGTGGTCTGTTCACAGTGTTGCCCTTGTGGGCTGTTCACGGTGTTCCCGCTATGGCCTGTTCACGGTGTTCTGGCTGTAGTCTGTTCATGGTATTACGGCTGTGGCCTGTTCACAGTGTTGCCCCTGTGGCCTGTTCACGGTGTTCTGGCTGTGGTCTGTTCACCGTGTTCCGGCTGAGGCCTGTTCACAGTGATCCGGCTGTGGTCTATTCACAGTGTTCCGGCTGTGGTCTGTTCACAGTGTTGCGGCTGTGGCTTGTTCACAGTGATCCGGCTGTGGTCTATTCACGGTGTTCCGGCTGTGGTCTGTTCACAATGATGCCCCTGTGGTCTGTTCACGGTGATCCGTCTGTTGTCTATTCACCGTGTTCCGCTTGTGGTCTGTTCACAGTGTTCCGGCTGTGGTCTGTTCACAGTGTTCCGGCTGTGGTCTGTTCACAGTGTTCCGGCTGTGGTCTGTTCATCGTGTTCCGGCTGTGGTCTGTTCACAGTGTTCCCCCTGCGGTCTGTTCACAGTGTTACGGCTGTGGCCTGTTCACAGTGTTCTGGCTGTGGTCTGTTCACGGTGTTCCGGCTGTGGCCTATTCATGGTGTCCTGGCTGTGGCCTGTTCCGGTGTTCTGACTGTGGTCTGTTCACAGTGCTCCGGCTGTAGACTGTTCACAGTGTTCCCGCTGTGGACTGTTCACAGTGATCCCCTTGTGGCCTGCTCACAGTTTTCCGGCTGTGGCCTGTTCACAGCGTTCCGGCTGTGTTCTGTTCACAGTGTTCCGGATGTGGTCTGTTCACAGTGTTCCAGCTGTGGTCTGTTCACAGTGTTCTGGCTGTGGTCTGTTCACAGTGTTGCCCCTGTGGCCTGTACACTGTGTTCCAGCTGTGGTCTGTTCACGGTGTTCCGGCTCTGGCCTGTTCACAGTGATCCGGCTGTGGTCTATTCACGGTGTTCCGGCTGTAGTCTGTTCACAGTCTTCCAGCTGCGGTCTATTCACGGTGTTCCGGCTGTGGTCTGTTCACAGTGTTCCGGCTGTGGTCTGTTCACGGTGTTCGGCTGTGGCCTGTTCACAGTGTTCCGACTGTGGTCTGTTCATAGTGTTCCGGCTGTGGCCTGTTCACAGTGATCCCCCTGTGGTCTGTTCACAGAGTTCCGGCTGTGGTCTGTTCACAGTGTTCCGGCTGTGACCTGTTCACGGTGTTCCGTCTGTTGTCTGTTCACAGTGTTCTGGCTGTGGTCTGTTCACGGTGTTACGGCTGTAGTCTGTTCACAGTGTTCCGTTTGTGGCCTGTTCACGGTGTTCTGGCTGTGGTCTGTTCACAGTGTTCTGACTGTGGTCTGTTCACGGTTTTCCGGCTGTTGTCTGTTCACAGTGTTCCGGCTGTGGCCTGTTCACAGTGTTCCGGCTGTGGCCTATTCACAGTGTTCCGGCTGTGGCCAGTTCACAGTGTTACTGCTGTGGCCTGTTCACAGTGTTCCCACTGTGGCCTGTTCACAGTGTTACGGCTGTGGCCTGTTCACAGTGTTCTGGCTGTGGTCTGTTCACAGTGTTCCGGCTGTGGCCTGTTCACAGTGTTCCGGCTGTGGTCTGTTTACAGTGTTGCCTCTGTGGCCTGTTAACAGTGATCCTGCTGTGGCCTGTTCACGGTGTTCCGGCTGTGGTCTGTTCACAGTGTTGTCCCTGTGGTCTGTTCACAGTGTTCCGGCTGTGGTCTGTTCACGGTGTTCCCCCTGCGGTCTCTTCACAGTGCTCCCGCTGTGGCCTGTTCACAGTGTTACGGCTGTGGCCTGTTCACAGTGTTCTGGCTGTGGTCTGTTCACAGTGTTCCGGCTGTGGCCTGTTCACAGTGATCCGGCTGTGGTCTATTCACGGTGTTCCGGCTGTAGTCTGTTTACAGTGTTCCGGCTGTGGTCTATTCACAGTGTTCCAGCTGTGGTCTGTTCAGAGTGTTCCGGCTGTGGTCTGTTCCCGGTGTTCCGGCTGTGGCCTGTTCACAGTGTTCCGGCTGTGGTCTGTTCATAGTGTTCCGGCTGTGGCCTGTTCACAGTGATCCCCCTGTGGTCTGTTCACAGTGTTCTGGCTGTGGTCTGTTCACGGTGTTATGGCTGTAGTCTGTTCACAGTGTTCCCCCTGTGGCCTGTTCATGGTGTTCCGTCTGTGGCCTGTTCACAGTGTTCTGGCTGTGGTCTGTTCACAGTGTTCCGGCTGTGGCCTGTTCACCGTGTTCCGGCTGTGGTCTGTTCACAGTGTTCCGGCTGTAGTCTGTTCACAGTGTTCCGGCTGTGGCCTATTCACAGTGTTCCGGCTGTGGTCTGTTCAGAGTGTTCCGGCTGTGGTCTGTTCATAGTGTTCCGGCTGTGGCCTGTTCACAGTGTTCCCCCTGTGGCCTGTTCACGGTGTTCCGGCTGTGGTCTGTTCAGAGTGTTCCGGCTGTGGTCTGTTCACAGTGTTCCGGCTGTGGTCTGTTCAGAGTGTTCCGGCTGTGGTCTGTTCACAGTGTTCCGGCTGTAGTCTGTTCACAGTGTTCCGGCTGTGGTCTATTCACAGTGTTCCGGCTGTGGTCTGTTCAGAGTGTTCCGGCTGTGGTCTGTTCATAGTGTTCCGGCTGTGGCCTGTTCACAGTGTTCCCCCTGTGGCCTGTTCACGGTGTTCCGGCTGTGGCCTGTTCAAAATGTTCCGGCTGTGGTCTGTTCATAGTGTTCCGGCTGTGGCCTGTTCACAGTGTTCCCCCTGTGGCCTGTTCACAGTGTTCCGGCTGTGTTCTGTTCACGGTGTTCCCGCTGTGGTCTCTTCACAGTGTTCCGGCTGTGGCCTGTTCACAGTGTTCCTCCTGTGGCTTGTTCACAGTGTTCCGGCTGTTGTCCAAACCCTTCCTATTCATATACCCATCCAGATGCCTCTTAAATGTTGTAATTGTACCAGCCTCCACCACATCCTCTGCCATACATGTGCCACTCTCTGCGTGAAAAAGTTGCTCCTTAGGTCTCTTTTATATCTTTCCCCTCTCACCCTAAACCTATGCCCCTCTAGTTCTGGACTCCCCAACCCCAGGGAAAAGACTTTGCCTATTTATCCTATCAATGCCCCTCATAATTTTGTAAACCTCTACAAGGTCACCCCTCAGCCTCCGATGGTCCAGGGAAAACAGCCCCAGCCTGTTCAGCCTCTCCCTGTAGCTCAAATCCTCCAACCCTGGCAACATCCTTGTAAATCTTTTGTGATCCCTTTCAAGTTTCACAACATTGTTCGGATTTCTTGAACATTTCAGTTGACCCCCAGCGTTGACAGATTCCTGGAGGAGAGAGTGCCTCCCCTTTGGCTGTCAAAGTGCTTCCTGGACTGGACAGATTCTCCCTTCTCTTTAGGTCATGATTCTTTCTACTGGACACTATCCCGAAGGAAGGGAATACCGGATTTCAAGCCTTTCGTAGGCAAGAAGACCACCCTTTATGAGGAGCATTCAAACCACGGGACTGCTAACGAGAACTTTAAGGAGTGTCTAAGGAGGGGGAGAGAGAGAGAGACAGGTGGGAGGTTGAGGGAGGGACTTCCAGAGCGTAGAAGCCAGGTCCAACCTCCAAGGGTAGAAACAGTTAAAACTGAGAGACAAAAGCAGAAATTGCTGGAAAAACTCAGCAGGTCAAGCAGCATATGTGCAAATACACTGGCCCTCCGACAGTGCGGCACTCCCTCAGCACTGACCCCCTGACAGTGCGGCACTCCCTCAGCACTGACCCTCTGACAGTGCAGCACTCCCTCAGCACTGATCCTCCGACAGTGCGGCACTCCCTCAGCACTGACCCCCTGACAGTGCGGCACTCCCTCAGTACTGACCCTCCGACAGTGCGGCACTCCCTCAGCACTGACCCCCTGACAGTGCGGCACTCCCTCAGCACTGACCCTCTGACAGTGCAGCACTCCCTCAGCACTGACCTCCTGACAGTGCGGCATTCCCTCAGCACTGACCTCCTGACAGTGTGGCACTCCCTCAGTACTGACACCCTGACAGTGCGGCACTCCCTCAGTACTGACCCTCTGACAGTGTGGCACTCCCTCAGCACTGACCCTCTGACAATGCGGCACTCCCTCAGCACTGATTCTCTGACAGTGTGGCACTCCCTCAGCGCTGACCCTCTGAGTGCGGCACTCCTTCCACACTGACCATCCGACAGTGTGGCACTCCCTCAGCACTGACCCTCCGACAGTGCAGCACTCCCTCAGTACTGACCCTCCGACAGTGCAGCACTCCCTCAGCACTGACCCCCAAACACTTTGGCACACCTTAGTACTGACCATCCAACAGTGTGGCACTCTCTCAGCATTGACCCTCCCTCAGTGTGGCACACCCTCAGTCCTGACCTCCTGACAGTGCGGCACTCCCACATTACTGACCCTCTGACAGTGCAGCACTCCCTCAGTAATGAGCCTCTGACAGTGCGGCACTCTCTCAGCACTGACCCTCTGACAGTGCAGCACTCCCTCAGCACTGACCCTCTGACAGTGCGGCACTGCCTCAGCACTGACCCTCTGACAGTGCAGCATTCCCTCAGCACTGACCTCCTGACAGTGCAGCACTCCCTCAGCCCTGACCCTCTGACAGTGCGGCACTCCCTCAGTACTGACCCTCTGACAGTGCAGCACTCCCTCAGTACTGATCCTCTGACAGTGCAGCACTCCCTCAGTACTGACCCTCCAACAGTGCGGCACTCCCTCAGCACTGACCCTCTGACAGTGCGGCACTCCCTCAGCACTGATTCTCTGACAGTGTGGCACTCCCTCAGCGCTGACCCTCTGACAGTGCGGCACTCCTTCCACACTGACCATCCGACAGTGTGGCACTCCCTCAGCACTGACACTCCGACAGTGCAGCACTCCCTCAGTACTGACCCTCCGACAGTGCAGCACTCCCTCAGCACTGACCCCCTAACACTTTGGCACACCTTAGTACTGACCATCCAACAGTGTGGCACTCTCTCAGCATTGACCCTCCCTCAGTGTGGCACACCCTCAGTACTGACCTCCTGACAGTGCGGCACTCCCACATTACTGACCCTCTGACAGTGCAGCACTCCCTCAGTAATGAGCCTCTGACAGTGCGGCACTCTCTCAGCACTGACCCTCTGACAGTGCAGCACTCCCTCAGCACTGACCCTCTGACAGTGCGGCACTCCCTCAGCACTGACCCTCTGACAGTGCAGCATTCCCTCAGCACTGACCTCCTGACAGTGCAGCACTCCCTCAGCCCTGACCCTCTGACAGTGCGGCACTCCCTCAGCACTGACCCTCTGACAGTGCAGCATTCCCTCAGCACTGACCTCCTGACAGTGCAGCACTCCCTCAGTACTGACCCTCCAACAGTGCGGCACTCCCTCAGCACTGACCCTCTGACAGTGTGGCACTCCCTCAGCACTGATCTTCTGACAGTGTGGCACTCCCTCAGCACTGACCCTGTGACAGTGCAGCACTCCCTCAGCACTGACCCTCTGACAGTGTGGCACTCCCTCAGCACTGACCCTCTGACAGTGTGGCACCCCCTCGGCACTGATCGTCTGATAGTGCAGCACTCCCTTAGTACTGACCCTCCGACAGTGCAGCACTCCCTCAGCACTGACCGCCTGACACTTTGGCACACCTTAGTACTGACCATCCAACAGTGTGGCACTCTCTCAGCATTGACTCTCCCTCAGTGCAGCACTCCCTCAGCACTGACCCTCCGACAGTGCGGCACTCCCTCAGTACTGACACTCCGACAGTGCAACACTCCCTCAGCACTGACCCTCTGACAGTGCAGCACTCCCTCAGCCCTGACCCCCTGACAGTGAGGCACTCCCTCAGCACTGACCCTCTGACAGTGTGGCACTCCCTCAGTACTGACCCTGTGAAAGTGCGGCACTCCCTCAGTACTGACCCTCTGACAGTGTGGCACTCCCTCAGTACTGACCCTCCAACAGAGCAGCACTCCCTCAGCACTGACCCCCTGTCAATGTGGCACTCCCTCAGCACTGACCCTCCAACAGTGCAGCACTCCCTCAGCACTGCCCCCCTGACGGTGTGGAACTCCCTCAGCACTGACCCTCCGACAGTGCGGCACTCCCTCAGCACTGACCCCCTGACAGTGCGGCACTCCCTCAGCACAGATCCGCCGACAGTGCAGCACTCCCTCAGCCCTGACCCTCTGACAGTGTGGCACTCCTTCCACACTGACCATCCGACAGTGCGGCACTCCCTCAGCACTGATCCTCCGACAGTGTGGCACTCCCTCAGCACTGACCCTCTGACAGTGTGGCACTCCTTCCACACTGACCATCCGACAGTGCGGCACTCCCTCAGCACTGACCCTCTGACAGTGCGGCATTCCCTCAGCACTGACCTCCTGACAGTGTGGCACTCCCTCAGTACTGACCCCCTGACATTGCGGCACTCCCTCAGTACTGACCCTCTGACAGTGTGGCACTCCCTCAGCACTGACCTCCTGACAGTGCGGCATTCCCTCAGCACTGACCTCCTGACAGTGCGGCACTCCCTCAGTACTGACCCTCTGACAGTGCGGCACTCCCTCAGCACTGACCCTCTGACAGTGCGGCACTCCCTCAGTACTGACCCCCTGACAGTGCGGCACTCCCTCAGTACTGACCCTCTGACAGTGTGGCACTCCCTCAGCACTGACCCTCTGACAGTGCGGCACTCCCTCAGTACTGACCCCCTGACAGTGTGGCACTCCCTCAGCACTGACCCTCTGACAGTGTGGCACTCCTTCAGCACTGACCCTCTGACAGTGTGGCACTCCCTCAGCGCTGACCCTCTGACAGTGTGGCACTCTCTCAGCACTGACCCTCTGACAGTGCGGCACTCCCTCAGCACTGATTCTCTGACAGTGTGGCACTCCCTCAGCGCTGACCCTCTGACAGTGCGGCACTCCTTCCACACTGACCATCCGACAGTGTGGCACTCCCTCAGCACTGACCCTCCGACAGTGCGGCACTCCGTCAGCATTGACCCCCTAACACTTTGGCACACCTTAGTACTGACCATTCAACAGTGTGGCACTCTCTCAGCATTGACCCTCCCTCAGTGTGGCACACCCTCAGTACTGACCTCCTGACAGTCCGGCACTCCCACATTACTGACCCTCTGACAGTGCAGCACTCCCTCAGTAATGAGCCTCTGACAGTGCGGCACTCTTTCAGCACTGACCCTCTGACAGTGCAGCACTCCCTCAGCACTGACCCTCTGACAGTGCGGCACTCCCTCAGCACTGACTCTCTGACAGTGCAGCATTCCCTCAGCACTGACCTCCTGACAGTGCAGCACTCCCTCAGCCCTGACCCTCTGACAGTGCGGCACTCCCTCAGCCCTGACCCTCTGACAGTGTGGCACCCCCTCGGCACTGATCGTCTGATAGTGCAGCACTCCCTTAGTACTGACCCTCCGACAGTGCAGCACTCCCTCAGCACTGACCGCCTGACACTTTGGCACACCTTAGTACTGACCATCCAACAGTGTGGCACTCTCTCAGCATTGACTCTCCCTCAGTGCAGCACACCCTCAGCACTGACCCTCCAACAGTGCAGCACTCCCTCAGCACTGACCCTCCGACAGAGCGGCACTCCCTCAGCCCTGACCCCCTGACAGTGAGGCACTCCCTCAGCACTGACCCTCCAACAGTGTGGCACTCCCTCAGTACTGACCCTGTGAAAGTGCGGCACTCCCTCAGCACTGACCCCTCAACTGTGTGGCACTCCCTCAGTACTGACCCTCTGACAGTGTGGCACTCCCTCAGTACTGACCCTCCAACAGAGCAGCACTCCCTCAGCACTGACCCCCTGTCAATGTGGCACTCCCTCAGCACTGCCCCCCTGACGGTGTGGAACTCCCTCAGCACTGACCCTCCGACAGTGCGGCACTCCCTCAGCACTGACCCCCTGACAGTGCGGCACTCCCTCAGCACAGATCCTCCGACAGTGCAGCACTCCCTCAGCCCTGACCCTCTGACAGTGTGGCACTCCTTCCACACTGACCATCCGACAGTGCGGCACTCCCTCAGCACTGACCCTCCAACAGTGTGGCACTCCCTCAGTACTGACCCTGTGAAAGTGCGGCACTCCCTCAGCACTGACCCCTCAACTGTGTGGCACTCCCTCAGTACTGACCCTCTGACAGTGTGGCACTCCCTCAGTACTGACCCTCCAACAGAGCAGCACTCCCTCAGCACTGACCCCCTGTCAATGTGGCACTCCCTCAGCACTGCCCCCCTGACGGTGTGGAACTCCCTCAGCACTGACCCTCCGACAGTGCGGCACTCCCTCAGCACTGACCCCCTGACAGTGCGGCACTCCCTCAGCACAGATCCGCCGACAGTGCAGCACTCCCTCAGCCCTGACCCTCTGACAGTGTGGCACTCCTTCCACACTGACCATCCGACAGTGCGGCACTCCCTCAGCACTGATCCTCCGACAGTGTGGCACTCCCTCAGCACTGACCCTCTGACAGTGTGGCACTCCTTCCACACTGACCATCCGACAGTGCGGCACTCCCTCAGCACTGACCCTCTGACAGTGCGGCATTCCCTCAGCACAGACCTCCTGACAGTGTGGCACTCCCTCAGTACTGACCCCCTGACAGCGCGGCACTCCCTCAGTACTGACCCTCTGACAGTGTGGCACTCCCTCAGCACTGACCTCCTGACAGTGCGGCATTCCCTCAGCACTGACCTCCTGACAGTGTGGCACTCCCTCAGTACTGACCCCCTGACAGTGCGGCACTCCCTCAGTACTGACCCTCTGACAGTGTGGCACTCCCTCAGCACTGACCCTCTGACAGTGCGGCACTCCCTCAGTACTGACCCCCTGACAGTGTGGCACTCCCTCAGCACTGACCCTCTGACAGTGTGGCACTCTCTCAGCACTGACCCTCTGACAGTGTGGCACTCCCTCAGCACTGACCCTCCGACAGTGCGCACTCCCTCAGTACTGACCCCCTGACAGCGCGGCACTCTCTCAGTACTGACCCTCTGACAGTGTGACACTCCCTCAGCACTGACCCTCTGACAGTGTGGCACTCCCTCAGCGCTGACCCTCTGACAGTGTGGCACTCTCTCAGCACTGACCCTCTGACAGTGCGGCACTCCCTCAGCACTGATTCTCTGACAGTGTGGCACTCCCTCAGCGCTGACCCTCTGACAGTGCGGCACTCCTTCCACACTGACCATCCGACAGTGTGGCACTCCCTCAGCACTGACCCTCCGACAGTGCGGCACTCCCTCAGTACTGACCCTCCGACAGTGCAGCACTCCCTCAGCATTGACCCCCTAACACTTTGGCACACCTTAGTACTGACCATTCAACAGTGTGGCACTCTCTCAGCATTGACCCTCCCTCAGTGTGGCACACCCTCAGTACTGACCTCCTGACAGTCCGGCACTCCCACATTACTGACCCTCTGACAGTGCAGCACTCCCTCAGTAATGAGCCTCTGACAGTGCGGCACTCTCTCAGCACTGACCCTCTGACAGTGCAGCACTCCCTCAGCACTGACCCTCTGACAGTGCGGCACTCCCTCAGCACTGACTCTCTGACAGTGCAGCATTCCCTCAGCACTGACCTCCTGACAGTGCAGCACTCCCTCAGCCCTGACCCTCTGACAGTGCGGCACTCCCTCAGCCCTGACCCTCTGACAGTGTGGCACCCCCTCGGCACTGATCGTCTGATAGTGCAGCACTCCCTTAGTACTGACCCTCCGACAGTGCAGCACTCCCTCAGCACTGACCGCCTGACACTTTGGCACACCTTAGTACTGACCATCCAACAGTGTGGCACTCTCTCAGCATTGACTCTCCCTCAGTGCAGCACACCCTCAGCACTGACCCTCCAACAGTGCAGCACTCCCTCAGCACTGACCCTCCGACAGAGCGGCACTCCCTCAGTACTGACCCTCTGACAGTGTGGCACTCCCTCAGCCCTGACCCCCTGACAGTGAGGCACTCCCTCAGCACTGACCCTCCAACAGTGTGGCACTCCCTCAGTACTGACCCTGTGAAAGTGCGGCACTCCCTCAGCACTGACCCCTCAACTGTGTGGCACTCCCTCAGTACTGACCCTCTGACAGTGTGGCACTCCCTCAGTACTGACCCTCCAACAGAGCAGCACTCCCTCAGCACTGACCCCCTGTCAATGTGGCACTCCCTCAGCACTGCCCCCCTGACGGTGTGGAACTCCCTCAGCACTGACCCTCTGACAGTGTGGCACTCCCTCAGCACTGACCCTCTGACAGTGCGGCACTCTCTCAGCACTGACCCCCTGACAGTGTGGCACTCCCTCAGCACTGACCCTCTGACAGTGAGGCACTCCCTCAGCACTGATCCTCCGACAGTGTGGCACTCCCTCAGCACTGACCCTCCAACAGTGTGGCACTCCCTCAGTACTGACCCTGTGAAAGTGCGGCACTCCCTCAGCACTGACCCCTTAACTGTGTGGCACTCCCTCAGTACTGACCCTCTGACAGTGTGGCACTCCCTCAGTACTGACCCTCCAACAGAGCAGCACTCCCTCAGCACTGACCCCCTGTCAATGTGGCACTCCCTCAGCACTGCCCCCCTGACGGTGTGGAACTCCCTCAGCACTGACCCTCCGACAGTGCGGCACTCCCTCAGCACTGACCCCCTGACAGTGCGGCACTCCCTCAGCACAGATCCTCCGACAGTGCAGCACTCCCTCAGCCCTGACCCTCTGACAGTGTGGCACTCCTTCCACACTGACCATCCGACAGTGCGGCACTCACTCAGCACTGATCCTCCGACAGTGTGGCACTCCCTCAGCACTGACCCTCTGACAGTGTGGCACTCCTTCCACACTGACCATCCGACAGTGCGGCACTCCCTCAGCACTGACCCTCTGACAGTGCGGCATTCCCTCAGCACTGACCTCCTGACAGTGTGGCACTCCCTCAGTACTGACCCCCTGACAGCGCGGCACTCCCTCAGTACTGACCCTCTAACAGTGTGGCACTCCCTCAGCACTGACCTCCTGACAGTGCGGCATTCCCTCAGCACTGACCTCCTGACAGTGTGGCACTCCCTCAGTACTGACCCCCTGACAGTGCGGCACTCCCTCAGTACTGACCCTCTGACAGTGTGGCACTCCCTCAGCACTGACCCTCTGACAGTGCGGCACTCCCTCAGTACTGACCCCCTGACAGTGTGGCACTCCCTCAGCACTGACCCTCTGACAGTGTGGCACTCTCTCAGCACTGACCCTCTGACAGTGTGGCACTCCCTCAGCGCTGACCCTCTGACAGTGTGGCACTCTCTCAGCACTGACCCTCTGACAGTGTGGCACTCCCTCAGCACTGATTCTCTGACGGTGTGGCACTCCCTCAGCGCTGACCCTCTGACAGTGCGGCACTCCTTCCACACTGACCATCCGACAGTGTGGCACTCCCTCAGCACTGACCCTCCGACAGTGCGGCACTCCCTCAGTACTGACCCTCCGACAGTGCAGCACTCCCTCAGCACTGATCCCCTAAGACTCCCTCAGTAATGAGCCTCTGACAGTGCGGCACTCTCTCAGCACTGACCCTCTGACAGTGCAGCACTCCCTCAGCACTGACCCTCTGACAGTGCGGCACTCCCTCAGCACTGACTCTCTGACAGTGCAGCATTCCCTCAGCACTGACCTCCTGACAGTGCAGCACTCCCTCAGCACTGACCCTCTGACAGTGCGGCACTCCCTCAGTACTGACCCTCTGACAGTGTGGCACTCCCTCAGCACTGACCCTCTGACAGTGCGGCACTCCCTCAGTACTGACCCCCTGACAGTGTGGCACTCCCTCAGCACTGACACTCTGACAGTGTGGCACTCTCTCAGCACTGACCCTCTGACAGTGTGGCACTCCCTCAGCACTGACCCTCTGACAGTGCAGCACTCCCTCAGCACTGACCCTCTGACAGTGCGGCACTCCCTCAGCACTGACTCTCTGACAGTGCAGCATTCCCTCAGCACTGACCTCCTGACAGTGCAGCACTCCCTCAGCCCTGACCCTCTGACAGTGCGGCACTCCCTCAGCACTGACCCTCTGACAGTGCAGCATTCCCTCAGCACTGACCTCCTGACAGTGCAGCACTCCCTCAGTACTGACCCTCCAACAGTGCGGCACTCCCTCAGCACTGACCCTCTCACAGTGTGGCACTCCCTCAGCACTGACCATCCGACAGCGTGGCACTCCCTCAACACTGACCCTCTGACAGTGTGGCACTCCCTCAGCACTGACCCTCTGACAGTGTGGCGCTCCCTCAGTACTCACCCTCTGACAGTGCGGCTCTCCCTCAGCGCTGACCCTCTGACAGTGTGGCACTCCCTCAGCACAGACCCTCTGACAGTGCAGCACTCCCTCAGCACTGACCCTCTGACAGTGCGGCACTCCCTCAGTACTGACCCTCCGACAGTGTGGCACTCCCTCAGCACTGACCCTCTGACAGTGTGGCACTCCTTCCACACTGACCATCCGACAGTGTGGCACTCCCTCAGCACTGACCCTCTGACAGTGTGGCACTCCCTCAGTTCTGACCCTCTGACAGTGCGGCACCACCTCAGCACTGACCCTCTGACAGTGTGGCACTCCCTCAGTACTGACCCTCTGACAATGTGGCACTCCCTCAGCACTGATCCTCTGACAGTGCGGCACTCCCTCAGTACTGACCCTCTGACAGTGTGGCACTCCCTCAGTACTGACCCTCTGACAGTGTAGCACTCCCTCAGCACTGATCCTCTGACAGTGCGGCACTCCCTCAGCACTGACCCTCTGACAGTGCGGCACTCCCTCAGCACTGACCCTCTGACAGTGCGGCACTCCCTCAGTACTGACCCTCTGACAGTGTGGCACTCCCTCAGCACTGACCCTCTGACAGTGAGGCACTCCCTCAGCACTGATCCTCTGACAGTGTGGCACTCCCTCAGCACTGACCCTCCAACAGTGTGGCACTCCCTCAGTACTGACCCTGTGAAAGTGCGGCACTCCCTCAGCACTGACCCCTTAACTGTGTGGCACTCCCTCAGTACTGACCCTCTGACAGTGTGGCACTCCCTCAGTACTGACCCTCCAAACGAGCAGCACTCCCTCAGCACTGACCCCCTGTCAATGTGGCACTCCCTCAGCACTGCCCCCCTGACGGTGTGGAACTCCCTCAGCACTGACCCTCCGACAGTGCGGCACTCCCTCAGCACTGACCCCCTGACAGTGCGGCACTCCCTCAGCACAGATCCTCCGACAGTGCAGCACTCCCTCAGCCCTGACCCTCTGACAGTGTGACACTCCTTCAGTACTGACCATCCGACAGTGCGGCACTCCCTCAGCACTGATCCTCCGACAGTGTGGCACTCCCTCAGCACTGACCCTCTGACAGTGTGGCACTCCTTCCACACTGACCATCCGACAGTGCGGCACTCCCTCAGCACTGACCCTCTGACAGTGCGGCATTCCCTCAGCACTGACCTCCTGACAGTGTGGCACTCCCTCAGTACTGACCCCCTGACAGCGCGGCACTCCCTCAGTACTGACCCTCTGACAGTGTGGCACTCCCTCAGCACTGACCTCCTGACAGTGCGGCATTCCCTCAGCACTGACCTCCTGACAGTGTGGCACTCCCTCAGTACTGACCCCCTGACAGTGCGGCACTCCCTCAGTACTGACCCTCTGACAGTGTGGCACTCCCTCAGCACTGACCCTCTGACAGTGCGGCACTCCCTCAGTACTGACCCCCTGACAGTGTGGCACTCCCTCAGCACTGACCCTCTGACAGTGTGGCACTCCCTCAGCACTGACCCTCTGACAGTGTGGCACTCCCTCAGCGCTGACCCTCTGACAGTGTGGCACTCTCTCAGCACTGACCCTCTGACAGTGCGGCACTCCCTCAGCACTGATTCTCTGACAGTGTGGCACTCCCTCAGCGCTGACCCTCTGACAGTGCGGCACTCCTTCCACACTGACCATCCGACAGTGTGGCACTCCCTCAGCACTGACCCTCCGACAGTGCGGCACTCCCTCAGTACTGACCCTCCGACAGTGCAGCACTCCATCAGCATTGACCCCCTAACACTTTGGCACACCTTAGTACTGACCATTCAACAGTGTGGCACTCTCTCAGCATTGACCCTCCCTCAGTGTGGCACACCCTCAGTACTGACCTCCTGACAGTCCGGCACTCCCACATTACTGACCCTCTGACAGTGCAGCACTCCCTCAGTAATGAGCCTCTGACAGTGCGGCACTCTCTCAGCACTGACCCTCTGACAGTGCAGCACTCCCTCAGCACTGACCCTCTGACAGTGCGGCACTCCCTCAGCACTGACTCTCTGACAGTGCAGCATTCCCTCAGCACTGACCTCCTGACAGTGCAGCACTCCCTCAGCCCTGACCCTCTGACAGTGCGGCACTCCCTCAGCCCTGACCCTCTGACAGTGTGGCACCCCCTCGGCACTGATCGTCTGATAGTGCAGCACTCCCTTAGTACTGACCCTCCGACAGTGCAGCACTCCCTCAGCACTGACCGCCTGACACTTTGGCACACCTTAGTACTTACCATCCAACTGTGTGGCACTCTCTCAGCATTGACTCTCCCTCAGTGCAGCACACCCTCAGCACTGACCCTCCAACAGTGCAGCACTCCCTCAGCACTGACCCTCCGACAGAGCGGCACTCCCTCAGTACTGACCCTCTGACAGTGTGGCACTCCCTCAGCCCTGACCCCCTGACAGTGAGGCACTCCCTCAGCACTGACCCTCCAACAGTGTGGCACTCCCTCAGTACTGACCCTGTGAAAGTGCGGCACTCCCTCAGCACTGACCCCTCAACTGTGTGGCACTCCCTCAGTACTGACCCTCTGACAGTGTGGCACTCCCTCAGTACTGACCCTCCAACAGAGCAGCACTCCCTCAGCACTGACCCCCTGTCAATGTGGCACTCCCTCAGCACTGCCCCCCTGACGGTGTGGAACTCCCTCAGCACTGACCCTCTGACAGTGTGGCACTCTCTCAGCACTGACCCCCTGACAGTGTGGCACTCCCTCAGCACTGACCCTCTGACAGTGAGGCACTCCCTCAGCACTGATCCTCCGACAGTGTGGCACTCCCTCAGCACTGACCCTCCAACAGTGTGGCACTCCCTCAGTACTGACCCTGTGAAAGTGCGGCACTCCCTCAGCACTGACCCCTTAACTGTGTGGCACTCCCTCAGTACTGACCCTCTGACAGTGCGGCACTCCCTCAGCACTGATCCTCCGACAGTGCAGCACTCCCTCAGCCCTGACCCTCTGACAGTGTGGCACTCCTTCCACACTGACCATCCGACAGTGCGGCACTCCCTCAGCACTGACCCTCTGACAGTGCGGCATTCCCTCAGCACTGACCTCCTGACAGTGTGGCACTCCCTCAGTACTGACCCCCTGACAGCGCGGCACTCCCTCAGTACTGACCCTCTGACAGTGTGGCACTCCCTCAGTACTGACCCCCTGACAGTGCGGCACTCCCTCAGTACTGACCCTCTGACAGTGTGGCACTCCCTCAGCACTGACCCTCTGACAGTGCGGCACTCCCTCAGTACTGACCCCCTGACAGTGTGGCACTCCCTCAGCACTGACCCTCTGACAGTGTGGCACTCTCTCAGCACTGACCCTCTGACAGTGTGGCACTCCCTCAGCGCTGACCCTCTGACAGTGTGGCACTCTCTCAGCACTGACCCTCTGACAGTGTGGCACTCCCTCAGCACTGATTCTCTGACAGTGTGGCACTCCCTCAGCGCTGACCCTCTGACAGTGCGGCACTCCTTCCACACTGACCATCCGACAGTGTGGCACTCCCTCAGCACTGACCCTCCGACAGTGCGGCACTCCCTCAGTACTGACCCTCCGACAGTGCAGCACTCCCTCAGCACTGATCCCCTAAGACTCCCTCAGTAATGAGCCTCTGACAGTGCGGCACTCTCTCAGCACTGACCCTCTGACAGTGCAGCACTCCCTCAGCACTGACCCTCTGACAGTGCGGCACTCCCTCAGCACTGACTCTCTGACAGTGCAGCATTCCCTCAGCACTGACCTCCTGACAGTGCAGCACTCCCTCAGCACTGACCCTCTGACAGTGCGGCACTCCCTCAGTACTGACCCTCTGACAGTGTGGCACTCCCTCAGCACTGACCCTCTGACAGTGCGGCACTCCCTCAGTACTGACCCCCTGACAGTGTGGCACTCCCTCAGCACTGACACTCTGACAGTGTGGCACTCTCTCAGCACTGACCCTCTGACAGTGTGGCACTCCCTCAGCACTGACCCTCTGACAGTGCAGCACTCCCTCAGCACTGACCCTCTGACAGTGCGGCACTCCCTCAGCACTGACTCTCTGACAGTGCAGCATTCCCTCAGCACTGACCTCCTGACAGTGCAGCACTCCCTCAGCCCTGACCCTCTGACAGTGCGGCACTCCCTCAGCACTGACCCTCTGACAGTGCAGCATTCCCTCAGCACTGACCTCCTGACAGTGCAGCACTCCCTCAGTACTGACCCTCCAACAGTGCGGCACTCCCTCAGCACTGACCCTCTCACAGTGTGGCACTCCCTCAGCACTGACCATCCGACAGCGTGGCACTCCCTCAACACTGACCCTCTGACAGTGTGGCACTCCCTCAGCACTGACCCTCTGACAGTGTGGCGCTCCCTCAGTACTCACCCTCTGACAGTGCGGCTCTCCCTCAGCGCTGACCCTCTGACAGTGTGGCACTCCCTCAGCACAGACCCTCTGACAGTGCAGCACTCCCTCAGCACTGACCCTCTGACAGTGCGGCACTCCCTCAGTACTGACCCTCCGACAGTGTGGCACTCCCTCAGCACTGACCCTCTGACAGTGTGGCACTCCTTCCACACTGACCATCCGACAGTGTGGCACTCCCTCAGCACTGACCCTCTGACAGTGTGGCACTCCCTCAGTTCTGACCCTCTGACAGTGCGGCACCACCTCAGCACTGACCCTCTGACAGTGTGGCACTCCCTCAGTACTGACCCTCTGACAATGTGGCACTCCCTCAGCACTGATCCTCTGACAGTGCGGCACTCCCTCAGTACTGACCCTCTGACAGTGTGGCACTCCCTCAGTACTGACCCTCTGACAGTGTAGCACTCCCTCAGCACTGATCCTCTGACAGTGCGGCACTCCCTCAGCACTGACCCTCTGACAGTGTGGCACTCCCTCAGCACTGACCCTCTGACAGTGCGGCACTCCCTCAGCACTGACCCTCTGACAGTGCGGCACTCCCTCAGTACTGACCCTCTGACAGTGTGGCACTCCCTCAGCACTGACCCTCTGACAGTGAGGCACTCCCTCAGCACTGATCCTCTGACAGTGTGGCACTCCCTCAGCACTGACCCTCCAACAGTGTGGCACTCCCTCAGTACTGACCCTGTGAAAGTGCGGCACTCCCTCAGCACTGACCCCTTAACTGTGTGGCACTCCCTCAGTACTGACCCTCTGACAGTGTGGCACTCCCTCAGTACTGACCCTCCAAACGAGCAGCACTCCCTCAGCACTGACCCCCTGTCAATGTGGCACTCCCTCAGCACTGCCCCCCTGACGGTGTGGAACTCCCTCAGCACTGACCCTCCGACAGTGCGGCACTCCCTCAGCACTGACCCCCTGACAGTGCGGCACTCCCTCAGCACAGATCCTCCGACAGTGCAGCACTCCCTCAGCCCTGACCCTCTGACAGTGTGACACTCCTTCCACACTGACCATCCGACAGTGCGGCACTCCCTCAGCACTGATCCTCCGACAGTGTGGCACTCCCTCAGCACTGACCCTCTGACAGTGTGACACTCCTTCCACACTGACCATCCGACAGTGCGGCACTCCCTCAGCACTGATCCTCCGACAGTGCGGCACTCCCTCAGCACTGACCCTCTGACAGTGCGGCATTCCCTCAGCACTGACCTCCTGACAGTGTGGCACTCCCTCAGTACTGACCCCCTGACAGCGCGGCACTCCCTCAGTACTGACCCTCTGACAGTGTGGCACTCCCTCAGCACTGACCTCCTGACAGTGCGGCATTCCCTCAGCACTGACCTCCTGACAGTGTGGCACTCCCTCAGTACTGACCCCCTGACAGTGCGGCACTCCCTCAGTACTGACCCTCTGACAGTGTGGCACTCCCTCAGCACTGACCCTCTGACAGTGCGGCACTCCCTCAGTACTGACCCCCTGACAGTGTGGCACTCCCTCAGCACTGACCCTCTGACAGTGTGGCACTCTCTCAGCACTGACCCTCTGACAGTGTGGCACTCCCTCAGCGCTGACCCTCTGACAGTGTGGCACTCTCTCAGCACTGACCCTCTGACAGTGCGGCACTCCCTCAGCACTGATTCTCTGACAGTGTGGCACTCCCTCAGCGCTGACCCTCTGACAGTGCGGCACTCCTTCCACACTGACCATCCGACAGTGTGGCACTCCCTCAGCACTGACCCTCCGACCGTGCGGCACTCCCTCAGTACTGACCCTCCGACAGTGCAGCACTCCCTCAGCACTGACCCCCTAACACTCCCTCAGCACTGACCCTCTGACAGTGCGGCACTCCCTCAGTACTGACCCTCCGACAGTGTGGCACTCCCTCAGCACTGACCCTCTGACAGTGTGGCACTCCTTCCACACTGACCATCCGACAGTGTGGCACTCCCTCAGCACTGACCCTCTGACAGTGTGGCACTCCCTCAGTTCTGACCCTCTCACAGTGCGGCACCACCTCAGCACTGACCCTCTGACAGTGTGGCACTCCCTCAGTACTGACCCTCTGACAATGTGGCACTCCCTCAGCACTGATCCTCTGACAGTGCGGCACTCCCTCAGTACTGACCCTCTGACAGTCTGGCACTCCCTCAGTACTGACCCTCTGACAGTGTGGCACTCCCTCAGCACTGATCCTCTGACAGTGCGGCACTCCCTCAGCACTGACCCTCTGACAGTGCGGCACTCCCTCAGCACTGACCCTCTGACAGTGCGGCACTCCCTCAGTACTGACCCTCTGACAGTGTGGCACTCCCTCAGCACTGACCCTCTGACAGTGAGGCACTCCCTCAGCACTGACCCTCCGACAGTGCAGCACTCCCTCAGTACTGACCCTCTGACAGTGTGGCACTCCCTCAGCACTGACCCTCTGACAGTGCAGCACTCCCTCAGCACTGACCTCCGACAGTGTCGCACTCCCTCAGCCCTGACCCCCTGACAGTGCGGCACTCCCTTGTTAGCGCATTTGGGAGGTGTGTGATACATTTTCCATTTGGGTCTCTGGATTAGTGATTTGATCCGATAATATTCGCTCACAAACAGGGACATACACCTCCGCAGACACGGTTCAAGATGTGCAGAGATTTAAATGGACAGGTGCTCCAAGAGCACAAGTGTTGTGCTGTGGGTAATGTCTTGGTGCTGTCCTACAGAGATCTCTATTCTAGGCTGCTTCAGCTCAGCCTGTGACATTCCTCTTGACTTGGCAACCATCCCTCTTTAAATAGAAACCCTAAACACAAGGGTTATCTTTAACAGATGGCCCTTCGACACAGTCAGGTCCGTTCCACCAGCAGCTGTGAATACACACTCCGGTCTCCCTGAGTACATGTCAAAGGCACACACCCTGTCCCTGTTTGCCGGCACTCCAGGCATAATGGCCTCTCACTCTCCAAAACCCAGAGATTGTGCGTTGTATCCCTTCTTCTGAGCACATATTCCAATCTGATCCAGTCGTGTCATACTGAGAGAGTGCCGCACTGTCAGTGGTCCTAGCTTTTCAATCCAATACAATAATGCTGCCTCCCCTGTTGTATCCTGTGGCTGTTTTGAGATCAGCAGGGGGTGGTTGATTAGGCAGGTGTCCTGTCTCGTATTTACCCCTTAACCTTCAGTGGAGGCAGTGATAATGTCTCTGGTCCAGTAACCCAAAACTCTAGGCGAATATTATCAGGTTTGACTCACCCCATCGCAGAGGTGTGCAGAAAACTACCATTGTTGTGAGAACCCGTCTGGGTCACTGTAGTGAAATGTGTTAAAGCTTCTGCCCTTACCTGGTCTGTCCTACACATAACTCCACACCCACAGCAGTGTGGTTGTCCCACAGAGAACCAGTCTGCTCATGGGCAGTGAATATGTGTTTTGTGAGTAAGGCCCACATCCTGTACAAGAGCAAGAGGGCACTCAGAAACATTAAACCTGGCAGCCTCGTTATTAACTCACGATGAGGAGCTTTCTGAGTGTAAATTGGGTGTTGGGACGGTGACTGAATGTACAGAAACATTTTGTTGGCTGTGAGCCACTGTGGGATGTCCTGGTGTTGGCGAAGATGTGGTAGGAATCCAGGAGTTATGACAGAGCCAGTCAGGCGTGCGCTAGCGCTCTCCAAGTACATCTCACCACAATTCCCTCCCTCCTGTAAACCTGCAACCGTTTCCCTGGTGCATCATAATGCAGTTCCCTTTCGAAAGCCTCAATGGAATCCACCACCAACAATCTCTCAGGAAGCCCCTCCCAGAGCCGAACCCCTTGTCATGTGAAAATGCTTCACCTCCTTGTGCCTCTTCATTCTTTCCTCTATTGCCCGTGATCTGTGCCATCCAGATCCTTGAGCTGGGTGACACCCATCGTGCCTGATCTTCCCGAATGGCCCAGAATTTTCCTTCCTGCCACTCCCCCCCCCCCCCCCACCCCTTATTTACCCTGGATTCTTCAGGGCAATGAACTGAGGGGATTGCTCAGAGTCTCCTCCCTGAGTCGTCTGCTCAACACAGAGGGCCATTGGGTGGGGCGAATTTAGTAGGCGGGCCAGGGGTTAGTCTGCCATGGGTCTGAATGGGGGGGTGGGGGCACTCCACCAGATGGGGGCTACGGGGATGGGCGTCTGAATGAATGGGGGTGGGGTGGGTTTGGGGAATGGCGTGTCTAAACTGCAGTGCACAGAATTGAGGTCAGTATGAGGCTGTGTCAGTGTTCAGGCTGTAGGCTTGCTCGCTGAGCTGGAAGGTTCGTTTTCAGATGTTTCGTCACCGTGCTCAGTAACATCATCAGTGAGCCTCTGGTGAAGCACTGGTGTTATGTCCTTCTCAAACTCACTGTGTCAGTGTTCTGTGAAGGTTCACCATTACTGCTTTCTGTAGGTACACCGTACTCCAGTATTTATGTAGTTGGGGATAATCCTGCTCACTTGGCTGGCCTTTCTCAGTCTGCCCTGTAACAGGTTGTACGTAAGGACCCACCCCAGGGCACATCTGCTCTAACCCTACACAGCCTCTCCCCTCCCTGTCTCTGTACACAGGCTCCTGCCAGATCGCTGTGTCCGACTCAGGCCCCTTGGCCATGCCACACTGAGCTGGGCCACAACTGTAGACAGACTGAGACCTCATAATCCCCTCTCCAATCACCTTCACCTCCCTCCCCTCTGCAATGCTGATTCGACCCTTAACCCTTTAACCAGTAGGAGACAGTGAGGACTGCGGATGCTGGAGAGCAGGGTCGAGAGTGTGGTGCTGGAAAAGCACAGCGGGTCAGGCAGCATCCGAGGACCAGGAGAATCGACGTTTCGGGCAGGAACCCTTCATCAGGAATGAGGCTAGTGGGCCGGGCGGCTGAGAGATAAATGGGAGGGTGGGGGCTGGGGGGGAAGGTAGCTGGGAATGCAATAGGTAGATGAAGATGGGAGTGAAGGTGATAGGTCGGACCTTCTCCATCACCACACCCTCACCACCCAAAGCCTGGAGGAAGAATGTCTCATCTTCCGGCTCTGGACCCTCCAACCACACGGGGTAAATGTGGACTTCACCAGTTTCCTCATTTCCCCTCCCCCCCCCCCCCCCATTAGCCCAGTCCCAAGCCTCCGACTCGGCACCGCCCTCACGACCTGTCCATCACCTTTCCCACCTCTCCGCTCCACCATCCTCTCTGATCTATCACCATCACCTCCAACCTCCATCCATCTATTGCATTCTCAGCTACCTTCCCCCCAACCCCACCCCACCCCACTCCACACCCCTCCTCCCATTTATCTCTCAGCCCCCCGGCCCACAATCCTGATGAAGGGCCTTTGCTCGAAACGTCGACTCTCCTGCTCCTTGGATGCTACCTGACCTGCTATGCTTCACTCTCAACCCTTTAACCAATAGACCATCTTGCTGCTTCCTTAGTTGGCTTGGTGCCAAGTGACAATTATAGTTAAGGCTCTTGTGAAGCGCCTAGTGACGTTAAAGGGTGCTATCGAAATAAAGTCGTAGAGATGTACAGCATGGAAACAGACCCTTCGGTCCAACCCGTCCATGCCGACCAGATATCCCAACCCAATCTAGTCCCACCTGCCAGCACCCAGCCCATATCTCTCCAAACCCTTCCTATTCATATACCCATCCAAATGTCTCTTAAATGTTGCAATTGTACCAGCCTCCACCACATCCTCTGGCAGCTCATTCCACACACGTACCACCCTCTGCATGAAAAAGTTGCCCCTTAGGTCTCTTTTATACCTTTCCCCTCTCACCCTAAATCTATGCCCTCTAGTTCTGGACTCCCCGACACCAGGGAAAAGATTTTGTCTATTTATCCTATCCATGCCCCACATAATTTTGTAAACCTCTATAAGGTCACCCCTCAGCCTCCAACGCTCCAGGGAAAACAGCCCCAGCCTGTTCAGCCTCTCCCTATAGCTCAGATCCTCCAACCCTGGCAACATCCTTGTAAATCTTTTCTGAACCGTTTCAAGTTTCACAACATCTTTCCGATAGGAAGGAGACCAGAATTGCATGCAATATTCCAACAGTGGCCTAATCAATGTCCTGTACAGCCGCAACATGACCTCCCAACTCCTGTACTCAATACTCAATAAAGGAAAGCATACCAAATGCCGCCTTCACTATCCTATCTACCTGTGACTCCACTTTCAAGGAGCTATGAACCTGTACTCCAAGGTCTCTTTGTTCAGCAACACTCCCTAGGACCTTACCATTAAGTGTATAAGTCCTGCTAAGATTTGCTTTCCCAAAATGCAGCACTTCGCATTTATCTGAATTAAACTCCATCTGCCACTTCTCAGCCCATTGGCCCATCTGGTCCAGATCCTACTGTATTCTGAGATAACCTTCTTCGCTGTAGACTGACGCAGATTGTTGCTGCATCAGTAATAAATGTCATAGAATCCCTACAGGGTGGGGAGAGGACATTCAACACAACAGCTCCACACCGATCCTCTCAATAGCATCCCACCCAGACCGACTATGGGAACCCTGCATTTCCCATGGCTCATCCACCTTGCCTGCACTTCCCTGAACACTTTGGCCAACTTAGCATGACCAATCCACCCAACCTTTTGGATTGTGGGTGGAAACTGGAGCACAGAGAGGAAACCCACACAGACAGTCACCCAAGGCTGGAATTGAACCCAGGTCCCTGGCCCTGTGAGGCAGCAGTGCGAGCCACTGTGTCGCCCAAGTTGGTGGCTGAGTTCAGACTGAATCTTGAAGAGACCTCTACCCTTGTGATTCATGCACTTGAAGAAGTTCAAACCTTTTATTTATTATCAGGTGAGAAACTGATGTCTTAAAGTACTCACTGCCAGCAAGTGTGACCAACTTCAGACTGGACGCACTCCTGACATCTAGTGGACAGTGTGAGTGTTGCATGCTGAGTCGGGACAATTCTCTTAGGCACCTCCAACTCCAAATTTCTTCATTCGAGACCCTCCAGCACATTGCTGGTCTGCTCCTGGACTTTGTGATTCACGTTTTGTCAACGCAACTCAATAAATCCTTTCTCTTTTACCATCTTTCTTGTTTTCGCAAGGCTTGACAGATTATATGAACAAAAAGGGGTCTTGTGGAGCATTGGTAGTACCTTTGAGCTAGGAGACCGGGTTCAAGCCCCACCTGCTCCAGAGGCATGTAATACCATCTTAGCTTTTCAAAGTTAATGTGGAGCTTTAAAAACTGGAATGGACTCTGTAGCTTAGCCAACGCTTACTGGAAGCTG
Organism: Chiloscyllium plagiosum; assembly: GCF_037043375.1. Lineage (NCBI taxonomy): Eukaryota > Metazoa > Chordata > Chondrichthyes > Orectolobiformes > Hemiscylliidae > Chiloscyllium > Chiloscyllium plagiosum. The sequence goes on along the minus strand of NW_028270145.1, from coordinate 112,023,313 downwards.
GCCATCTGCAGAACTACCAGTCAGCAGTCAATCAATTTGTGATTATTAACTGAATCTCTAACTGCTGGGAGCTGACTGAGCATTTGTAGATTAGGAGTGGCTTGTAAAGGTGTAATAAAACAGGACCTGCTGATACACAAAGGATTCATAAACAAGCTGACTTCGCAAACAGAGTGCAATTGTTGGGAATTCACTGCAGGAAGTGCTGCTTTGTGCCTTCCATTTTTGTAATCGATCATTTTACAGGTAAGTAACTGATTAAATTTACCCAAAACTAAAGCTAAGATTAAGTAATTAGTTAAAAGATTGATAACTAGAGAAGTTGAGTACGCAAACAGCCGTTAATCAATCGAATGCATTAAACAGGGCTGTACAGGGGAAGCAATGCGTCTGGCCTGACGCATGGTGGAGAGTGTGAAGATCAGTGTCTGGAGGATCCGCAATGTGGACTTGCTGGTGTTGAACTGGGGCGGACAAAGTCAAAAGTCACATGATACCAGGTTATAGCCCAACAGGTTTATTTGAAATCACAAGCTTTCAGAACACTGTCCCTTTGTCAGATGAAGTCGCCACTTTCGAATCAACCTATTGGACTATAACCTGATGTCGTGTGACTTCTGACCTTGGAGGACCCTCAGTTTGGAGTTGATGAGCTGGAGCCTGAGGTGCAGGCTTTTCAGAATGTGGCGCTGAGGGGACTGCTATCCATCATGGGTAGGTCAAAGAGGCAAGTCCCCTTTGTCCTACCCATGGTGGCACAGTGGTTAGCACTGCTGCCTCACAGCACCAGAGACCTGGGTTCAATTCCTGCCTCAGGCAACTGTCTGTGCGGAGTTTGCACATTCTCCCCGTGTCTGCGTGGGTTTCCTCCGGGTGCTCCGGTTTCCTCCCACAGTCTAAAGATGTGCGGGTTAAGTGAATTGGCCATGCTAAGTTGCTCAGAATGTTAGCTGAAGGGGTAAGTTTGGGGAATGGGTCTGGGTGAGTTGCTCTTCTGAGGGTCGGCGTGGACTTGCTGGGCCGAAGGGCCTGTTTCCACACTGTAGGGAATCTAATCCTGAATACACCTCAGCCAGAACAGCTCTGTCTGCAGCGAGAGAAACCATTCCAGCCCAGTGGAGAGACAAAAGGTAAAGTCACCATAGTCTATAGGACCACTTTTCTCATTAGAGAGAGGCAACTAGTGGTGGTTTATTCTGCAGGTCACCGCAGCTCAGGTGAAGGAAGAGTTTGAGAAGGAGAGTCTTTCATGGTAACCTCACCATCAACATCACTCAGCATTACAAACCAGCCATCCAGCCAACTGAGCTAAGTGACAGGCCAGGGATCCTTGGATCAGAGATGGCCAAGGGATAATCTGATTGAAGGCGACAAGATCATGAGGGACTTTGATATGGGGAATAGGAACAAACCTTTTCCTCTCAATGGAGGGCCCTATTACCAGAAATCATAGGATGATTAGAATCATAGAATCAATCATAGAATCCCTATAGTGTGGAAGCAGACCATTCAACCCATCGAGTCCACACCAACCCTCCAAAGACCATTAGATAGTTTTAAGGATTTTTCTTTATCACTCAGAGGTTTGGGAGGTATTTGGAACTCGCTCCCTTAAAATGCTATCGAGACAGGAACCAACACAATGTCTATGAAATGTTTAGGTGATCATTTGAAGTTCGAGAGCACATAAGGATATAAGCCAAGTGCTGGAAGATGAGATTAGAGTGATAGGTGCTGGATGACCAGTGCAAACATGATGGGCTGAAGGGCCTCTGTGCATGCTATATTGCTCCTCGAATATGACTCTATAAGAACGAGTCAAGTGACCACCTCTTCCCAGGATTGAGAGAGTGACCAACCTTACAAAAACAGTTAGAGAGACCACCCCAACCCCAGGGACAGTCAGAGAGACCACCCCAACCTCAGGGACAGTCAGAGAGACCACCCCAACCCCAGGGACAGTCAGAGAGACCACCCCAACCCCAGGGACAGTCAGAGAGACCACCCCAACCCCAGGGACAGTCAGAGAGACCACCCCAACCCCAGGGACAGTCAGAGAGACCACCCTTTCCCCCCATGGATGGACAGAGTGACCAACCCCTTTTTAGGGGTGTGGTAGGGCTGGGGTGAATGTGTTTTGAGGGTGGGGGTGCGTTGAGTGTGTTGCGGTGTAGGGGGTGAGTGTGGTTTGCAGTGGGGGTGGGTGAGTGTGTTTTGGGAGGGTGTGTTTTGGGGGTGAGGGTGAGTGTGTTTTGGGGGTGGGGGTGGGGTGAGTGTGTTTTGGGGGTGAGTGTGCTTTGGGGTGGGGGTGGGGTGAGTGTGTTTTGGGGGGGTGGGGTGAGTGTGTTTTGGGGGTGAGTGTGTGGGGGTGGGGTGACGGTGTTTTGGGGTGAGTGTATTTTGGGATGGGGGTGGGGTGAGTGGGTTTTGGGGGTGAGTGTGTTTTGGGCTGGGGTGTGTTTTGGTGGTGAATGTGTTTTGGGGAGGGGGTGGGCGTGGGGGAGGGGGTGGACGTGGGGGTGGGGTGAGTGCATTTTGGGGGTGGGGTGAGTGTGTTTTGGGGTTGAGTGTGTTTTGGGGGTGAGTGTGTTTTGGGGTTGGGTGAGTGTGTTTTGGGGTTGAGTGTGTTTTGGGGTGAGTGTGTTTTGGGGTGGGGGTGGGGTCAGTGTGTGTTGGGGTCAGTGTGTTTTGGGGATGAATGTGTTTTGGGGTGGGGTTGAGGATGGGGTGAGTGTGTTTTGGGGGTGAGTGTGTTTTGGGGTGGTGGTGGGGTGAGTGTGTTTTGGGGGTGAGTGTGTTTTGGGGTGGGGGGTGGAGTGAGTGTGTTTTGGGGTAAGTATGTTTTGGGGGTGAGTGTGTTTTGGGGTGTGGTGGGGGTGGGGTGAGTGTGTTTTGGGGTGTGGTGGGGGTGGGGTGAGTGTGTTTTGGGGTTGAGTGTGTTTTGGGGGTGAGTGTGTTTTGGGGTGGGGGTGGGGTGAGTGTGTTTTGGGGGTGAGTGTGTTTTGGGGTGGGGTTGAGGATGGGATGAGTGTGTTTTGGGGGTGAGTGGGTTTTGGGGTGGGGTGTATGTGTTTTGGGGTTGAGTATGCTTTGGGGGTGAGTGTGTTTTGGGGTGGTGGTGGGGTGAGTGTGTTTTGGGGGTGAGTGTGTTTTGGGGCGGGGGTGGGGTGAGTGTGTTTTGGGGTGAGTGTGTTTTGGGGGTGAGTGTGTTTTGGGGTGTGGTGGGGGTGAGGTGAGTGTGTTTTGGGGTGTGGTGGGGGTGGGGGTGAGTGTGTTTTGAAGGTGAGTGGGTTTTGGGGTGGGGTGTGTGTTTTTTGGGGTTGAGTGTGTTTTGGGGGTGATTGTGTTTTGGGGTGGGGTGAGTGTGTTTTGGGGTGGAGTGTGTTTTGGGGGTGAATGTGTTTTGGGGGAGAGGGTGGGCGCGGGGGTGGGGTGAGTTTTTTTGGGGGGTGAGTGTGTTTTGCGGGTGGGGGTGGGGTGAGTGTGTTTGAGGGTGGGGGTGGTATGAGAGTGTTTTGGGGGTAAGTGTGTTTGGGGGTGGGGAAGGGGTGAGTGTGTTTTGGGGGTGTGCGTGTTTTGGGGGTGGGTTGGGGTGGGTGCGTTTTGGGATTGGGTGGGGTGAGTGTGTTTTGGGGTGGGGTGAGTGTGTTTTGGGGTGGGGTGAGTGTGTTATGGGGGTGAGTATGTTTTGGGGGTGGGTTGGGGTGGGTGCGTTTTGGGATTGGGTGGGGTGAGTGTGTTTTGGGGTGGGGTGAGTGTGTTTTGGGGTGGGGTGAGTGTGTTTTGGGGTGAGTGTGTTTTGGGGCTGGGGTTGGGGTGTGGGTGTTTTGCGGGTGGGGGTGAGTGTGTTTTGGGGGTGGGTGTGTTTTGGGATTGGGTGGGGTGAGTGTGTTTTGGGGTGGGGTGGGTGTGTTTTGGGGGTAGTGGTGGGGTGGGGGTGTTTTGGGGGTGGGTGTGATTTGCGGGTGGGGGTGTTTTGGGGGTGGGGGTGAGTATGTTTTGGGGTTGGGGGTGTTTTGGGGGTGGGATTGGGGTGGGGGTGTTTTGCGGGTGGGGGTGAGTGTGTTTTGGGGGTGGGGGTGTTTTGGGGGTGGGGTGGGGGTGTTTTGCAGGTGAGGGTGAGTGTGTTTTGGGGGTGGGGATGTTTTGGGCATGGGGGTGAGTGTGTTTTGGGTGTGGGTGTGTTTTGGGGGTGGGAGTGGGTAGGGTGTGTTTTGGGGTGGGGGTGGGATGAGGTTTTTTGGTGATGAGTGTGTTTTGGGGTGGAGGTGGGGTGGGTGTGTTTTGGGGTGAGTATGTTTTGGGGTGTGGGTGGGGTGGGTGTGTTTTGGGGGTGAGTGTGTTTTGGGGTGGGGGTGGGGTCAGTGTGTTTGGGGGGGGTGTTTTGGGGTGGGGCTGGGGTGAGTGTGTTTTGGGGTGTATGATATGGGGGTGAGGGTGGGTGTGTTTTGGGAGTGAGTGTGTTTTGCGGGTGGGGGTGGGGTGAGTGTGTTTGAGGGTGGGGGTGGGGTGAGTGTGTTTTGGGGGTGAGTGTGTTTTGGGGTGGGGGTGGGGTGAGTGTGTTTTGGGGGTGAGTGTGTTTTGGGGTGAAGGTAGGGTGGGTGTGTTTTGGGGGTGAGTATGTTTTGGGGTGTGGGTGGGGTGGGTGTGTTTTGGGGGTGAGTGTGTTTTGGGGTGAGTGTGTTTTGGGGTCAGTGTGTTTTGGGGGTGAGTGTGTTTTGGGGTGAGTGTGTTTTGGGGTCAGTGTGTTTTGGGGGTGAGTGTGTTTTGGGGTGGGGTTGAGGATGGGGTGAGTGTGTTTTGGGGGTGAGTGTGTTTTGGGGTGGTGGTGGGGTGAGTGTGTTTTGGAGGTGAGTGTTTTGGGATGGGGGTGGGGTGAGTGGGTTTTGGGGGTGAGTGTGTTTTGGGGTGGGGTGAGTGTGTTTTGGGGTGGGGTGAGTGTGTTTTGGGCTGGAGTGTGTTTTGGTGGTGAATGTGTTTTGGGGAGGGGGTGGGCATGGGGGAGGGGTTGGACGTGGGGGTGGGGTGAGTGCATTTTGGGGGTGGGGTGAGTGTGTTTTGGGGGTGAGTGTGTTTTGCGGGTGGGGTGTGTGTGTTTTGGGGTTGAGTGTGTTTTGGGGGAGAGTGTGTTTTGGGGTGGGGTGAGTGTGTTTTGGGGTTGAGTGTGTTTTGGGGTGAGTGTGTTTTGGGGTGGGGGTGGGGTCAGTGTGTGTTGGGGTCAGTGTGTTTTGGGGATGAATGTGTTTTGGGGTGGGGTTGAGGATGGGGTGAGTGTGTTTTGGGGGTGAGTGTGTTTTGGGGTGGTGGTGGGGTGAGTGTGTTTTGCGGGTGAGTGTGTTTTGGGGTGGGGGGTGGGGTGAGTGTGTTTTGGGCTGGAGTGTATTTTGGTGGTGAATGTGTTTTGGGGAGGGGGTGGGCATGAGGGAGGGGGTGGACGTGGGGGTGGGGTGAGTGTGTTTTGCGGGTGGGGTGTGTGTGTTTTGGGGTTGAGTGTGTTTTGGGGGTGAGTGTGTTTTGGGGTGGGGTGAGTGTGTTTTGGGGTTGAGTGTGTTTTGGGGTGAGTGTGTTTTGGGGTGGGGGTGGGGTCAGTGTGTGTTGGGGTCAGTGTGTTTTGGGGATGAATGTGTTTTGGGGTGGGGTTGAGGATGGGGTGAGTGTGTTTTGGGGGTGAGTGTGTTTTGGGGTGGGGTTGAGGATGGGGTGAGTGTGTTTTGGGGGTGAGTGTGTTTTGGGGTGGTGGTGGGGTGAGTGTGTTTTGGGGGTGAGTGTGTTTTGGGGTGGGGGGTGGGGTGAGTGCATTTTGGGGGTGGGGTGAGTGTGTTTTGGGGTTGAGTGTGTTTTGGGGGTGAGTGTGTTTTGGGGTTGGGTGAGTGTGTTTTGGGGTTGAGTGTGTTTTGGGGTGAGTGTGTTTTGGGGTGGGGGTGGGGTCAGTGTGTGTTGGGGTCAGTGTGTTTTGGGGATGAATGTGTTTTGGGGTGGGGTTGAGGATGGGGTGAGTGTGTTTTGGGGGTGAGTGTGTTTTGGGGTGGTGGTGGGGTGAGTGTGTTTTGGGGGTGAGTGTGTTTTGGGGTGGGGGGTGGAGTGAGTGTGTTTTGGGGTAAGTATGTTTTGGGGGTGAGTGTGTTTTGGGGTGTGGTGGGGGTGGGGTGAGTGTGTTTTGGGGTGTGGTGGGGGTGGGGTGAGTGTGTTTTGGGGTTGAGTGTGTTTTGGGGGTGAGTGTGTTTTGGGGTGGGGTTGAGGATGGGGTGAGTGTGTTTTGGGGGTGAGTGGGTTTTGGGGTGGTGGTGGGGTGAGTGTGTTTTGGGGGTGAGTGTGTTTTGGGGCGGGGGTGGGGTGAGTGTGTTTTGGGGTGAGAGTGTTTTGGGGGTGAGTGTGTTTTGGGGTGTGGTGGCGGTGAGGTGAGTGTGTTTTGGGGTGTGGTGGGGGTGGGGTGAGTGTGTTTTGGGGGTGAGTGGGTTTTGGGGTGGGCTGTGTGTTTTTTGGGGTTGAGTGTGTTTTGGGGGTGATTGTGTTTTGGGGTGGGGTGAGTGTGTTTTGGGGTGGAGTGTGTTTTGGGGGTGAATGTGTTTTGGGGGAGAGGGTGGGCGCGGGGGTGGGGTGAGTGTGTTTTGGGAGTGAGTGTGTTTTGCGGGTGGGTGTGGGGTGAGTGTGTTTGAGGGTGGGGTGGTGTGAGTGTGTTATGGGGGTGAGTGTGTTTTGGGGGTGGGTTGGGGTGGGTGTGTTTTGGGATTGGGTGGGGTGAGTGTGTTTTTGGGTGGGGTGAGTGTGTTTTGGGGTGGGGTGGGGTGGGGGTGTTTTGGGTGTGGGTGTGATTTGCGGGTGGGGGTGGGGTGGTGGTGTTTTGGGGGTGGGGGTGAGTGTGTTTTGGGGGTGGGTGTGTTTTGGGATTGGGTGGGGTGAGTGTGTTTTGGGGTGGGGTGGGTGTGTTTTGGGGGTAGTGATGGGGTGGGGGTGTTTTGGGGGTGGGGGTGAGTGTGTTTTGGGGGTGGGTGTGTTTTGGGATTGGGTGGGGTGAGTGTGTTTTGGGGTGGGGTGGGTGTGTTTTGGGGGTAGTGATGGGGTGGGGGTGTTTTGGGGCTGGGGGTGAGTGTGTTTTGGGGGTGGGGGTGTTTTGGGGGTGGGGTGAGTGTGTTTTGGGGGTGGGGGTGTTTTGGGGGTGTGGTTGGGGTGGGGGTGTTTTGCGGGTGGGGGTGGGTGTGTTTTGGGAGTGGGTGTGTTTTTGGGGTGGGGTGGGGGTGTTTTGCGGGTGGGGGTGAGTGTGTTTTGGGGGTGGGTGTGTTTTGGGGGTGGGGTGTTTTGGGCATGGGGGTGAGTGTGTTTTGGGGGTGGGGGTGTTTTGGGGGTGAGTGTGTTTTGGGGGTGAGTGTGTTTTGGGGGTGGGGGTGTTTTGGGGGTGAGTGTGTTTTGGGGGTGAGTGTGTTTTGGGTGTGGTTGTGTTTTGGGGATGGGGTGAGTGTGTTTTGGGGGTGGGAGTAGGTAGGGTGTGTTTTGGGGTGGGGGTGGGATGAGGTTTTTTGGGGGTGAGTGTCTTTTGGGGGTGGAGGTGGGGTGGGTGTGTTTTGGGGGTGAGTGTGTTTTGGGGTGGGGGTGGGGTGGGTGTGTTTTGGGGGTGAGTGTGTTTTGGGGGTGGAGGTGGGGTGGGTGTGTTTTGGGGGTGAGTGTGTTTTGGGGTGGAGGTGGGGTGGGTGTGTTTTGGGGATGAGTGTGTTTTGGGGTGGAGGTGGGGTGGGTGTGTTTTGGGGGTGGGTGTGTTTTGGGGGTGGGGGTGGGATGAGGTTTTTTGGGGGTGAGTGTGTTTTGGGGTGGAGGTGGGGTGGGTGTGTTTTGGGGGTGAGTGTGTTTTGGGGTGGAGGTGGGGTGGGTGTGTTTTGGGGGTGAGTGTGTTTTGGGGGTGGAGGTGGGGTGGGTGTGTTTTGGGGGTGAGTGTGTTTTGGGGTGGAGGTGGGGTGGGTGTGTTTTGGGGGTGAGTGTGTTTTGGGGTGGAGGTGGGGTGGGTGTGTTTTGGGGGTGGGTGTGTTTTGGGGGTGGGGGTGGGATGAGGTTTTTTGGGGGTGAGTGTGTTTTGGGGTGGAGGTGGGGTGGGTGTGTTTTGGGGGTGAGTGTGTTTTGGGGTGGAGGTGGGGTGGGTGTGTTTTGGGGGTGAGTGTGTTTTGGGGTGGGGGTGTGGTGTAGTTTGTTTTGGGGGTGTGTTTTGGGGTGGGGGTGGAGTGAGTGTGTTGTGTGGGTGTATGTTTTGGGGGTGAGGGTGAGTGTGTTTTGGGAGTGAGTGTGTTTTGCGGGTGGTGGGGTGAGTGTGTTTGAGGGTGGGGTTGGTGTGAGTGTGTTTTGGGGGTGAGTATGTTTTGGGGTGTGGGTGGGGTGGGTGTGTTTTGGGGGTGAGTGTGTTTTGGGGTGGAAGTGCGATGAGTGTGTTTTGGGGGTGTGTGTTTGGGGGTGGGGGTGGGGTGAGTGTGTTTTGGGGGTGTATGTTTTGGGGGTGGGGGTGAGTGTGTTTTGGGAGTGAGTGTGTTTTGCGGGTGGGGGTGGGGTGAGTGTGTTTTGGGGGTAAGTGTGTTTGGGGGTGGGGAAGGGGTGAGTGTGTTTTGAGGGTGTGCGTGTTTTGGGGTGGGGGTGGGGTGAGTGTGTTTTGGGGGTGAGTGTGTTTTGGGGGTGGGTTGGGGTCGGTGTGTTTTGGGGGTGAGTGTGTTTTGGGGTGGAGGTGGGGTGGGTGTGTTTTGGGGGTGAGTGTGTTTTGGGGTGGGGGTGTGGTGTAGTTTGTTTTGGGGGTGTGTTTTGGGGTGGGGGTGGAGTGAGTGTGTTGTGTGGGTGTATGTTTTGGGGGTGAGGGTGAGTGTGTTTTGGGAGTGAGTGTGTTTTGCGGGTGGTGGGGTGAGTGTGTTTGAGGGTGGGGTTGGTGTGAGTGTGTTTTGGGGGTGAGTATGTTTTGGGGTGTGGGTGGGGTGGGTGTGTTTTGGGGGTGAGTGTGTTTTGGGGTGGAAGTGCGATGAGTGTGTTTTGGGGGTGTGTGTTTGGGGGTGGGGGTGGGGTGAGTGTGTTTTGGGGGTGTATGTTTTGGGGGTGGGGGTGAGTGTGTTTTGGGAGTGAGTGTGTTTTGCGGGTGGGGGTGGGGTGAGTGTGTTTTGGGGGTAAGTGTGTTTGGGGGTGGGGAAGGGGTGAGTGTGTTTTGAGGGTGTGCGTGTTTTGGGGTGGGGGTGGGGTGAGTGTGTTTTGGGGGTGAGTGTGTTTTGGGGGTGGGTTGGGGTCGGTGTGTTTTGGGATTGGGTGGGGGTGAGTGTGTTTTGGGGTGGGGTGAGTGTGTTTTGGGGTGGGGTAGGGTGGGGGTGTTTTGGGTGTGGGTGTGATTTGCGGGTGAGGGTGGGGCGGGGGTGTTTTGGGGGTGGGGGTGAGTGTGTTTTGGGGGTGGGTGTGTTTTTGGGGTGGGGTTGGGGTGTGGGTGTTTTGGGGGTGGGTGTGTTTTGGGATTGGGTGGGGTGAGTGTGTTTTGGGGTGGGGTGGGTGTGTTTTGGGGGTAGTGATGGGGTGGGGGTGTTTTGGGGCTGGGGGTGAGTGTGTTTTGGGGGTGGGGGTGTTTTGGGGGTGGGGTGAGTGTGTTTTGGGGGTGGGGGTGTTTTGGGGGTGTGGTTGGGGTGGGGGTGTTTTGCGGGTGGGGGTGGGTGTGTTTTGGGAGTGGGTGTGTTTTTGGGGTGGGGTGGGGGTGTTTTGCGGGTGGGGGTGAGTGTGTTTTGGGGGTGGGTGTGTTTTGGGGGTGGGGTGTTTTGGGCATGGGGGTGAGTGTGTTTTGGGGGTGGGGGTGTTTTGGGGGTGAGTGTGTTTTGGGGGTGAGTGTGTTTTGGGGGTGGGGGTGTTTTGGGGGTGAGTGTGTTTTGGGGGTGAGTGTGTTTTGGGTGTGGTTGTGTTTTGGGGATGGGGTGAGTGTGTTTTGGGGGTGGGAGTGGGTAGGGTGTGTTTTGGGGTGGGGGTGGGATGAGGTTTTTTGGGGGTGAGTGTCTTTTGGGGGTGGAGGTGGGGTGGGTGTGTTTTGGGGGTGAGTGTGTTTTGGGGTGGGGGTGGGGTGGGTGTGTTTTGGGGGTGAGTGTGTTTTGGGGGTGGAGGTGGGGTGGGTGTGTTTTGGGGGTGAGTGTGTTTTGGGGTGGAGGTGGGGTGGGTGTGTTTTGGGGATGAGTGTGTTTTGGGGTGGAGGTGGGGTGGGTGTGTTTTGGGGGTGGGTGTGTTTTGGGGGTGGGGGTGGGATGAGGTTTTTTGGGGGTGAGTGTGTTTTGGGGTGGAGGTGGGGTGGGTGTGTTTTGGGGGTGAGTGTGTTTTGGGGTGGAGGTGGGGTGGGTGTGTTTTGGGGGTGAGTGTGTTTTGGGGGTGGAGGTGGGGTGGGTGTGTTTTGGGGGTGAGTGTGTTTTGGGGTGGAGGTGGGGTGGGTGTGTTTTGGGGGTGAGTGTGTTTTGGGGTGGAGGTGGGGTGGGTGTGTTTTGGGGGTGGGTGTGTTTTGGGGGTGGGGGTGGGATGAGGTTTTTTGGGGGTGAGTGTGTTTTGGGGTGGAGGTGGGGTGGGTGTGTTTTGGGGGTGAGTGTGTTTTGGGGTGGAGGTGGGGTGGGTGTGTTTTGGGGGTGAGTGTGTTTTGGGGTGGGGGTGTGGTGTAGTTTGTTTTGGGGGTGTGTTTTGGGGTGGGGGTGGAGTGAGTGTGTTGTGTGGGTGTATGTTTTGGGGGTGAGGGTGAGTGTGTTTTGGGAGTGAGTGTGTTTTGCGGGTGGTGGGGTGAGTGTGTTTGAGGGTGGGGTTGGTGTGAGTGTGTTTTGGGGGTGAGTATGTTTTGGGGTGTGGGTGGGGTGGGTGTGTTTTGGGGGTGAGTGTGTTTTGGGGTGGAAGTGCGATGAGTGTGTTTTGGGGGTGTGTGTTTGGGGGTGGGGGTGGGGTGAGTGTGTTTTGGGGGTGTATGTTTTGGGGGTGGGGGTGAGTGTGTTTTGGGAGTGAGTGTGTTTTGCGGGTGGGGGTGGGGTGAGTGTGTTTTGGGGGTAAGTGTGTTTGGGGGTGGGGAAGGGGTGAGTGTGTTTTGAGGGTGTGCGTGTTTTGGGGTGGGGGTGGGGTGAGTGTGTTTTGGGGGTGAGTGTGTTTTGGGGGTGGGTTGGGGTCGGTGTGTTTTGGGGGTGAGTGTGTTTTGGGGTGGAGGTGGGGTGGGTGTGTTTTGGGGGTGAGTGTGTTTTGGGGTGGGGGTGTGGTGTAGTTTGTTTTGGGGGTGTGTTTTGGGGTGGGGGTGGAGTGAGTGTGTTGTGTGGGTGTATGTTTTGGGGGTGAGGGTGAGTGTGTTTTGGGAGTGAGTGTGTTTTGCGGGTGGTGGGGTGAGTGTGTTTGAGGGTGGGGTTGGTGTGAGTGTGTTTTGGGGGTGAGTATGTTTTGGGGTGTGGGTGGGGTGGGTGTGTTTTGGGGGTGAGTGTGTTTTGGGGTGGAAGTGCGATGAGTGTGTTTTGGGGGTGTGTGTTTGGGGGTGGGGGTGGGGTGAGTGTGTTTTGGGGGTGTATGTTTTGGGGGTGGGGGTGAGTGTGTTTTGGGAGTGAGTGTGTTTTGCGGGTGGGGGTGGGGTGAGTGTGTTTTGGGGGTAAGTGTGTTTGGGGGTGGGGAAGGGGTGAGTGTGTTTTGAGGGTGTGCGTGTTTTGGGGTGGGGGTGGGGTGAGTGTGTTTTGGGGGTGAGTGTGTTTTGGGGGTGGGTTGGGGTCGGTGTGTTTTGGGATTGGGTGGGGGTGAGTGTGTTTTGGGGTGGGGTGAGTGTGTTTTGGGGTGGGGTAGGGTGGGGGTGTTTTGGGTGTGGGTGTGATTTGCGGGTGAGGGTGGGGCGGGGGTGTTTTGGGGGTGGGGGTGAGTGTGTTTTGGGGGTGGGTGTGTTTTTGGGGTGGGGTTGGGGTGTGGGTGTTTTGGGGGTGGGGGTGTTTTGGGATTGGGTGGGGTGAGTGTGTTTTGGGGTGGGGTGGGTGTGTTTTGGGGGTAGTGGTGGGGTGGGGGTGTTTCGGGGTGGGTGTGATTTGCGGGTGGGGGTGTTTTGGGGGTGGGGGTGAGTGTGTTTTGGGGGTGGCGTGTTTTGGGGGTGGGGTTGGGGTGGGGGTGTTTTGCGGGTGGGGGTGAGTGTGTTTTGGGGGTGGGTGTGTTTTGGGGGTGGGGTGGGGGTGCTTTGGGGGTGGGGGTGTTTTGGGGGTGGGGGTGTTTTGGGGGTGAGTGTGTTTTGGGTGTGGGTGTGTTTTGGAGGTGGAGGTGGGGAGGGTGTGTTTTGGGGGTGAGGTGGGATGAGGTTTTTTGGGGATGAGTGTGTTTTGGGGTGGAGGTGGGGAGGGTGTGTTTTGGGGGTGAGTGTGTTTTGGGGTGGAAGTGGGGTGAGTGTGTTTTGGGGGGGTGTGTTTTGGGGTGGGGGTGGGGTGAGTGTGTTTTGGGGGTGATTGTGTTTTGGGGTGGGGTGTGTGTTTTGGGGTGGAGTGTGTTTTGGGGTGGAGGTGGGGAGGGTGTGTTTTGGGGGTGAGTGTGTTTTGGGGTGGAAGTGGGGTGAGTGTGTTTTGGGGGTGTGTGTTTTGGGGTGGGGGTGGGGTGAGTGTGTTTTGGGGGTGATTGTGTTTTGGGGTGGGGTGTGTGTTTTGGGGTGGAGTGTGTTTTGGGGGTGAATGTGTTTTGGGGGAGAGGGTGGGCGCGGGGGTGGGGTGAGTGTGTTTTGGGGGTGAGTGTGTTTTGCGGGTGGGGGTGAGTGTGTTTTGCGGGTGGGGGTGGGGTGAGTGTGTTTGAGGTTGGGGTTGCGGTGAGTGTGTTTTGGGGGTGGAGGTGGCATGAGAGTGTTTTGGGGGTAAGTGTGTTTTGGGGTGGGGGTGGGGTGAGTGTGTTATGGGGGTGAGTGTGTTTTGGGGGTGGGTTGGGGTGGGTGTGTTTTGGGAGTGGGGGTGAGTGTGTTTTGGGGTGGGGTGAGTGTGTTTTGGGGTGGGTGTGTTTTGGGGGTGGGGTTGGGGTGTGGGTGTTTTGCGGGTGGGGGTGTGGGTGTTTTGCGGGTGGGGGTGAGTGTGTTTTGGGGGTGGGTGTGTTTTGGGATTGGGTGGGGTGAGTGTGTTTTGGGGTGGGGTGGGTGTGTTTTGGGGGTAGTGGTGGGGTGGGGGTGTTTTGGGGGTGGGTGTGATTTGCGGGTGGGGGTGTTTTGGGGGTGGGATTGGGGTGGGGGTGTTTTGCGGGTGGGGGTGAGTGTGTTTTGGGGGTGGGTGTGTTTTGGAGGTGGGGTGAGTGAGTTTTGGGGGTGGGAGTGGGGAGGGTGTGTTTTGGTTTGGGGGTGGGATGAGGTTTTTTTGGGGGTGAGTGTGTTTTGGGGTGGAGGTGGGGTGGGTGTGTTTTGGGGGTGAGTATGTTTTGGGGAGTGGGTGGGGTGGGTGTGTTTTGGGGGTGAGTGTGTTTTGGGGTGGGGGTGTGGTGTAGTGTGTTTTGGGCGGGGATGTGTTGGGGTGAGGGTGGGGTGAGGGTGTTTTGTGGGTGTATGTTTTGGGGGTGGTCTGAGTGTGTTTTGGGGGTGAGTGTGTTTTGGGGTGGGGGTGGGGTGAGTGTGTTTTGGGGGTGAGTGTGTTTTGGGGTGGGGGTGGGGTGAGTGTGTTTTGGGGGTGAGTGTGTTTTGGGGTGGAGGTGTTTTGGGGGTGAGTATGTTTTGGGGTGTGGGTGGGGTGGGTGTGTTTTGGGGGTGAGTGTGTTTTGGGGTGGAAGTGGGGTGAGTGTGTTTTGGGGATGTGTGTTTTGGGGTGGGGTGGGGTGAGTGTGTTTTGGGGGTGTATGTTTTGGGGGTGGGGGTTAGTGTGTTTTGGGAGTGAGTGTGTTTTGCGGGTGGGGGTGGGGTGAGTGTGTTTTGGGGGTGAGTGTGTTTTGGGGTGGAGGTGGTGTGAGTGTGTTTTGGGGGTGCGTGTGTTTTGCGGGTGGGGGTGGGGTGAGTGTGTTTGAGGGTGGGGGTGGGGTGAGTGTGTTTTGGGGTGGGGGTGGGGTGAGTGTGTTTTGGGGGTAAGTGTGTTTGGGGGTGGGGAAGGGGTGAGTGTGTTTTGGGGGTGTGCGTGTTTTGGGGTGGGGGTGGGGTGAGTGTGTTTTGGGGGTGAGTGTGTTTTCGGGGTGGGTTGGGGTGGGTGTGTTTTCGGGGTAGTGGTGGGGTGGGGGTGTTTTGGGGGTGGGTTTGATTTGCGGGTGGGGGTGGGGTGGAGGTGTTTTGGGGGTGGGGGTGAGTGTGTTTTGGGGGTGGGCGTGTTTTGGGGGTGGTGTTGTGGTGGGGGTGTTTTGCGGGTGGGGGTGAGTGTGTTTTGGGGGTGGGTGTGTTTTGGGGTGGGGGTGGGGTGAGTGTGTTTTGGGGGATGTATGTTTTGGGGGTGAGTGTGTTTTTGGTGTGGGGGTGAGTGTGTTTTGGGGGTGGGGGTGAGTATGTTTTGGGGGTGTGTGTGTTTTGGGGTGGGGGTGAGTGTGTTTTGGGGGTGAGTGTGTTTTGGGGGTGGGAGTGAGTGTGTTTTGGGGGTGGGGGTGAGTGTGTTTTGGGAGTGAGTGTGTTTTGCGGGTGGGGGTGGGGTGAGTGTGTTTTGGGGGTGAGTGTGTTTTGGGGTGGGGGTGGTGTGAGTGTGTTTTGGGGGTGGGGGTGGGGTGAGTGTGTTTGAGGGTGGGGGTAGGGTGAGTGTGTTTTGGGGGTGTATGTTTTGGAGGTGTGTGTGTTTTGGGGGTGGGGGTGAGTGTGTTTTGGGAATGGGGGTGAGTGTGTTTTGGGGTGAGTATGTTTTGGGGTGGGGTGGGGTGAGTGTGTTTTGGGGGTGTATGTTTTGGAGGTGTGTGTGTTTTGGGGGTGGGGGTGAGTGTGTTTTGGGAATGGGGGTGAGTGTGTTTTGGGGTGAGTGTGCTTAGGGGGTGGGGGTGTTTTGGGGTGGAGGTGTTTTGGGGTGGAGGTGTTTTGGGGATGGGGGTGAGTGTGTTTTGGGGGTGGGGGTGTTTTGGGGATGGGGGTGAGTGTGTTTTGGGTGTGGGTGTGTTTTGGGGGTGGGGTGAGTGTGTTTTGGGGGTGGGAGTGGGGAGGGTGTGTTTTGGGGTGGGGGTGGGATGAGGTTTTTTGGGGGGTGAGTGTGTTTTGGGGTGGAGGTGGGGAGGTTGTGTTTTGGGGTGGGGGTGGGATGAGGATTTTTTGGGGGTGAGTGTGTTTTGGGGTGGAGGTGGGGTGGGGTGAGTTTTGGGGTTGAGCGTGTTTTGGGGTGGGGGTGTGGTGAGTGTGTTTTGGGCGGGCGGGTTTTGCGGTGGGGGTGGGTTGAGTGTGTTTTGGGGGTGTATGTTTTGGGGGTGGGGGTGAGTGTTTTTGGGAGTGGGGGTGAGTGTGTTTTGGGGGTGAGTGTGTTTTGGGGGTGGGGGTGAGTGTGTTTTTGGGGTGTGTGTTTTGGAGGTGGGGGTGGGGTGAGTGTGTTTTGGGGGTGAGTGTGTTTTGGGGTGGGGGTGGGGTGAGTGTGTTTTGGGGATGTATGTTTTGGGGGTGAGTGTGTTTTTGGTGTGGGGGTGAGTGTGTTTTTGGAGAGGGGGTGAGTGTGTTTTGGGGGTGAGTGTGTTTTAGGGGTGGGGGTGTGTGTGCTTTGGGGGTGGGGTGAGTATGATTTGGGGGTGAGTGTGTTTTGGGGTGGGGGTGAGTGTGTTTTGGGGGTGAGTGTGTTTTGCGGGTGGGAGTGAGTGTGTTTTGGGGGTGGGGGTGAGTGTGTTTTGGGAGTGAGTGTGTTTTGCGGGTGGGGGTGGGGTGAGTGTGTTTTGGGGGTGAGTGTGTTTGGGGGTGGGGAAGGGGTGAGTGTGTTTTGGGGGTGAGTGTGTTTTGGGGGTGGGTTGGGGTGGGTGTGTTTTGGGATTGGGTGGGGTGAGTGTGTTTTGGGGTGGGGTGAGTGTGTTTTGGGGTGGGGTGGGGTGAGTGTGTTTTGGGGTGGGTGTGTTTTGGGGGTAGTGGTGGGGTGGAGGTGTTGTGGGGGTGGGTTTGATTTGCGGGTGGGGGTGGGGTGGGGGTGTTTTGGGGGTGGGGGTGAGTGTGTTTTTGGGTGGGTGTGTTTTGGGGGTAGGGTGGGGGTGTTTTGCGGATGGGGGTGAGTGTGTTTTGGGGGTGGGGGTGTTTTGGGGGTGGGGGTGTTTTGGGCATGGGGTGAGTGTGTTTTGGGTGTGGGTGTGTTTTGGGGGTGGGGTGAGTGTGTTTAGGGGGTGGGAGTGGGGAGGGTGTGTTTTGGGCTGGGGTTGTGATGAGGTTTTTTGGGGGGTGAGTGTGTTTTGGGGTGGAGGTGGGGTGGGTGCGTTTTGGGGTGGGGGTGGGATGAGGTTTTTTGGGGGGTGAGTGTGTTTTGGGGTGGAGGTGGGGAGGGTGTGTTTTGGGGTGGGGGTGGGATGAGGTTTTTTTGGGGGTGAGTGTGTTTTGGTGTGGAGGTGGGGTGGGTGTGTTTTGGGAGTGAGTGTGTTTTGGGGTGGGGGTGGGGTGAGTGTGTTTTGGGGGTGTGTGTTTTGGGTTGGGGGTGGGGTGTGTGTGTTTTGGGGGTGTATGTTTTGGGGGTGGGTGTGAGTGTGTTTTGGGAGTGGGGGTGAGTGTGTTTTGGGGGTGAGTGTGTTTTGGGGGTGGGGGTGAGTGTGTTTTGGGGGTGAGTGTGTTTTGGGGTGGGGGTGAGGTGAGTGTGTTTTGGGGATGTATGTTTTTGGGGTGAGTGTGTTTTTGGTGTCGGGGTGAGTCTGTTTTCGGAGTGGGGGTGAGTGTGTTTTGGGGGTGAGTGTGTTTTGTGGATGGGGGTGTCTGTTTTGGGGGTGAGTGTGTTTTGGGGGTGGGGTGAGTGTGTTTTGGGGGTGAGTGTGTTTTAGGGGTGGGGGTGAGTATGTTTTGGGGGTGAGTGTATTTTGGGGTGGGGGTGAGTGTGTTTTGGGGGTGAGTGTGTTTTGGGGTTGGGAGTGAGTGTGTTTTGGGGGTGGGGTTGAGTGTGTTTTGGGGGGGTGTTTTGGAGGTGGGGGTGGTGTGAGTGTGTTTGGGGGGGTGTGTTTTGGGGGTGAGGGTGAGTGTGTTTTGGGGGGTGTGTGTTTTGGAGGTGGGGTGAGTGTGTTTTGGGGGTGTGGGTGTGTGTTTTCGGGGTGAATGTGTTTTGGGGGTGGGGTTGTGTGTTTTGGGGGTGAGTGTGTTTTGCGGGTGGGGGTGAGTGTGTTTTGGGGGTGGGGGTGAAGTGGGGGTGTTTTGGGGGTGGGAGTGGGGAGGGTGTGTTTTGGGGTGTGGGTGGGGTGGGTGTGTTTTGGGGTGAGTGTGTTTTGGGGTGGAGGTAGGGTGGGTGTGTTTTGGGGTGAGTATGTTTTGGGGTGTGGGTGGGGTGGGTGTGTTTTGGGGTGAGTGTGTTTTGGGGTGGGGTGGGTTGAGTGTGTTTTGGGAGTGTGTGTTTTGGGGTGGGGGTGGGGTGATCGTGTTTTGGGGGTGTATGTTTTGGAGGTGAGTGTGTTTTGGGGGTGGGGGTGAGTGTGTTTTGGGAGTGGGGTTGAGTGTGTTTTGGGGTGAGTGTGTTTAGGGGGTGGGGGTGAGTGTGTTTTGGGGGTGGGGGTGTTTTGGGGTGGGGGTGTTTTGGGGATGGGGGTAAGTGTGTTTTGGGTGAGGGTGTGTTTTGGGGGTGGGGTGAGTGTGTTTTGGGGGTGGGAGTGGGGAAGGTGTGTTTTTGGGTGGGGGTGGGATGAGGTTTTTTGGGGGGTGAGTGTGTTTTGGAGTGGAGGTGGGGTGGGTGTGTTTTGCGGTGGGGGTGGGATGAGATTTCTTTGGGGGTGAGTGTGTTTTGGGGTGGGTGTGTTTTGGGGGTGAGTATGTTTTGGGGTGTGGGTGGGGTGGGTGTGTTTTGGGGTTGAGTGTGTTTTGGGGTGAGGCTGGGGTGAGTCTGTTTGGGGGGGTGTTTTGGGGTGGAGGTGGGGTGAGTGTGTTTTGGGGGTGTAAGTTTTGGGGTTGGGGGTGAGTGTGTTTTGGGGGTGAGTGTGTTTTGGGGGTGGGGGTGAGTGTGTTTTGGGGTGAGTGTGTTTTGGAGGTGGGGGTGGGGTGAGTGTGTTTTGGGGGTGAGTGTGTTTTGGGGTGGGGGTGGGGTGAGTGTGTTTTGGGGATGTATGTTTAGGGGGTGAGTGTGTTTTTGGTGTCGGGGTGAGTCTGTTTTCGGAGTGGGGGTGAGTGTGTTTTGGGGGTGTGGGTGTGTGTTTTCGGGGTGAGTGTGTTTTGGGGGTGGGGTTGTGTGTTTTGGGGGTGAGTGTGTTTTGGGGGTGGGGGTGAGTGTGTTTTGGGGGTGAGTGTGTTTTGGGGGTGGGGGTGAGTGTGTTTTGGGGGTGAGTGTGTTTTGGAGGTGGGGGTGGTGTGAGTGTGTTTTGGGGGTGAGTGTGTTTTGGGGTGGGGTGGGGTGAGTGTGTTTTGGGGATGTATGTTTTGGGGGTGAGTGTGTTTTTGGTGTGGGGGTGAGTGTGTTTTGGGAGTGGGGGTGAGTGTGTTTTGGGGGTGAGTGTGTTTTGGGGTGGGGGTGAGGTGAATGTGTTTTGGGGATGTATGTTTTTGGGGTGAGTGTGTTTTTGGTGTCGGGGTGAGTCTGTTTTCGGAGTGGGGGTGAGTGTGTTTTGGGGGTGAGTGTGTTTTGTGGTTGGGGGTGTGTGTTTTGGGGGTGAGTGTGTTTTCGGGGTGGGGTGAGTGTGTTTTGGGGGTGAGTGTGTTTTAGGGGTGGGGGTGAGTATGTTTTGGGGGTGAGTGTATTTTGGGGTGGGGGTGAGTGTGTTTTGGGGGTGATTGTGTTTTGGGGTTGGGAGTGAGTGTGTTTTGGGGGTAGGGTTGAGTGTGTTTTGGGGGGGTGTGTGTTTTGGAGGTGGGGGTGAGTGTGTTTTGGGGTGAGTGTGTTTTGGAGGTGGGGGTGGTGTGAGTGTGTTTTGGGGGTGAGTGTGTTTTGGGGTGGGGGTGGGGTGAGTGTGTTTTGGGGATGTATGTTTTGGGGGTGAGTGTGTTTTTGGTGTGGGGGTGAGTGTGTTTTGGGAGTGGGGGTGAGTGTGTTTTTGGGGTGAGTGTGTTTTGGGGGTGGGAGTGAGTGTGTTTTGGGGGTGGGGGTGAGTGTGTTTTGGGGGTGGGGGTGAGTGTGTTTTGGGGATGAGTATGTTTTGGGGGTGGGGGTGGGGTGAGTGTGTGTTGGGGGTGAGTGTGTTTTGGTATGGGGGTGGGGTGAGTGTGTTTTGGGGGTGTATGCTTTGGGGGTGAGTGTGTTTTGGGTGTGGGGGTGAGTGTGTTTTGGGAGTGGGAGTGGGGAGGGTGTGTTTTGGGGTGGGGGTGGGATGAGGTTTTTTTGGGGGGTGAGTGTGTTTTGGGGTGGAGGTGGGGTGGGTGTGTTTTGGGGTGGGGGTGGGATGAGGTTTTTCGGGCGGTGAGTGTGTTTTGGGGTGGAGGTGGGGTGAGCGTGTTTTGGAGGTGTTTGTTTTGGGGGTGAGTGTATTTTGGGGGTGGGGGTGAGTGTGTTTTGGGAGTGGGGGTGAGTGTGTTTTGGGGTGAGTGTGTTTTGGGGATGAGTATGTTTTGGGGGTGGGGGTGGGGTGAGTGTGTTTTGGGGGTAAGTGTGTTTTGGGATGGGGGTGGGGTGAGTGTGTTTTGGGGGTGTATGTTTTGGGGGTGAGTGTGTTTTGGGTGTGGGGGTGAGTGTGTTTTGGGAGTGGGGGTGAAGTGTTTTGGGGGTGAGTGTGTTTTGGGGATGGGGTGTGTGTTTTGGGGGTGAGTGTGTTTTGGGGGTGGGAGTGAGTGTGTTTTGGGGGTGGGGATGAGTGTGTTTTGGGGTTGGGAGTGAGTGTGTTTTGGGGTTGGGGGTGAGTGTGTTTTGGGGTTGGGGGTGAGTGTGTTTTGGGGTTGGGGCTGAGTGTTTTGGGGTTGGAGGTGAGTGTGTTTTGGGGGTGAGTGTGTTTTGGGATGGGGGTGGGGTGAGTGTGATTTGGGTGTGTATGTTTTGGGGTGAGTGTGTTTTGGGGGTGAGTGTGTTTTGGGGTTGGGGTGAGTGTGTTTTGGGGTTGGGGTGAGTGTGTTTTGGGGTTGGGGGTGAGTGTTTTGGGGTTGGGGTGAGTGTGTTTGGGGTTGGGGTGAGTGTGTTTTGGGGTTGGGGGTGAGTGTATTTTGGGGTTGGGGGTGAGTGTGTTTTGGGGTGAGTGTGTTTTGGGGTTGGGGGTGAGTGTTTTGGGGTGAGTGTGTTTTGGGGGTTGGGGTATGTGTTTTGGGGTGGGGTGGGGTGAGTGTGTTTTGGGGGTGTGTGTTTTGGGGTGGGGGTGGGGTGAGCGTGTTTTGGGGGTGAGTGTGTTTTGGGGTTGGGGGTGAGTGTGTTTTGGGAGTGGGGGTGAGTGTGTTTTGGGGGTGAGTGTGTTTTGGAGGTGGGGGTGGGGTGGGTGAGTTTTGGGGTTGAGTGTGTTTTGGGGTAGGGGTGGGGTGAGTTTGTTTTGGGGGTGTGTGTTTTGGGGTGGGGGTGGGTTGAGTGTGTTTTGGGGGTGTATGTTTTGGGGGTGGGGGTGAGTATGTTTTGGGGGTGGGGGTGAGTGTGTTTTGGGGGTGAGTGTGTTTTGGGTGTGGGGGTGGGGTGAGTGTGTTTTGGGGGTGAGTGTGTTTTGGGGTGGGGGTGGGGTGAGTGTGTTTTGGGGATGTATGTTTTGGGGGTGAGTGTGTTTTTGGTGTGGGGGTGAGTGTGTTTTGGGAGAGGGGGTGAGTGTGTTTTGGGGGTGAGTGTGTTTTAGGGGTGGGGGTGAGTGTGTTTTGGGGGTGGGGTTGAGTATGTTTTGGGGGTGAGTGTGTTTTGGGGTGGGGGTGAGTGTGTTTTGGGGGTGAGTGTGTTTTGGGGGTGGGAGTGAGTGTGTTTTGGGGGTAGGGGTGAGTGTGTTTTGGGAGTGAGTGTGTTTTGCGGGTGGGGGTGGGGTGAGTGTGTTTTGGGGGTGAGTGTGTTTTGGGGTGGGGGTGGTGTGAGTGTGTTTTGGGGGTGGGGGTGGGGGTGGGGTGAGTGTGTTTGAGGGTGGGGGTAGGGTGAGTGTGTTTTGGGGTGGGGGTGTGGTGAGTGTGTTTTGGGGTTGAGTGTGTTTGGGGGTGGGGGTGGTATGAGAGTGTTTTGGGGGTAAGTGTGTTTGGGGGTGGGGAAGGGGTGAGTGTGTTTGAGGGTGGGGGTAGGGTGAGTGTGTTTTGGGGTGGGGGTGTGGTGAGTGTATTTTGGGGGTGAGTGTGTTTGGGGGTGGGGGTGGTATGAGAGTGTTTTGGGGGTAAGTGTGTTTGGGGGTGGGGAACGGGTGAGTGTGTTTTGGGGGTGTGCGTGTTTTGGGGTGGGGGTGGTGTGAGTGTGTTTTGGGGGTGAGTGTGTTTTGGGGGTGGGTTGGGGTGGGTGTGTTTTGGGATTGGGTGGGGTGAGTGTGTTTTGGGGTGGGGTGAGTGTGTTTTGGGGTGGGGTGGGGTGAGTGTGTTTTGGGGTGGGTGTGTTTTGGGGGTAGTGGTGGGGTGGGGGTGTTTTGGGGGTGGGTTTGATTTGCGGGTGGGGGTGGGGTGGGGGTGTTTTGGGGGTGGGGGTGAGTGTGTTTTGGGGTTGGGGGTGTTTTGGGGGTGGGGTGGGGGTGTTTTGCGGGTGGGGGTGAGTGTGTTTTGGGGGTGGGTGTGTTTTGGGGGTGAAGTGGGGGTGTTTTGGGGGCAGGAGTGGGGAGGGTGTGTTTTGGGGTGGGGGTGGTTTGAAGTTTTTTTGGGGGTGAGTGTGTTTTGGGGTGGAGGTGGGGTGGGTGTGTTTTGGGGGTGCATGTTTTGGAGGTGTGGGTGGGGTGGGTGTGTTTTGGGGTGAGTGTGTTTTGGGGTAGGGTGGGTTGAGTGTGTTTTGGGAGTGTGTGTTTTGGGGTGGGGGTGGGGTGATCGTGTTTTGGGGGTGTATGTTTTGGAGGTGAGTGTGTTTTGGGGGTGGGGGTGAGTGTGTTTTGGGAGTGGGGTTGTGTGTTTTGGGGGTGAGTGTGTTTTGCGGGTGGGGGTGAGTGTGTTTTGGGGGTGGGGGTGAAGTGGGGGTGTTTTGGGGGTGGGAGCGGGGAGGGTGTGTTTTGGGGTGTGGGTGGGGTGGGTGTGTTTTGGGGTGAGTGTGTTTTGGGGTGGAGGTAGGGTGGGTGTGTTTTGGGGTGAGTATGTTTTGGGGTGTGGGTGGGGTGGGTGTGTTTTGGGGTGAGTGTGTTTTGGGGTGGGGTGGGTTGAGTGTGTTTTGGGAGTGTGTGTTTTGGGGTGGGGGTGGGGTGATCGTGTTTTGGGGGTGTATGTTTTGGAGGTGAGTGTGTTTTGGGGGTGGGGGTGAGTGTGTTTTGGGAGTGGGGTTGAGTGTGTTTTGGGGTGAGTGTGTTTAGGGGGTGGGGGTGAGTGTGTTTTGGGGGTGGGGGTGTTTTGGGGTGGGGGTGTTTTGGGGATGGGGGTAAGTGTGTTTTGGGTGAGGGTGTGTTTTGGGGGTGGGGTGAGTGTGTTTTGGGGGTGGGAGTGGGGAAGGTGTGTTTTTGGGTGGGGGTGGGATGAGGTTTTTTGGGGGGTGAGTGTGTTTTGGAGTGGAGGTGGGGTGGGTGTGTTTTGCGGTGGGGGTGGGATGAGATTTCTTTGGGGGTGAGTGTGTTTTGGGGTGGGTGTGTTTTGGGGGTGAGTATGTTTTGGGGTGTGGGTGGGGTGGGTGTGTTTTGGGGTTGAGTGTGTTTTGGGGTGAGGCTGGGGTGAGTCTGTTTGGGGGGGTGTTTTGGGGTGGAGGTGGGGTGAGTGTGTTTTGGGGGTGTAAGTTTTGGGGTTGGGGGTGAGTGTGTTTTGGGGGTGAGTGTGTTTTGGGGGTGGGGGTGAGTGTGTTTTGGGGTGAGTGTGTTTTGGAGGTGGGGGTGGGGTGAGTGTGTTTTGGGGGTGAGCGTGTTTTGGGGTGGGGGTGGGGTGAGTGTGTTTTGGGGATGTATGTTTAGGGGGTGAGTGTGTTTTTGGTGTCGGGGTGAGTCTGTTTTCGGAGTGGGGGTGAGTGTGTTTTGGGGGTGTGGGTGTGTGTTTTCGGGGTGAGTGTGTTTTGGGGGTGGGGTTGTGTGTTTTGGGGGTGAGTGTGTTTTGGGGGTGGGGGTGAGTGTGTTTTGGGGGTGAGTGTGTTTTGGGGGTGGGGGTGAGTGTGTTTTGGGGGTGAGTGTGTTTTGGAGGTGGGGGTGGTGTGAGTGTGTTTTGGGGGTGAGTGTGTTTTGGGGTGGGGTGGGGTGAGTGTGTTTTGGGGATGTATGTTTTGGGGGTGAGTGTGTTTTTGGTGTGGGGGTGAGTGTGTTTTGGGAGTGGGGGTGAGTGTGTTTTGGGGGTGAGTGTGTTTTGGGGTGGGGGTGAGGTGAATGTGTTTTGGGGATGTATGTTTTTGGGGTGAGTGTGTTTTTGGTGTCGGGGTGAGTCTGTTTTCGGAGTGGGGGTGAGTGTGTTTTGGGGGTGAGTGTGTTTTGTGGTTGGGGGTGTGTGTTTTGGGGGTGAGTGTGTTTTCGGGGTGGGGTGAGTGTGTTTTGGGGGTGAGTGTGTTTTAGGGGTGGGGGTGAGTATGTTTTGGGGGTGAGTGTATTTTGGGGTGGGGGTGAGTGTGTTTTGGGGGTGATTGTGTTTTGGGGTTGGGAGTGAGTGTGTTTTGGGGGTAGGGTTGAGTGTGTTTTGGGGGGGTGTGTGTTTTGGAGGTGGGGGTGAGTGTGTTTTGGGGTGAGTGTGTTTTGGAGGTGGGGGTGGTGTGAGTGTGTTTTGGGGGTGAGTGTGTTTTGGGGTGGGGGTGGGGTGAGTGTGTTTTGGGGATGTATGTTTTGGGGGTGAGTGTGTTTTTGGTGTGGGGGTGAGTGTGTTTTGGGAGTGGGGGTGAGTGTGTTTTTGGGGTGAGTGTGTTTTGGGGGTGGGAGTGAGTGTGTTTTGGGGGTGGGGGTGAGTGTGTTTTGGGGGTGGGGGTGAGTGTGTTTTGGGGATGAGTATGTTTTGGGGGTGGGGGTGGGGTGAGTGTGTGTTGGGGGTGAGTGTGTTTTGGTATGGGGGTGGGGTGAGTGTGTTTTGGGGGTGTATGCTTTGGGGGTGAGTGTGTTTTGGGTGTGGGGGTGAGTGTGTTTTGGGAGTGGGAGTGGGGAGGGTGTGTTTTGGGGTGGGGGTGGGATGAGGTTTTTTTGGGGGGTGAGTGTGTTTTGGGGTGGAGGTGGGGTGGGTGTGTTTTGGGGTGGGGGTGGGATGAGGTTTTTCGGGCGGTGAGTGTGTTTTGGGGTGGAGGTGGGGTGAGCGTGTTTTGGAGGTGTTTGTTTTGGGGGTGAGTGTATTTTGGGGGTGGGGGTGAGTGTGTTTTGGGAGTGGGGGTGAGTGTGTTTTGGGGTGAGTGTGTTTTGGGGATGAGTATGTTTTGGGGGTGGGGGTGGGGTGAGTGTGTTTTGGGGGTAAGTGTGTTTTGGGATGGGGGTGGGGTGAGTGTGTTTTGGGGGTGTATGTTTTGGGGGTGAGTGTGTTTTGGGTGTGGGGGTGAGTGTGTTTTGGGAGTGGGGGTGAAGTGTTTTGGGGGTGAGTGTGTTTTGGGGATGGGGTGTGTGTTTTGGGGGTGAGTGTGTTTTGGGGGTGGGAGTGAGTGTGTTTTGGGGGTGGGGATGAGTGTGTTTTGGGGTTGGGAGTGAGTGTGTTTTGGGGTTGGGGGTGAGTGTGTTTTGGGGTTGGGGGTGAGTGTGTTTTGGGGTTGGGGCTGAGTGTTTTGGGGTTGGAGGTGAGTGTGTTTTGGGGGTGAGTGTGTTTTGGGATGGGGGTGGGGTGAGTGTGATTTGGGTGTGTATGTTTTGGGGTGAGTGTGTTTTGGGGGTGAGTGTGTTTTGGGGTTGGGGTGAGTGTGTTTTGGGGTTGGGGTGAGTGTGTTTTGGGGTTGGGGGTGAGTGTTTTGGGGTTGGGGTGAGTGTGTTTGGGGTTGGGGTGAGTGTGTTTTGGGGTTGGGGGTGAGTGTATTTTGGGGTTGGGGGTGAGTGTGTTTTGGGGTGAGTGTGTTTGGGGGTGGGGGTGGTATGAGAGTGTTTTGGGGGTAAGTGTGTTTGGGGGTGGGGAACGGGTGAGTGTGTTTTGGGGGTGTGCGTGTTTTGGGGTGGGGGTGGTGTGAGTGTGTTTTGGGGGTGAGTGTGTTTTGGGGGTGGGTTGGGGTGGGTGTGTTTTGGGATTGGGTGGGGTGAGTGTGTTTTGGGGTGGGGTGAGTGTGTTTTGGGGTGGGGTGGGGTGAGTGTGTTTTGGGGTGGGTGTGTTTTGGGGGTAGTGGTGGGGTGGGGGTGTTTTGGGGGTGGGTTTGATTTGCGGGTGGGGGTGGGGTGGGGGTGTTTTGGGGGTGGGGGTGAGTGTGTTTTGGGGTTGGGGGTGTTTTGGGGGTGGGGTGGGGGTGTTTTGCGGGTGGGGGTGAGTGTGTTTTGGGGGTGGGTGTGTTTTGGGGGTGAAGTGGGGGTGTTTTGGGGGCAGGAGTGGGGAGGGTGTGTTTTGGGGTGGGGGTGGTTTGAAGTTTTTTTGGGGGTGAGTGTGTTTTGGGGTGGAGGTGGGGTGGGTGTGTTTTGGGGGTGCATGTTTTGGAGGTGTGTGTGTTTTGGGGGTGGGGGTGAGTGTGTTTTGGGAATGGGGGTGAGTGTGTTTTGGGGTGAGTGTGCTTAGGGGGTGGAGGTGTTTTGGGGATGGGGGTGAGTGTGTTTTGGGTGTGGGTGTGTTTTGGGGGTGGGGTGAGTGTGTTTTGGGGGTGGGAGTGGGGAGAGTGTGTTTTGGGGTGGGGGTGGGATGAGGTTTTTTGGGGGGTGAGTGTGTTTTGGGGTGGAGGTGGGGTGGGTGTGTTTTGGGGTGGGGGTGGGATGAGGATTTTTTGGGGGTGAGTGTGTTTTGGGGTGGAGGTGGGGTGGGTGTGTTTTGGGGTGGGGGTGGGATGAGGCTTTTTGGGGGGTGAGTGTGTTTTGGGGTGGAGGTGGGGAGGTTGTGTTTTGGGGTGGGGGTGGGATGAGGATTTTTTGGGGGTGAGTGTGTTTTGGGGTGGAGGTGGGGAGGTTGTGTTTTGGGGTGGGGGTGGGATGAGGATTTTTTGGGGGTGAGTGTGTTTTGGGGTGGAGGTGGGGTGGGTGTGTTTTGGGGTGGGGGTGGGATGAGGCTTTTTGGGGGGTGAGTGTGTTTTGGGGTGGAGGTGGGGAGGTTGTGTTTTGGGGTGGGGGTGGGATGAGGATTTTTTGGGGGTGAGTGTGTTTTGGGGTGGAGGTGGGGTGGGTGTGTTTTGGGGGTGAGTATATTTTGGGGTGTGGGTGGGGTGGGGTGAGTTTTGGGGTTGAGCGTGTTTTGGGGTGGGGGTGTGGTGAGTGTGTTTTGGGCGGGCGTGTTTTGGGGTGGGGGTGGGTTGAGTGTGTTTTGGGGGTGTATGTTTTGGGGGTGGGGGTGAGTGTTTTTGGGAGTGGGGGTGAGTGTGTTTTGGGGGTGAGTGTGTTTTTGGGGTGGGGGTGAGTGTGTTTTTGGGGTGAGTGTGTTTTGGAGGTGGGGGTGGGGTGAGTGTGTTTTGGGGGTGAGTGTGTTTTGGGGTGGGGGTGGGGTGAGTGTGTTTTGGGGATGTATGTTTTGGGGGTGAGTGTGTTTTTGGTGTGGGGGTGAGTGTGTTTTTGGAGAGGGGGTGAGTGTGTTTTGGGGGTGAGTGTGTTTTGGGGTGGAGGTGGGGTGGGTGTGTTTTGGGGGTCAGTATATTTTGGGGTGTGGGTGGGGTGGGGTAAGTTTTGGGGTTGAGCGTGTTTTGGGGTGGGGGTGTGGTGAGTGTGTTTTGGGCGGGCGTGTTTTGGGGTGGGGGTGGGTTGAGTGTGTTTTGGGGGTGTATGTTTTGGGGGTGGGGGTGAGTGTTTTTGGGAGTGGGGGTGAGTGTGTTTTGGGGGTGAGTGTGTTTTGGGGGTGGGGGTGAGTGTGTTTTTGGGGTGAGTGTGTTTTGGAGGTGGGGGTGGGGTAAGTGTGTTTTGGGGGTGAGTGTGTTTTGGGGTGGGGGTGGGGTGAGTGTGTTTTGGGGATGTATGTTTTGGGGGTGAGTGTGTTTTTGGTGTGGGGGTGAGTGTGTTTTTGGAGAGGGGGTGAGTGTGTTTTGGGGGTGAGTGTGTTTTAGGGGTGGGGGTGAGTATGTTTTGGGATGGGGTGAGTATGTCTTGGGGGTGAGTGTGTTTTGGGGTGGGGGTGAGTGTGTTTTGGGGGTGAGTGTGTTTTGCGGGTGGGAGTGAGTGTGTTTTGGGGGTGGGGGTGAGTGTGTTTTGGGAGTGAGTGTGTTTTGCGGGTGGGGGTGGGGTGAGTGTGTTTTGGGGGTGAGTGTGTTTGGGGGTGGGGAAGGGGTGAGTGTGTTTTGGGGGTGTGCGTGTTTTGGGTTGGGGTGGGGTGAGTGTGTTTTGGGGGTGAGTGTGTTTTGGGGGTGGGTTGAGGTGGGTGTGTTTTGGGATTGGGTGGGGTGAGTGTGTTTTGGGGTGGGGTGAGTGTGTTTTGGGGTGGGGTGGGGTGAGTGTGTTTTGGGGTGAGTGTGTTTTGGGGGTAGTTGTGGGGTGGAGGTGTTGTGGGGGTGGGTTTGATTTGCGGGTGGGGGTGGGGTGGGGGTGTTTTGGGGGTGGGGGTGAGTGTGTTTTGGGGTGGGTGTGTTTTGGGGGTAGGGTCGGGTGTTTTGCGGATGGGGGTGAGTGTGTTTTGGGTGTGGGTGTGTTTTGGGGGTGGGGTGAGTGTGTTTAGGGGGTGGGAGTGGGGAGGGTGTGTTTTGGGCTGGGGTTGTGATGAGGTTTTTTGGGGGGTGAGTGTGTTTTGGGGTGGAGGTGGGGTGGGTGCGTTTTGGGGTGGGGGTGGGATGAGGTTTTTTGGGGGGTGAGTGTGCTTTGGGGTGGAGGTGGGGAGGGTGTGTTTTGGGGTGGGGGTGGGATGAGGTTTTTTTGGGGGTGAGTGTGTTTTGGTGTGGAGGTGGGGTGGGTGTGTTTTGGGAGTGAGTGTGTTTTGGGGTGGGGGTGGGGTGAGTGTGTTTTGGGGGTGTGTGTTTTGGGTTGGGGGTGGGGTGTGTGTGTTTTGGGGGTGTATGTTTTGGGGGTGGGTGTGAGTGTGTTTTGGGAGTGGGGGTGAGTGTGTTTTGGGGGTGAGTGTGTTTTGGGGGTGGGAGTGAGTGTGTTTTGGGGGTGAGTGTGTTTTGGGGTGGGGGTTAGGTGAGTGTGTTTTGGGGATGTATGTTTTTGGGGTGAGTGTGTTTTTGGTGTCGGGGTGAGTCTGTTTTCGGAGTGGGGGTGAGTGTGTTTTGGGGGTGAGTGTGTTTTGTGGATGGGGGTGTGTGTTTTGGGGGTGAGTGTGTTTTGGGGGTGGGGTGAGTGTGTTTTGGGGGTGAGTGTGTTTTAGGGGTGGGGGTGAGTATGTTTTGGGGGTGAGTGTATTTTGGGGTGGGGGTGAGTGTGTTTTGGGGGTGAGTGTGTTTTGGGGTTGGGAGTGAGTGTGTTTTGGGGGTGGGGTTGAGTGTGTTTTGGGGGGGTGTTTTGGAGGTGGGGGTGGCGTGAGTGTGTTTTGGGGGTGAGGGTGAGTGTGTTTTGGGGGGTGTGTGTTTTGGAGGTGGGGTGAGTGTGTTTTGGGGGAGTGGGTGTGTGTTTTCGGGGTGAATGTGTTTTGGGGGTGGGGTTGTGTGTTTTGGGGGTGAGTGTGTTTTGCGGGTGGGGGTGAGTGTGTTTTGGGGTTGGGGGTGAAGTGGGGGTGTTTTGGGGGTGGGAGTGGGGAGGGTGTGTTTTGGGGTGTGGGTGGGGTGGGTGTGTTTTGGGGTGAGTGTGTTTTGGGGTGGAGGTAGGGTGGGTGTGTTTTGGGGTGAGTATGTTTTGGGGTGTGGGTGGGGTGGATGTGTTTTGGGGTGAGAGTGTTTTGGGGTGGGGTGGGTTGAGTGTGTTTTGGGGGTGTGTGTTTTGGGGTGGGGGTGGGGTGATCGTGTTTTGGGGGTGTATGTTTTGGAGGTGAGTGTGTTTTGGGGGTGGGGGTGAGTGTGTTTTGGGAGTGGGTTTGAGTGTGTTTTGGGGTGAGTGTGTTTAGGGGGTGGGGGTGAGTGTGTTTTGGGGGTGGGGGTGTTTTGGGGTGGGGGTGTTTTGGGGATGGGGGTGAGTGTGTTTTGGGTGTGGGTGTGTTTTGGGGATGGGGTGAGTGTGTTTTGGGGGTGGGAGTGGGGAGGGTGTGTTTTGGGGTGGGGGTGGGATGAGGTTTTTTGGGGGGTGAGTGTGTTTTGGGGTGGGTGTGTTTTGGGGGTGAGTATGTTTTGGGGTGGAGGTGGGGTGGGTGTGTTTTGCGGTGGGGGTGGGATGAGATTTCTTTGGGGGTGAGTGTGTTTTGGGGTGGGTGTGTTTTGGGGGTGAGTATGTTTTGGGGTGTGGGTGGGGTGGGTGTGTTTTGGGGTTGAGTGTGTTTTGGGGTGGGGGTGGGGTGAGTCTGTTTGGGGGGGGTGTTTTGGGGTGGGGGTGGGGTGAGTGTGTTTTTGGGGGTGTAAGTTTTGGGGATGGGGGTGAGTGTGTTTTGGGGGTGAGTGTGTTTTGGGGGTGGGGGTGAGTGTGTTTTGGGGTGAGTGTGTTTTGGAGGTGGGGGTGGGGTGAGTGTGTTTTGGGGGTGAGTGTGTTTTGGGGTGGGGGTGGGGTGAGTGTGTTTTGGGGATGTATGTTTTGGGGGTGAGTGTGTTTTTGGTGTGGGGGTGAGTGTGTTTTGGGAGTGGGGGTGAGTGTGTTTTGGGGGTGAGTGTGTTGTAGGGGTGGGGGTGAGTGTGTTTTGGGGGTGGGGGTGAGTGTGTTTTGGGGGTGAGTGTGTTTTGGGGGTGGGAGTGAGTGTGTTTTGGGGGTGGGGGTGAGTGTGTTTTGGGGGTGTGTGTTTTGGGGATGAGGGTGAGTGTGTTTTGGGGGTGAGTGTGTTTTGGAGGTGGGGGTGGGTTGAGTGTGTTTTGGGGGTGTATATTTTGGGGGTGGGGGTGAGTGTGTTTTGGGAGTGGGGGTGAGTGTGTTTTGGGGCTGGGGGTGAGTGTGTTTTGGGGGTGAGTGTGTTTTGGAGGTGGGGGTGGGGTGAGTGTGTTTTGGTGGTGAGTGTGTTTTGGGGTGGGGGTGGGGTGAGTGTGTTTTGGGGATGTATGTTTAGGGGGTGAGTGTGTTTTTGGTGTGGGGGTGAGTGTGTTTTGGGGGTGTGGGTGTGTGTTTTCGGGGTGAGTGTGTTTTGGGGGTGGGGTTGTGTGTTTTGGGGGTGAGTGTGTTTTGCGGGTGGGGGTGAGTGTGTTTTGGGGGTGGGGGTGAAGTGGGGGTGTTTTCGGGGTGGGAGTGGGGTGGGTGTGTTTTGAGGTTGGGGTGGGATGAGGTTTTTTTGGGGGTGAGTGTGTTTTGGGGTGGAGGTGGGGTGGGTGTGTTTTGGGGGTGAGTATGTTTTGGGGTGTGGGTGGGGTGGGTGTGTTTTGGGGGTGAGTGTGTTTTGGGGTGGGGGTGGGGTGAGTGTGTTTTGGGGGTGTGTGTTTTTGGGTGGGGGTGGGGTGAGCGTGTTTTGGGGGTGTATGTTTTGCGGGTGTGTGTTTTGGGGGTGGGGGTGAGTGGGTTTTGGGAGTGGGGGTGAGTGTGTTTTGGGGTGAGTGTGTTTTGGGGGTGGGGGTGAGTGTGTTTTGGGGATGAGTATGTTTTGGGGTGGGGGTGAGTGTGTTTTGGGGTGAGTGTGTTTTGGGGGTGGGGGTGAGTGTGTTTTGGGGATGAGTATGTTTTGGGGGTGGGGGTGGGGTGAGTGTGTGTTGGGGGTGAGTGTGTTTTGGTATGGGGGTGGGGTGAGTGTGTTTTGGGGGTGTATGCTTTGGGGGTGAGTGTGTTTTGGGTGTGGGGGTGAGTGTGTTTTGGGAGTGGGAGTGGGGTGGGTGTGTTTTGGGGTGGGGGTGGGATGAGGTATTTCGGGCGGTGAGTGTGTTTTGGGGTGGAGGTGGGGTGAGCGTGTTTTGGAGGTGTTTGTTTTGGGGGTGAGTGTATTTTGGGGGTGGGGTGAGTGTGTTTTGGGAGTGGGGTTGAGTGTGTTTTGGGGTGAGTGTGTTTTGGGGATGAGTATGTTTTGGGGGTGGGGGTGGGGTGAGTGTGTTTTGGGGGTGTATGTTTTGGGGGTGAGTGTGTTTTGGGTGTGGGGGTGAGTGTGCTTTGGGAGTGGGGGTGAGTGTGTTTTGGGGGTGAGTGTGTTTTGGGGATGGGGTGTGTGTTTTGGGGGTGAGTGTGTTTTGGGGGTGGGAGTGAGTGTGTTTTGGGGGTGGGGATGAGTGTGTTTTGGGGTTGGGAGTGAGTGTGTTTTGGGGTTGGGGGTGGGGTGAGTGTGTTTTGGGGTGGGGGTGGGGTGAGTGTGTTTTGGGGGTGTGTGTTTTGGGGTGGGGGTGTGGTGAGCGTGTTTTGGAGGTGTATGTTTTGGGGGTGAGTGTGTTTTGGGGGTGGGGGTGAGTGTGTTTTGGGGATGGGGTGTGTGTTTTGGGGGTGAGTGTGTTTTGGGGGTGGGAGTGAGTGTGTTTTGGGGGTGGGGATGAGTGTGTTTTGGGGTTGGGAGTGAGTGTGTTTTGGGGTTGGGGGTGGGGTGAGTGTGTTTTGGGGTGGGGGTGGGGTGAGTGTGTTTTGGGGGTGTGTGTTTTGGGGTGGGGGTGTGGTGAGCGTGTTTTGGAGGTGTATGTTTTGGGGGTGAGTGTGTTTTGGGGGTGGGGGTGAGTGTGTTTTGGGAGTGGGGGTGAGTGTGTTTTGGGGTGAGTGTGTTTTGGGGTTGGGGGTGAGTGTGTTTTGGGGTGAGTGTGTTTTGGGGTTGGGGGTGGGTGTTTTGGGGTGAGTGTGTTTTGGGGGTTGGGGTATGTGTTTTGGGGTGGGGGTGGGGTGAGTGTGTTTTGGGGGTGTGTGTTTTGGGGTGGGGGTGGGGTGAGCGTGTTTTGGAGGTGTATGTTTTGGGGGTGAGTGTGTTTTGGGGGTGGGGGTGAGTGTGTTTTGGGAGTGGGGGTGAGTGTGTTTTGGGGTGAGTGTGTTTTGGGGGTGGGGGTGAGTGTGTTTTGGGGATGAGTATGTTTTGGGGGTGGGGGTGGGGTGAGTGTGTTTTGGGGGTGTATGTTTTGGGGGTGGGGGTGAGTGTGTTTTGGGAGTGGGGGTGAGTGTGTTTTGGGGGTGAGTGTGTTTTGGGGGTGGGAGTGAGTGTGTTTTGGGGGTGGGGATGAGTGTGTTTTGGGGTTGGGAGTGAGTGTGTTTTGGGGTTGGGGGTGAGTGTGTTTTTGGGGTTGGAGTGAGTGTGTTTTGGGGTTGGGGCTGAGTGTTTTGGGGTTGGAGGTGAGTGTGTTTTGGGGGTGAGTATGTTTTGGGATGGGGGTGGGGTGAGTGTGTTTTGGGGGTGTATGTTTTGGGGTGAGTGTGTTTTGGGGGTGAGTGTGTTTTGGGGTTGGGGTGAGTGTGTTTTTGGGTTGGGGGTGAGTGTTTTGGGGTTGGGGGTGAGTGTGTTTTGGGGTTGGGGTGAGTGTGTTTTGGGGTTGGGGGTGAGTGTATTTTGGGGTTGGGGGTGAGTGTGTTTTGGGAGTGGGGGTGAAGTGTTTTGGGGGTGAGTGTGTTTTGGGGATGGGGTGTGTGTTTTGGGGGTGAGTGTGTTTTGGGGGTGGGAGTGAGTGTGTTTTGGGGGTGGGGATGAGTGTGTTTTGGGGTTGGGAGTGGGTGTGTTTTGGGGTTGGGAGTGAGTGTTTTGGGGTTGGAGGTGAGTGTGTTTTGGGGGTGGGGTGAGTGTGTTTTGGGGTTGGGGGTGAGTGTGTTTTGGGGGTGGGGTGAGTGTGTTTTGGGGTTGGGGGTGAGTGTTTTGGGGTGAGTGTGTTTTGGGGATGAGTATGTTTTGGGGGTGGAGGTGGGGTGAGTGTGTTTTGGGGGTGAGTGTGTTTTGGGATGGGGGTGGGATGAGTGTGTTTTGGGGGTGTATGTTTTGGGGGTGACTGTGTTTTGGGGGTGAGTGTGTTTTGGGGGTGGAATTGAGTGTGTTTTGGGGGTGGGGATGAGTGTGTTTTGGGGTTGGGGTGAGTGTGTTTTGGGGTTGGGGTGAGTGTTGTGGGGTTGGGGGTGAGTGTTTTGGGGTTGGGGTGAGTGTGTTTTGAGGTGGGGGTGAGTGTGTTTTGGGGTTGGGGGTGAGTGTATTTTGGGGTTGGGGGTGAGTGTGTTTTGGGGTGAGTGTGTTTTGGGGTTGGGGGTGAGTGTTTTGGGGTGAATGTGTTTTGGGGGTTGGGGTATGTGTTTTGGGGTTGGGGGTGAGTGTTTTGGGGGTGGGGGTGTGTGTTTTGGGGTTGGGGGTGAGTGTTTCGGGGTGAGTGTGTTTTGGGGGTGGGGGTGTGTGTTTTGGGGTTGGGGGTGAGTGTTTTGGGGGTGGGGCGGAGTGTGTATTGGGGGTGGGGTGATTGTGTTTTGGGGTTGGGGGTGAGTGTGTTTTGGGGTTGGGGTGAGTGTGTTTTGGGGTGAGTGTGTTTTGGGGTTGGGGGTAAGTGTTTCGGGGTGAGTGTGTTTTGGGGGTGGGGGTGTGTGTTTTGGGGTTGGGGGTGAGTGTTTTGGGGGTGGGGGGGAGTGTGTTTTGGGGTTGGGGGTGAGTGTGTTTTGGGGGTGGGGTGAGTGTGTTTTGGGGTTGGGGTGAGTGTTTTGGGGTGAGTGTGTTTTGGGGATGAGTATATTTTGGGGATGGAGGTGGGGTGAGTGTGTTTTGGGGGTGAGTGTGTTTTGGGGATGAGTATGTTTTGGGGGTGGTGGTGGGGTGAGTGTGTTTTGGGGGTAAGTGTGTTTTGGGATGGGGGTGGGGTGAGTGTGTTTTGGGGGTGTATGTTTTGGGGGTGAGTGTGTTTTGGGTGTGGGGGTGAGTGTGTTTTGGGAGTGGGGGTGAAGTGTTTTGGGGGTGAGTGTGTTTTGGGGATGGGGTGTGTGTTTTGGGGGTGAGTGTGTTTTGGGGGTGGGAGTGAGTGTGTTTTGGGGGTGGGGATGAGTGTGTTTTGGGGTTGGGAGTGAGTGTGTTTTGGGGTTGGGGGTGAGTGTGTTTTGGGGTTGGGGGTGAGTGTGTTTTGGGGTTGGGGCTGAGTGTTTTGGGGTTGGAGGTGAGTGTGTTTTGGGGGTGAGTGTGTTTTGGGATGGGGGTGGGGTGAGTGTGATTTGGGTGTGTATGTTTTGGGGTGAGTGTGTTTTGGGGGTGAGTGTGTTTTGGGGTTGGGGTGAGTGTGTTTTGGGGTTGGGGGTGAGTGTTTTGGGGTTGGGGTGAGTGTGTTTGGGGTTGGGGTGAGTGTGTTTTGGGGTTGGGGGTGAGTGTATTTTGGGGTTGGGGGTGAGTGTGTTTTGGGGTGAGTGTGTTTTGGGGTTGGGGGTGAGTGTTTTGGGGTGAGTGTGTTTTGGGGGTTGGGGTATGTGTTTTGGGGTTGGGGGTGAGTGTTTTGGGGGTGGTGGTGTGTGTTTTGGGGTTGGGGGTGAGTGTTTCGGGGTGAGTGTGTTTTGGGGGTGGGGGTGTGTGTTTTGGGGTTGGGGGTGAGTGTTTTGGGGGTGGGGCGGAGTGTGTTTTGGGGGTGGGGTGATTGTGTTTTGGGGTTGGGGTGAGTGTGTTTTGGGGTTGGGGTGAGTGTGTTTTGGGGTGAGTGTGTTTTGGGGTTGGGGGTAAGTGTTTCGGGGTGAGTGTGTTTTGGGGGTGGGGGTGTGTGTTTTGGGGTTGGGGGTGAGTGTTTTGGGGGTGGGGGGGAGTGTGTTTTGGGGTTGGAGGTGAGTGTGTTTTGGGGGTGGGGTGAGTGTGTTTTGGGGTTGGGGGTGAGTGTGTTTTGGGGGTGGGGTGAGTGTGTTTTGGGGTTGGGGGTGAGTGTTTTGGGGTGAGTGTGTTTTGGGGATGAGTATGTTTTGGGGGTGGAGGTGGGGTGAGTGTGTTTTGGGGGTGAGTGTGTTTTGGGATGGGGGTGGGATGAGTGTGTTTTGGGGGTGTATGTTTTGGGGGTGACTGTGTTTTGGGGGTGAGTGTGTTTTGGGGGTGGAATTGAGTGTGTTTTGGGGGTGGGGATGAGTGTGTTTTGGGGTTGGGGTGAGTGTGTTTTGGGGTTGGGGTGAGTGTTGTGGGGTTGGGGGTGAGTGTTTTGGGGTTGGGGTGAGTGTGTTTTGAGGTGGGGGTGAGTGTGTTTTGGGGTTGGGGGTGAGTGTATTTTGGGGTTGGGGGTGAGTGTGTTTTGGGGTGAGTGTGTTTTGGGGTTGGGGGTGAGTGTTTTGGGGTGAATGTGTTTTGGGGGTTGGGGTATGTGTTTTGGGGTTGGGGGTGAGTGTTTTGGGGGTGGGGGTGTGTGTTTTGGGGTTGGGGGTGAGTGTTTCGGGGTGAGTGTGTTTTGGGGGTGGGGGTGTGTGTTTTGGGGTTGGGGGTGAGTGTTTTGGGGGTGGGGCGGAGTGTGTATTGGGGGTGGGGTGATTGTGTTTTGGGGTTGGGGGTGAGTGTGTTTTGGGGTTGGGGTGAGTGTGTTTTGGGGTGAGTGTGTTTTGGGGTTGGGGGTAAGTGTTTCGGGGTGAGTGTGTTTTGGGGGTGGGGGTGTGTGTTTTGGGGTTGGGGGTGAGTGTTTTGGGGGTGGGGGGGAGTGTGTTTTGGGGTTGGGGGTGAGTGTGTTTTGGGGGTGGGGTGAGTGTGTTTTGGGGTTGGGGTGAGTGTTTTGGGGTGAGTGTGTTTTGGGGATGAGTATATTTTGGGGATGGAGGTGGGGTGAGTGTGTTTTGGGGGTGAGTGTGTTTTGGGGATGAGTATGTTTTGGGGGTGGTGGTGGGGTGAGTGTGTTTTGGGGGGTAAGTGTGTTTTGGGATGGGGGTGGGGTGAGTGTGTTTTGGGGGTGTATGTTTTGGGGGTGAGTGTGTTTTGGGTGTGGGGGTGAGTGTGTTTTGGGAGTGGGGGTGAAGTGTTTTGGGGGTGAGTGTGTTTTGGGGATGGGGTGTGTGTTTTGGGGGTGAGTGTGTTTTGGGGGTGGGAGTGAGTGTGTTTTGGGGGTGGGGATGAGTGTGTTTTGGGGTTGGGAGTGAGTGTGTTTTGGGGTTGGGGGTGAGTGTGTTTTGGGGTTGGGGGTGAGTGTGTTTTGGGGTTGGGGCTGAGTGTTTTGGGGTTGGAGGTGAGTGTGTTTTGGGGGTGAGTGTGTTTTGGGATGGGGGTGGGGTGAGTGTGATTTGGGTGTGTATGTTTTGGGGTGAGTGTGTTTTGGGGGTGAGTGTGTTTTGGGGTTGGGGTGAGTGTGTTTTGGGGTTGGGGGTGAGTGTTTTGGGGTTGGGGTGAGTGTGTTTGGGGTTGGGGTGAGTGTGTTTTGGGGTTGGGGGTGAGTGTATTTTGGGGTTGGGGGTGAGTGTGTTTTGGGGTGAGTGTGTTTTGGGGTTGGGGGTGAGTGTTTTGGGGTGAGTGTGTTTTGGGGGTTGGGGTATGTGTTTTGGGGTTGGGGGTGAGTGTTTTGGGGGTGGTGGTGTGTGTTTTGGGGTTGGGGGTGAGTGTTTCGGGGTGAGTGTGTTTTGGGGGTGGGGGTGTGTGTTTTGGGGTTGGGGGTGAGTGTTTTGGGGGTGGGGCGGAGTGTGTTTTGGGGGTGGGGTGATTGTGTTTTGGGGTTGGGGTGAGTGTGTTTTGGGGTTGGGGTGAGTGTGTTTTGGGGTGAGTGTGTTTTGGGGTTGGGGGTAAGTGTTTCGGGGTGAGTGTGTTTTGGGGGTGGGGGTGTGTGTTTTGGGGTTGGGGGTGAGTGTTTTGGGGGTGGGGGGGAGTGTGTTTTGGGGTTGGGGGTGAGTGTGTTTTGGGGGTGGGGTGAGTGTGTTTTGGGGTTGGGGTGAGTGTTTTGGGGTGAGTGTGTTTTGGGGATGAGTATATTTTGGGGATGGAGGTGGGGTGAGTGTGTTTTGGGGGTGAGTGTGTTTTGGGATGGGGGTGGGGTGAGTGTGCTTTGGGGGTGTATGTTTTGGGGGTGAGTGTGTTTTGTGGGTGACTGTGTTTTGGGGGTGGGGATGAGTGTGTTTTGGGGTTGGGGTGAGTGTGTTTTGGGGTTGGGGGTGAGTGTGTTTTGGGGTTGGGGGTGAGTGTTTTGGGGTGAGTGTGTTTTGGGGGTGGGGGTGTGTGTTTTGGGGTTGGGGGTGAGTGTTTTGGGGTTGGGGTGAGTGTGTTTTGGGGTTGGGGGTGAGTGTGTTTTGGGGTGAGTGTGTTTTGGGGATGGGGGTGAGTGTGTTTTGGGGTGAGTGTGTTTTGGGGATGGGGGTGAGTGTGTTTTGGGGTGAGTGTGTTTTGGGGTTGGGGGTGAGTGTGTTTTGGGGATGGGGGTGAGTGTGTTTTGGGGTGAGTGTGTTTTGGGGATGGGGGTGAGTGTGTTTTGGGGTGAGTGTGTTTTGGGGATGGGGGTGAGTGTGTTTTGGGGTGAGTGTGTTTTGGGGATGGGGGTGAGTGTGTTTTGGGGTGAGTGTGTTTTGGGGATGGGGGTGAGTGTGTTTTGGGGTGAGTGTGTTTTGGGGATGGGGGTGAGTGTGTTTTGGGGTGAGTGTGTTTTGGGGATGGGGGTGAGTGTGTTTTGGGGTGAGTGTGTTTTGGGGTTGGGGGTGAGTGTGTTTTGGGGTGAGTGTGTTTTGGGGTTGGGGGTGAGTGTGTTTTGGGGTGAGTGTGTTTTGGGGATGGGGGTGAGTGTGTTTTGGGGTGAGTGTGTTTTGGGGATGGGGGTGAGTGTGTTTTGGGGTGAGTGTGTTTTGGGGATGGGGGTGAGTGTGTTTTGGGGTGAGTGTGTTTTGGGGTTGGGGGTGAGTGTGTTTTGGGGATGGGGGTGAGTGTGTTTTGGGGTGAGTGTGTTTTGGGGGTGGGGGTGAGTGTGTTTTGGGGATGGGGGTGAGTGTGTTTTGGGGTGTGTGTTTTGGGGATGGGGGTGAGTGTGTTTTGGGGTGAGTGTGTTTTGGGGTGGGGGTGAGTGTGTTTTGGGGTGAGTGTGTTTTGGGGTTGGGGGTGAGTGTGTTTTGGGGTGAGTGTGTTTTGGGGTGAGTGTGTTTTGGGGTGAGTGTGTTTTGGGGTGAGTGTGTTTTGGGGATGGGGATGAGTGTTTTGGAGTGAGTGTGCTTTGGGGGGTGTGTGTGTTTTGGGGGGTGAGTGTGTTTTGGGGGGTGTGTGTGTGGGGGGGGTGTTCTGGGGGTGGGACTGTGCTGAGTGAGGGTGAATGGTGCTGCAGTTCCTCCTCCCGGGCTGGAGGTGGCGCTGCAGTTGGCGGTGGCGGAGAGAGAGAGACGGCGCGATGCAGGTGGGTCCCGGGGGTGGGGGGACGGAGAGGGCACCCCCCCACCCCCACCCCCGGGGGGTAGAGCCGTGTCTCGGGGGGCGGGGGAAGTGCTAACACGGCACCCGTGTCCCCCACCCCCCAGACCCTGTGTCTCTCCCCCCACCCCCCA
The DNA here is from genome assembly GCF_037043375.1 of Chiloscyllium plagiosum. NCBI lineage: Eukaryota > Metazoa > Chordata > Chondrichthyes > Orectolobiformes > Hemiscylliidae > Chiloscyllium > Chiloscyllium plagiosum. The sequence goes on along the minus strand of NW_028270145.1, from coordinate 111,985,000 downwards.
GACCCTGTGTCTCTCCCCCCACCCCCCAGACCCTGTGTCTCTCCCCCCCCCAGACCCTGTGTCTCTCCTCCCCCACCCCCCAGACCTTGTGTCTCTCCTCCCCCACCCCCAGACCCTGTGTCTCTCCTCCCCCACCCCCAGACCCTGTGTCTCTCCTCCCCCACCCCCCAGACCCTGTGTCTCTCCCCCCACCCCCCAGACCCTGTGTCTCTCCTCCCCCACCCCCCAGACCCTGTGTCTCTCCCCCCCCCACCCCCCAGACCCTGTGTCTCTCCCCCCCCACCCCCCAGATCCTGTGTCTCTCCTCCCCCACCCCCCAGACCCTGTGTCTCTCCCCCCCCACCCCCCAGATCCTGTGTCTCTCCTCCCCCACCCCCCAGACCCTGTGTCTCTCCTCCCCCCCCCAGACCTGTGTCTCTCCTCCCCACCCCCAGACCCTGTGTCTCTCCTCCCCCACCCCCCAGATCCTGTGTCTCTCCTCCCCCACCCCCAGATCCTGTGTCTCTCCTCCCCCACCCCCAGATCCTGTGTCTCTCCCCCCCGCACCCCCAGACCCTGTGTCTCTCCTCCCCCCACCCCCAGACCCTGTGTCTCTCCTCCCCCCACCCCCAGACCCTGTGTCTCTCCTCCCCCACCCCCCAGACCCTGTGTCTCTCCTCCCCCACCCCCCAGACCCTGTTTCTCTCCCCCCACCCCCCAGACCCTGTCTCTCCTCCCCCACCCCCAGACCCTGTGTCTCTTCCCCACCCCCAGACCCTGTGTCTCTTCCCCCCCCCACCCCCAGACGCTGTGTCTCTCCCCCCCCACCCCCAGACCCTGTGTCTCCCCCCCCCACCCCCACACCCTGTGTCTCTCCCCCCCCCACCCCCACACCCTGTGTCTCTCCCTCCCCCAGATCCTGTGTCTCTCCCCCCACCCCCCAGACCCTGTGTCTCTCCTCCCCCACCCCCAGACCCTGTGTCTCTCCTCCCCCACCCCCAGACCCTGTGTCTCTCCCCCCCCACCCCCCAGACCCTGTGTCTCTCCTCCCCCACCCCCAGACCCTGTGTCTCTCCTCCCCCACCCCCAGACCCTGTGTCTCTCCCTCCACCCCCCAGACCCTGTGTCTCTCCTCCCCCCACCCCCCAGACCCTGTGTCTCTCCTCCCCCTCCGCCAGACCCTGTGTCTCTCCTCCCCCACCCCCCAGACCCTGTGTCTCTCCCCCCACCCCCCAGACCCTGTGTCTCTCCCCCCACCCCCCAGACCCTGTGTCTCTCTCCCCCCACCTCCCAGACCCTGTGTCTCTCTCCCCCCACCCCCCCAGACCCTGTGTCTCTCCTCCCCCACCCTCAGTCCCTGTGTCTCTCCTCCCCCACCCCCCAGACCCTGTGTCTCTCCTCCCCCACCCCCCAGACCCTGTGTCTCTCCTCCCCCACCCCCCAGACCCTGTGTCTCTCCTCCCCCACCCCCCAGACCCTGTGTCTCTCCTCCCGCACCCCCCAGACCCTGTGTCTCTCCTCCCCCACCCCCCAGACCCTGTGTCTCTCCTCCCGCACACCCCAGACCCTGTGTCTCTCCCCCCCCAGACCCTGTGTCTCTCCCCCCCCACCCCCCAGACCCTGTGTCTCCCCCCCCCACCCCCTAGACCCTGTGTCTCCCCCCCCCACCCCCTAGACCCTGTGTCTCCCCCCCCCACCCCCTAGACCCTGTGTCTCTCCTCCCCCCACCCCCCAGACCCTGTGTCTCTCCTCCCCCACCCCCAGACCCTGTGTCTCTCCTCCCCCACCCCCCAGACCCTGTGTCTCTCCTCCCCCACCCCCCGACCCTGTGTCTCTCCTCCCCCACCCTCCCAGACCCTGTGTCTCTCCTCCCCCACCTCCCAGACCCTGTGTCTCTCACCCCACCCCCCAGACCCTGTGTCTCTCCTCCCCCACCCCCCCGACCCTGTGTCTCTCCTCCCCCACCCCCCCAGACCCTGTGTCTCTCCTCCCCCACCCCCCAGACCCTGTGTCTCTCCCCCCAACCCCCCCGACCCTGTGTCTCTCCTCCCCCACCCCCAGACCCTGTGTCTCTCCCCCCACCCCCCAGACCCTGTGTCTCTCCTCCCCCACCCCCAGACCCTGTGTCTCTCCCCCCACCCCCCAGACCCTGTGTCTCTCCTTCCCCCACCCCCAGACCCTGTGTCTCTCCCCCCACCCACCAGACCCTGTGTCTCTCCCCCCCAGACCCCGTGTCTTCCCCACCCCCCATACCCTGTGTCTCTCCTCCCCCACCCTCAGTCCCTGTGTCTCTCCTCCCCCACCCACCAGACCCTGTGTCTCTCCTCCCCCACCCCCCAGACCATGTGTCTCTCCTCCCCCACCCCCCAGACCCTGTGTCTCTCCTCCCGCACCCCCCAGACCCTGTGTCTCTCCTCCCCCACCCCCCAGACCCTGTGTCTCTCCTCCCCAGACCCTGTGTCTCTCCTCCCCCACCCCCCAGACCCTGTGTCTCTCCCCCCCAGACCCTGTGTCTCTCCCCCCCCACCCCCCAGACCCTGTGTCTCTCCCCCCCCACCCCCTAGACCCTGTGTCTCTCCTCCCCCCACCCCCCAGACCCTGTGTCTCTCCTCCCCCACCCCCAGACCCTGTGTCTCTCCTCCCCCACCCCCCGACCCTGTGTCTCTCCTCCCCCACCCCCCCAGACCCTGTGTCTCTCCTCCCCCACCCCCCAGACCCAGTCTCTCTCACCCCACCCCCCAAACCCTGTGTCTCTCCTCCCCCACCCCCCCGACCCTGTGTCTCTCCTCTCCCACCCCCCCAGACCCTGTGTCTCTCCTCCCCCACCCCCCAGACCCTGTGTCTCTCCTCCCCCCGACCCTGTGTCTCTCCTCCCCCACCCCCCGACCCTCTGTCTCCTCCGTCCATACCCCGACACTGTGTCTCTCCTCCCCCACCCCCCAGACCCTGTGTCTCTCCTCCCCACCCCCCAGATCCTGTGTCTCTCCTCCCCCACCCCCAGACCTTGTGTCTCTCCCCCCCCAGACCCTGTGTCTCTCCTCCCCCCGACCCTGTGTCTCCTCCGTCCATCCCCCGACACTGTGTCTCTCCTCCCCCACCCCCCAGACCCTGTGTCTCTCCTCCCCCAGACCCTGTGTCTCTCCTCCCCCAGATCCTGTGTCTCTCCTCCCCCCAGACCCTGTGTCTCTCCCCCCCCCCAGACCCTGTGTCTCTCCCCCCCCAGACCCTGTGTCTCTCCTCCCCCACCCCCCAGATCCTGTGTCTCTCCTCCCCCACCCCCCAGATCCTGTGTCTCTCCTCCCCCACCCCCCAGATCCTGTGTCTCTCCCCCCCCACCCCCAGACCCTGTGTCTCTCCTCCCCCACCCCCCAGACCCTGTGTCTCTCCTCCCCCACCCCCCAGACCCTGTGTCTCTCCCCCCCTCCCCCAGACCCTGTGTCTCTCCCCCCCTCCCCCAGACCCTGTTTCTCTCCCCCCACCCCCCAGACCCTGTGTCTCTCCTCCCCCACCCCCAGACCCTGTGTCTCTCCCCCCACCCCCCAGACCCTGTGTCTCTCCTCCCCCACCCCCAGACCCTGTGTCTCTCCTCCCCCACCCCCCAGACCCTGTGTCTCCTCCCCCTCCGCCAGACCCTGTGTCTCTCCCCCCACCCCCCAGACCCTGTATCTCTCCTCCCCCACCCTCCAGACCCTGTGTCTCTCCTCCCCCACCCCCAGACCCTGTGTCTCTCCCCCCACCCACCAGACCCTGTGTCTCTCCTCCCCCAGACCCTGTGTCTCTCCCCCCCAGACCCCGTGTCTTCCCCACCCCCCCATACCCTGTGTCTCTCCTCCCCCACCCTCAGTCCCTGTGTCTCTCCTCCCCCACCCCCCAGACCCTGTGTCTCTCCTCCCCCACCCCCAGACACTGTGTCTCTCCCCCCCACCCCCCAGACCCTGTGTCTCTCCCCCCCACCCCCCAGACCCTGTGTCTCTCCTCCCCCACCCCCCAGACCCTGTGTCTCTCCCCCCACCCCCCAGACCCTGTGTCTCTCCTCCCACCCCCCAGACCCTGTGTCTCTCCTCCCCCACCCCCAGACCCTGTGTCTCTCCCCCCACCCACCAGACCCTGTGTCTCTCCTCCCCCAGACCCTGTGTCTCTCCCCCCCAGACCCCGTGTCTTCCCCACCCCCCCATACCCTGTGTCTCTCCTCCCCCACCCTCAGTCCCTGTGTCTCTCCTCCCCCACCCCCCAGACCCTGTGTCTCTCCTCCCCCACCCCCAGACCCTGTGTCTCTCCTCCCCCACCCCCAGACACTGTGTCTCTCCCCCCACCCCCCAGACCCTGTGTCTCTCCCCCCCCACCCCCCAGACCCTGTGTCTCTCCCCCCACCCCCCAGACCCTGTGTCTCTCCCCCCACCCCCCAGACCCTGTGTCTCTCCTCCCCCACCCCCCAGACCCTGTGTCTCTCCTCCCCCACCCCCCAGACCCTGTGTCTCTCCTCCCCCTCCGCCAGACCCTGTGTCTCTCCCCCCACCCCCCAGACCCTGTGTCTCTCCTCCCCCACCCCCCAGACCCTGTGTCTCTCCTCCCCCACCCCCCAGACCCTGTGTCTCTCCTCCCCCACCCCCCAGACCCTGTGTCTCTCCTCCCCCTCCGCCAGACCCTGTGTCTCTCCCCCCACCCCCCAGACCCTGTGTCTCTCCTCCCCCACCCCCCAGACCCTGTCTCTCTCCCCCCATCCCCCAGACCCTGTCTCTCTCCCCCCACCCCCCAGACCCTGTGTCTCTCCTCCCCCACCCCCCAGTCCCTGTGTCTCTCCTCCCCCACCCCCCAGACTCTGTGTCTCTCCCCCCTACCCCCCAGACCCTGTGTCTCTCCTCCCCCACCCCCAGACCCTGTGTCTCTCCCCCCACCCCCCAGACCCTGTGTCTCTCCTCCCCACCCTCCAGACCCTGTGTCTCTCCTCCCCCACCCCCAGACCCTGTGTCTCTCCCCCCACCCACCAGACCCTGTGTCTCTCCTCCCCCAGACCCTGTGTCTCTCCCCCCCAAACCCCGTGTCTTCCCCACCCCCCCATACCCTGTGTCTCTCCTCCCCCACCCTCAGACCCTGTGTCTCTCCTCCCCCACCCCCCAGACCCTGTGTCTCTCCTCCCCCACCCCCCAGACCATGTGTCTCTCCCCCCCCCAGACCCTGTGTCTCTCCTCCCCCACCCCCCAGACCATGTGTCTCTCCCCCCCCCAGACCCTGTGTCTCTCCTCCCCCACCCCCCAGACCCTGTCTCTCTACCCCCACCCCCCAGACCCTGTGTCTCTCCTCCCCCACCCCCCAGACCCTGTGTCTCTCCCCCCCCAGACCCTGTGTCTCTCCCCCCCCCACCCCGCAGACCATGTGTCTCTCCTCCCCCACCCCCCAGACCCTGTGTCTCTCCTCCCCCACCCTCCAGACCCTGTGTCTCTCCTCCCCCACCCCCCAGACCCTGTGTCTCTCCTCCCCCACCCCCCGACCCTGTGTCTCTCCTCCCCCACCCCCCAGACCCTGTGTCTCTCCCCCCCCACCCCCCAGACCCTGTGTCTCTCCCCCCCCCACCCCGCAGACCATGTGTCTCTCCTCCCCCACCCCCCAGACCCTGTGTCTCTCCCCCCCCCACCCCCCAGACCCTGTGTCTCTCCTCCCCCACCCCCGACCCTGTGTCTCTCCTCCCCCACCCCCCAGACCCTGTGTCTCTCCTCCCCCACCCCCCCAGACCCTGTGTCTCTCCCCCCCCAGACCCTGTGTCTCTCCTCCCCCACCCCCCCGACCCTGTGTCTCTTCTCCCCCACCCCCCCAGACCCTGTGTGTCTCCCCCCCCAGACACTGTGTCTCTCCTCCCCCACCCCCCAGACCCTGTGTCTCTCCCCCCCCCAGACCCTGTGTCTCTCCTCCCCCACCCCCCAGACCCTGTGTCTCTCCCCCCCCCAGACCCTGTGTCTCTCCTCCCCCACCCCCCAGACACTGTGTCTCTCCTCCCCACCCCCCAGATCCTGTGTCTCTCCTCCCCCACCCCCAGACCTTGTGTCTCTCCCCCCCCAGACCCTGTGTCTCTCCTCTCCCCCCCACCCTCCAGACCCTGTGTCTCTCCTCCCCCACCCTCCAGACCCTGTGTCTCTCCCCCCACCCCCCAGACCCTGTGTCTCTCCTCCCCAGACCCTGTGTCTCGCCTCCCCCACCCCCCCAGGCCCTGTATCTCTCCTCCCCACCCCCAGAGCCTGTGTCTCTCCCCCACCCCCCCAGACCCTGTGTCTCTTCTCCCCCCACCCCAGACCCTGTACCTCTCCCCCCCCACCCCCAGACCCTGTGTCTCTACCCCCAGACCCCGTGTCTCTCCCCCCCAAGACCCTGTGTCTCCCCCCCCCATCCCCCCAAGACCCTGTGTCTCCTCTGTCCATCCCCTGACACTGTGTCTCTTCCCCCCCCCCCCCCAAGACCCTATGTCTCTCCCCCCCACCCCCCAAGACCCTGTGTCTTCTCCCCCCATCCCCCAGAGCCTGTGTCTATGATGGTAATGTGATTTATTGTCAAAGGCAATGGTTTGATTTCTGTTGGAGATGGCCATTGCTGGAGGGTGTGTGATATAAATAATTATTGCCACCTATTAGCCCAGAGCTAGATGATGTGTGGGCATAGGCGATGTCCTAGTGGTATTATCATGAGATTATTAACCCAGAGACCCAGGTACTATTCTGGGGACCTGTGTTTGCATTCCACCCTGGCAGATGTTGGAATTTGAATTCAGTAATAATCTGGAAACGACCATGAAACCCCCGCTGATTGTCAGGAAATCCCATCTGGGTCACTAGTGTCCTTTAGGGCAGGGAACTGCCACCCGTACCTGCCTACAGGTCCACAGCAAAGTGATTGACTTTGAACTGCCCGATGGGCAATAAATGTTTATCCAGCCAGTGACATTCACATCATGAAGGAATAAAAAAGATATAATCCAGGATTTTCTGGATGCAGACTGCTTCGGTATCTGACGAGTTGTGAAATAGTGCTAGTTGTACCACTGTCCCTAAACATCCCAACTTTCTGACCTCATGACAGAGAGAAGGTCATTAACGAAACAGCTGACATTGATCAGGCCGAGGACACTATCCCGAGGAAGTCCTGTCAGGATGTCCTGGAGTTGAGATGATTGGCTTCCAACAGTTTAATGGTCCTGTTCCTGTGTTGTATCCACAACCACCTTCCTTTGTGCTAGGTATGGCTCCAAATAGCAGAGCGTTCCCTGATTCCCTTTGATTTGAGTTGAGTTTTGTTAGATCTTCTTGATGCTGTGTGATGTTCATTAGAAATAGGAACAGGAGTAGGCAGTTCAGTCCCTCGAGCCTGCTCCCCTCTTCAATAGGATCACGGCTGATCCAACGTTCCTCGTGTCTGCTTTCCTGCCCTTTTCCCCCATAACCCTTGATTTCCCAACTGATCAAGAATCTATCCATCTCAGCTTTAAATATATGCAAGCACTCATCCTGTTTCGCCTTTGCTTGTAAGACAGTCCCTCCGCGCCCAGGATAATTGTAACAAACCTTCTCTGAACTGCCTCCAGTGAAACAATATCTTCTTAAATAAGGGGTCTAAAACTGCTCACAGTTCTCTAGATGTGGTCTCCCCAGCACCATGTACAGTTGTAGTCAGACATCTCTACTTTTATACTCCAAAAGTGCTGTTGAGAATAGGAGTCAGTTAATAGAATCAAATCAGCGATTGATAGAAATTTGTTTGGCAGGTTTCTGTGAAATTGAGGCAACCGAATGCAGTGAAGATGCGCGATGTTCCTGATTGCATTGATGGTGAGGGCTCCACACCCCTGCCCCTCTCCCACTCCCCCCAGTTTCCATTTTGTCATTGTGACAGCTTTGCATTTGCATGGTATCTTAAGTGCGCTGAAATATCCTTGTGGGTCTGCACAAGGCCCTGATGAAGGGCTTTTGCCCGAAACGTCGATGTTCCTGCTCCTCGGAACCTGCTGTGCTTTTCCAGCACCACTCTAGTCTTGACTCCTTGAAATAAGAGTCGACATTCCATTGGCCTTCCTGCTGGCCCGGGTGCTAGCTTTCTGTGTTTCATTTACAAGTCCCTTTGTGTTCCAGCTTTCTGCTGTTTTTCTCCATTTAAATAATAGTCATTTCTTTTCTTTATTTTGGAATGGAGAGCAATGCCAAGGGTATTTGCTCCGACCTCCAACATTTTTATACATGCTTGTACAAAAGACCAAACAAAAATTCAGACTAAATAGTCATGAGATTAGATGCCCCAGATTATTACAAAAAAGCTACAACTGTAGGTTATGCAGGATGATTATTCAAAAAATCAGTACCTTAACTTATTGAAACTTCACTTGGAATTACAAATATTTACTATCACATAACTGATCAATTATCACTGATGAGTGTCCATCATTCTTTCAAAATATAGAAACCCTGTGAATTGAAAATCAGAAGAAAACGTCCACCCTACGAGGTTTTCTTTGGAAATTCAGGCACAATTTTGAAGGGATTTAGTCTCCCCTTGCAACATTTTAGGCATTCAACCATGAGAGGTTTCACACAATGTCTCCCTATATCAATTCACAATACTGTAGCAGACTAACTCTAGGCAAAGTTTCAGCTGTTCCTCAAATTACTTCACGATCATGTTAACAAAGTATCTGAATATCAGAGCACGCTAGTAGCTTCTGTACAATACACTCTGAGGTCCCCATCAAGCCACAATCAAGAGATTGGAGCACAAATCCAGGTTGGTACAAATTCCAGTGAAGTACTGTCAGGGGGATGACATCCTTCAGGTGAAAGGTTAAACCAAGGTGCCATCTGCCCTCGTGGATGGATTCGGCACTATTTCACCAAAACAGCAGTGCTAACCACGGCACCACCATGCAATTAGGGATTGTCAATAAAAATGTGGCCTAGCCAGTGATGCCCTCATCCTGTGAATGAATTTGTTAGAAGTCTCTGCATTTAGAATGTTCAGTCCTGTCGGAATTTTATATGTTTCAGTGAGAACCCCTCTCATTCTTCTAAACGCCAATGATTCACAGCTCTGTCCACCCAATCTCTGCTCTGCTCATACAACAAACCTGCCGTTCTAGACATCAGTCTGGTTATATCATTTCTTGAGTAAGGAGACCAAAACTGCACACAGTACTTCAGGTGTGATCTCACCAAGTGCGTGGACAGCTGCAGCAAGACTTCCCTGTTGCTGCGTTTCAACCCTTTTGGCAATGAAGGCCAACACACAGGAATAGGAAGGGTTTGGAGGGATACGGGCCGGGTGCTGGCTGGTGGGACTAGATTGGGTTGGAATATCTGGTCGGCATGGACGGGTTGGACCGAAGGGTCTGTTTCCATGCTGTACATCTGTATGATTCTATGCCAATGGCCTTCCTAACTGTTCGCCACTCCTGCTTGCTTGCTTTCGATGACTGGTGGACCAGGTCATCCAGGTCTCTCTGTACATGAACATTTCCCCCAGTCAACCATTTCAATAATACTCTGCCATTCTTTTTCCTCCTACAGAATTGGACTTTGCATTTATCTGCATTGTACTACATCTGCTGTGCATTTTCTCACTGACTCGACTTGTCTAACTTTCCCTGAAGCCTTTTTGCATTATTCTCATTACACACATGTAGCTTTGTGCTACCAGCAAAATTGAAAATATTAAACTTGATTTTCTCATCCAGATCATTGATGTATTTTGTTAGGGCGACACAGTGGCTCAGTGGTTAGGACTGCTGCGACACAGCACCAGGGACCCAGCTTCAATTCCATCCTCGGGCGACTGTCTGTGTTGAGTTTGAACCTTTTCCCCATGTCTGTGTGGGTTTCCTCCGGGTGCTCCGGTTTCCTCCCACAGCCTAAAGATGTGTAGGTTATATGGATTGGCCATGGGAAGTGCAGGGTTACAGGGATAGGATAAGGGGCAGGGTCTGGGTGGGATGCTCTTTGGAAGGCTGGTGTGGATTCTATGGGCGGAAAGGCTTGCTTCTACACTGTAGGGATTCTATAATGGTGAATATCTGTGGCCCAAGCTCAGTTAGCAGAATGGCTAATTTGCAATGCTGCAAGAGTTCAGTTCCCTTGGCTTGGGTTATCATGGAGCAATTCTTTGAAATTCCTGAGATATAGTGACCCTCAGGCTATACCATCACCGGTCATATCGCTCTAATGAGAGAACAGCCCTACGGTACCTTTACTCTTACCCATATTGCTAGTTACATTCTTAAAAAAAATTCCAGTAGGTTTCTCAAACACAATCTCCCTTTCATAAGTCCATGTTGACTTTGTGGAATCCAGATGGTATTTTTAAGTGACCTGCTATCACTTCCTTTATAAAGATTCCAGCATTTTCCCAACTATTGATGTTGGGTTCGCTGGTCAATAATTCCCTGCATTTTTTTCCCTTCCTTCCTCTTTTTAGGTGGAGTTATATTTATCACTCTCCAATCTGTCAGGATTGTTCCAGAATCTGCAGCAATTTGGAAGCTGGTAACCAATGCATCCCCTACTTCCATGGCCACCTCATTTAGCAGGCTAGGATGTAGATCATCAGGCAGTTTTGAATCTGTAGTCTGTCCTGGTTGTCCTGTTCGTCAGGCCCCGAGATTTATCAGATTTCAGCCCCATGAATTTCTCCAGCACAATTTGTTTTAGTAATATTAAATTCCTTCAATTTAGCACGGTGGCTCAGTGCTTAGCACTGCTGCCTCACAGCGCCAGGGTCCCAGGTTCGATTCCAGCCTCAGGCGACTGTATGGAGTTTGCACATTCTCCCCGTGTCTGCGTGGGTTTCCTCCCTGTGCTCCGGTTTCCTCCCACAACCCAAAGATGTGCAGGTCAGGTGAATTGGCCATGCTAAATTGCCCATAGTGTTCGGTGCATTAATCAGGGGTAAATAGAGGGTCTGGGTGGGTTAGTCTTCAGAGGGTCGGTGTGGACTTGTTGGGCCAAAGGGCCTGTTTCCTCACTGTCAGGAATCTAATCTAATCCTCTTTCCCAAAAGATGCTTCCCAGCATTTCAGAGAAACCTTCCGTGTCTTCTGTGAGTACAGAACAAAGTAATTGTTTAATTGCTCTGCCATTTCCTTGTCCCTCTACATTTGTATTCATTAATTTTTTTTTCACACATTAAGATAGACTGTTATAGTCTGCTTTTATGTTCCTGACAAGTTTACTGTCATACTCTGTTTTACCCCTCTTTATCAAACTTTTTTTTATGATTAAAAAAACTGTTCCTAGCCCTTAAGCCTGCTTCTTTGTCTACTACTTTTATATGACCCCTCTTTGCATTTATTTAGGACTATCCATAAGTAGTTAAGAATATAGTATTAAACAATATCCAAGATTACAATAGCCATCAATATTTATAGCGTAATGCTAAGAGGATGCCTCCCCTTATGGGACAGTCTGGGACAAGAGGGCGTCCTGTCAGAATAAAGGCTGATTTAAGACTGAGATGCAGAGGAGTATCTATAGATTAGATTAGATTAGATTCCCTACAGTGTGAAAACAGGCCCTTCGGCCCAACTAGTCCACACCGACCCTCCGAAGAGTAACCCACCCAGACCGATTCCCCCTAACTAATGCACCTAATTCTACGGGCAATGTAGCATGGCCAATTCACCCTAACCTGCACATCTTTGGACTGCTTGTCTGAGGATTCTGAGTCTTTGGAGCTTCTTGCTTTGGAGAGGTGTTGTGCCGAGTCCCTGTGCATATTTAAGGCTAAAGTTAGATTAGGGACGGCATGGTGGCTCAGTGGTTAGCTCTGCACGTTCTCCCTGTGTCTGCGTGACTTTCCACCGGGTACTCCAGTTTCCTCCGACAATCCAAAGATGTGCCGGTTAGGGTGGATTAGCCGTAGGAAATTGCCCACAGTGTTCAGGGAGGTGTAGATTAGGTGCATGAGTCAGGGTCAAACATAGAGGAATAGGAGAATGGCTCTGGGTGGGTTACTCTTCAAAGGGTCGGTGTGGACTTGCTGGGCCAAAGGGTCTGTTTCCTCACAGCAGGGATATTCTATCTTTCTCAATTCTTGATCATTCGGGAAATCATAGTGTTTGGGGGAAAGGGCAGAAAAGTGGGTGTGAGGAATGTTGGATCAGCCAGGATCCTATTGAAGGAGGGAGCAGGCTGGAGGGATTGAAGAGTCTTCTCCTGTTCTTACTCCTTATAGTCTGAAAGTAAGTTTGCTTCTCCTGATGGGAGAGAATACCTCTTGAGAGGCACAGTTAAAAATCACTCAACGCCAGGTTATAGTCCAATAGGTTTATTTGGAAGCACTAGCTTTCGGAGGGCTGCTCCTTCATCAGGAAAGGAAACTTTTGGGTGGAGGTGAAAGCTTTTAACGAAAGTAAAACCCTGGAGCTGGTTCTGCAGGTTTTTAAACTACTTTGTGTTGTTTTCATGTCAGGGTTGGGCCACTTCACTGATTGGGAGCAAATCCTGTGGTTGCTGTAAGGGTGAGTAATCTGGACTGGGTGTCGTAGACAGGGTAGGACTGGGGCAGTTTGAAATGAGAAAAGATAACAAAAGGCTTGTGTTTATTTAGCCCCTCGTGACTACCGGATTCAAACAATTAAGTGCTTTTGATGTAAGGGACAGTGTGTAAGCAAGCTCCCACAAACAACAATGTGATGAGAACTAAGTAAATACTTTGTGACGTTGACAAAGGGGATACATAGAAAATAGCAGCACAAGTGGACCATTTGGCCCATCAAGCTTGCTTTGCTGTTCAGCATGATCACGGCTGATCCACCATCTCAGTACTATCCTCCCACTGTCTTCCCATACGTAGAAACATGGAAAAAGAAAGTATTGACTAGGGCACAGAGAACTCCCCTTCTGTTCTGCGGAATAATACAGTGGGATCATGTCCATCCATCTGGGAGCACAGCTAGGACATTGGTTTAATGTCTCACCTGAAGACAGCACTTCCAACAATGTTAACACTCTGTCAGTACTTCACTGGAGTGTCAATCTTGCTTTTGTGCTCAGGTCCTGAAATTGCATTTGAACACTCAACCCTCTGAATCAGGTGAAAGTGCTACCAAAATCTCATCGCTACTGTGCCCACGTTTGATTGTGATTGAGTCCTGTTGGTAAAGAATACCTTGACACTTTGCATAAGGGCAGGGTTGAACCCGATAGTTAATGTCTGATTAACTGTGGGATTCCTTTCAGAAACTATGAAAGGCTTTTTACCACTTACGACATCCTGATCTACTCCCTGCTAACATCTGCGCCAAAGATAAGAATTCCAACTTGTTTGTGTGACCTTGCACAGGTTTAATACCTCTCCAGCCTTGCTGAAGCATTGATGTTGCTGTTGGAAGTGTGGTCTCCAGAACTGGACACAGTGCTTCGTTTACAGCAGACCAGTGACTTATAAAGATGGAGAATAAATTCTTCACTTTGTATGGTATGCTTCTATTTAAAAGGCCCAAAAAACCATAATTGATTAACCACTTGTTTCTGACCTGAATCCTGGACTGGTTTGGTGCTTGGGGTAGATATTAGCCAGCATCTGATTTAAAACATTTCCTCTTCATCACTCAGGCTATGGGCACGAAAGGTTTGAAAGACGCAATGCAGAACGCTGCCAAGGAGTTCCTCTCCTTTGTGGATAAAGGGGTGTCCCCCTACCATGGTAAGTCATCATTTCATTTGATTACTTGCAGATTATGGCATAGTCGTGAGGGAGATTTTCAATGACTGCTTCTGATTTACAGTAGTTCCAGTTTCATTCACCAATAAACATCCAGTGTTCTGATCCCAGCTGATGTTAATACGAAACAGGTCAGATTCCAGAATGAAATCTGGTTTCAAGGACCAAATTGGATGGTCAGTGTGGTCAAGTTGGGCCAAGCCGCCTGTTTCCACACTATAGGGATTCTAATTCTAATTCTGGTGTGTAATATTTACAATTGGTTACCATTGGTTAATCGCTAAACATTTTCACATGAGGCGGGAGGTGTTTAACAACAGAATTTTATTTCTCAAAAATAGAGAATACAAACCTGACACCACCAGCAAAACAATATTTAAATCTGTTTCCCAATACTATCTTCTTACAGCTGCTCAGTTCCAGAGAAATTTTCCTCCTCTTTTAACTCTCTCAACAGACTCGGTTTATTTTCCTTGGATTGCAGAGACCATTTTACCTTTCCAAGTCTCCTGGCATGAACCTCTATCTATTCTGATTTGGCTTGGAAACTTCATAGACTAAAAACCACTTCTGCTGTGGTGACTGGTTCCCCTGAACTAAATTAGATTGGATTCTCTACAGTGTAGAAACAGCCCTTTGGCCCAACCAGTCCATACCGACCCTCCAAAGAGTAACCCAACCAGACCCATTTCTCTCTGACTAATGCACCCAACACGATGGGCAATTTAGCATGGCCAGTTCATCTGACCTGCACATCTATGGACTGTGGGAGGAAACCGGAGCACCTGGAGGAAACCCACACAGACACGGGGAGAATGTGCAAACTCCACTCAGACAATCACCCGAGGTGGAATCGAACCTGGGACCCTGGTGCTGTGAGGCTGCAGTGCTAATCACTGAGCCACCGTGCTGCCCCTTGGTTATTCTGAATGCTTGATTATTCTGAACCGACTCCTTGATCCTTCTGTTCTGAACTCAAAACTTAGTATGTAAGTTAGCTCACTGAGCTGGAAGGTTTGTTTTCAGATGTTTCGTCGCCATGACTAGGTGACATCATCAGTGAGCATCTCCGGTGAACTAGAAACTGTCACTGATGATGTTACCTAACATGGTGACGAAACGTCTAAAAACAAGCCTTCCAGCTCAGCAAGCTAACTTGCATACTTAGCATCAAGCTGAGCTATAAATCTTCTCAAAACTTCAGGCCTTTGTTTACTCTGCCTGTCATAAACTCTAAATGCTTGCGTTGTAAGAGTTACAACTTACAGCCTGATCCACAAACTGAGCTATAAATCTTCTCCAGAATCACAGTCTAAATGTTTATTCCATTAACACTGCATGGGTCTGGTGGGTAGTTGATTGAACTCACATCTCTTAACAATGATATGTTTAAATCACTCTTCGAAATGGACTTTCTGAACTTTTTAAAATAACAAACACTTTCACAGGACAACCCAACATCTTATCTCTTTCTTTTTTTAAAAGTCCGAAATGATAATATATTGTTACGCACCAGCAATGTCCTCCAGAAATAGAGTCATAGAGATGTACAGCATGGAAACAGACCCTTCGGTCCAACCCGTCCATGCCGACCAGATATCCCAACCCAATCTAGTCCCACCTGCCAGCACCCGGCCCATATCCCTCCAAACCCTTCCTATTCATATACCCATCCAAATGCCTCTTAAATGTTGCAATTGTACCAGCCTCCACCACATCCTCTGGCAGCTCATTCCATACACGTACCACCCTCTGCATGAAAAAGTTGTCCTTTAGGTCCCTTTTATATCTTTCCCCTCTCACCCAAAACCTATGTCCTCTCATTCTAGATTCCCCCACCCCAGGGGGGTGTCTATTTATCCTATTCATGCCCCTCATAATTTTGTAAACCTCTATAAGGTCACCCCTCAGCCTCTGACGCTCCAGGGAAAACAGCCCCAGCCTGTTCTGCCTCTCCCTGTAGCTCAAATCCTCCAACTCTGGCAACATCCTTGTAATTCTTTTCTGAACCCTTACAAGTTTCACAACATCTTTCCGATAGGAAGGAGACCAGAATTGCATGCAATATTCCAACAGTGGCCTAACCAATGTCCTGTACAGCCGCAACATGACCTCCCAACTCCTGTACTCAATACTCTGACCAATAAAGGAAAGCATACCAAACACCTTCTTCACTATCCTATCTACTTGCGACTCCATTTTCAAGGAGCTATGAACCTGCACTCCCAAGGTCTCTTTGTTCAGCAACACTCCCTAGGACCTTACCATTAAGTGTATAAGTCCTGCTAAGATTTGCTTTCCCAAAATGCAGCACCTCGCATTTATCTGAATTAAACTCCATCTACCACTCCTCAGCACAATGGCTCATCTGGTCAAGATCCTGTTGTAATCTGAGGTAACCCTCTTTGCTGTCCATTATACTTCCAATTTTGGTGTCATCTGCAAACTTACTAACTGTACCTCTTATGCTCGCATCCAAATCATTTATATAAATGACAAAAGTAGAGGACCCAGCACCGATCCTTGTGGCACTCCACTGGTCACAGGCCTCCAGTCTGAAAAACAACCCTCCACCACCACCCTCTGTCTTCTACCTTTGAGCCAGTTCTGTATCCAAATGGCTAGTTCTCTCTGTATTCCATGAGATCTAACCTTGCTAACCAGTCTCCCATGGGGAACCTTGTCGAATGCCTTACTGAAGTCCATATAGATCACATCTACTGCTCTGCCCTCATCAATCTTGTTACACCTTCAAAAAACTCAATCAAGTTTGTGAGACATGATTTCCCACGCACAAAGCCATGTTGACTATCCCTAATCAGTCCTTGCTTTTCCAAACACATGTGCGTCCTGTCCCTCAGGATTCCTTCCAACAACTTGCCTACCACTGAGGTCAGGCTCACTGGTCTGTAGTTCCCTGGCTTGTCCTTACTGCCCTTCTTAAACAGTGGCACCACGTTTGCCAACATCCAGTCTTCTGGCACCTCACCTGTGACTATCCATGATACAAATATCTCAGCAAGAGGCCCAGCAATCACTTCTCGAGCTTCCCACAGAGTTCTCGGGTACACCTGATCAGGTCCTGGGGATTTATCCACCTTTAACCGTTTCAAGACATCCAGCACTTTCTCCTCTGTAATCTGGACATTTTGCAAGATGTCACCATCTATTTCCCTACAGTCTATATCTTCCATATCCTTTTCCACAGTAAATACTGATGCAAAATATTCATTTAGTATCTCACCCATTTTCTGTGGCTCCACACAAAGGTCGATCTTGCTGATCTTTGAGGGGCCCTATTCTCTCCGTAGTTACCCTTTTGTCCTTAATATATTTGTAAAAACCCTTTGGATTCTCCTTAATTCTGTTTGCCAAAGCTATCTCATGTCCCCTTTTTGCCCTCTTGATTTCCCTCTTAAGTATACTCCTACTTCCTTTATTCTCTTCTAAGGATTCACTCGATCTATCCTGTCTGTACCTGACATATGCTTCCTTTTTCTTAACCAAACCTCAATTTCTTTAGTCATCCAGCATTCCCTATACCTACCAGCCTTTCCTTTCACCCTGACAGGAATATACTTTCTCTGGATTCTTGTTATCCATTTCTGAAGGCTTCCCATTTTCCAGCCATCCCTTTACCTGCGAACATCTGCCTCCAAATAGCTTTCGAAAGTTCTTGCCTAATACCGTCAAAATTGGCATTTGTCCAATTTAGAACTTCATCTTTTAGATCTGGTCTATCCTTTTCCATCACTATTTTAAAACAAATAGAATTATGGTCGCTGGTCCCAAAGTGCTCCCCCACTGACACCTCAGTCACATGTCCTGCCCTTTCCCAAGAGTAGGTCAGTTTTGCACCTTCTCTCATAAGTACATCCACATACTGAATCAGAAAATTGTCTTGTACACACTTAACAAATTCCTCTCCAACTAAACCTTTAACACTATGGCAGTCCCAGTCTATATTTGGAAAGTTAAAATCCCCTACCATAACTACCCTATTATTCTTACACACAGCTGAGATCTCCTTACAAGTTTGTTTCTCAATTTCCCTCTGACTATTGGGGGGTCTATAATACAATCCCAATAAGGTGATCATCCCTTTCTTATTTCTCAGTTCCACCCAAATAACTTCCATGGATGTATTTCCGGGAATATCCTCCCTCAGCACAGCTGTAATGTTATCCCTTATCAAAAATGCCACTCCCCCTCCTCTCTTGCCTCCCTTTCTATCCTTCCTGTAGCATTTGTATCCTGGAACATTAACTGCCAGTCCTGCCCATCCCTGAGCCATGTTTCCATAATTGCTATGATATCCCAGTTCCATGTTCCTAACCACGCCCTGAGTTCCTCTGCCTTCCCTGTTAGGCCTTGCATTGAAATAAATGCAGTTTAATTTATTAGTCCTACCTTGTCCCTGCCTGCCCTGACTGTTTGACTCACTTCTGTTCTCAGCTGTACCCGTCTCAGATCGATCTCTTTCCTCACTATCTCCCGAGGTTCCACCCACCCCCACCTTACTAGTTTAAATCCTCCCAAGCAGTTCTAGCAAATCTCCCTGCCAGTACATTAATCGCCTTCCAAGTTAGGTGCAATCCGTCCTTCTTGTACAGGTCACTTCGACCACAAAAGAGATTCCAACGATCCAAAACTATGAATCCTTCTCCCATACACCAGCTCCTCTTCTCTAGAGTGCAGACATTACCTGTGATAAGTTCCTGGTTGATTGTAATGCGATTACAATGCTATCTAAGTTTGCACAGAGCAACTTCCCAAAAGGGCTAGGTGAAGCACCTGAACTGTAAACAATTTGCATGGGTTTGGGGAAAGGGTAGGGCCTGCTCTCTGAAATAGCCTCGCCAGTCACTCAGTTGCAGGGAAATTAGGAATGGGCAGCGCATACTTGTGCCAATTACACCCACATCCCGTAAAAGAATTAATAATTGAAAAATTCCATGGCAATAGTTAAACAAGTACAGGTTGTTCCTTCTGGTTTTAAACAGCATTCCACCTTCATTGTAAAGGTCATTGTGTTGTCAGCAAACATTCAGAATAAAGCTTTTCTTTTTCTTTTTCTTTCTGATGACAAGTTACACACAAAACAGTAATTATCTATCTTTCATGGACAATTAATATTCTTGGCATCTGACCTTCCCTCCTTTCAGATTGATGACATTTATAGTATATCCCTTTAGCCTTTCATGTAATAATTTCTCTTTCAATATTATGTTTAACGAGCATAGAGCCAAGAGGTATCTATGGTGCAATAACTTTAAGGTGACAGTACTAGAGTACTTCTGACAGGAGAACCACTATGTCAAGGCTTTTCACCTTGTACTCATCAGGACAAACGCGTGAATCCCAAATTTCAAACAATCGCAACAGGTTAAACTGCAGGACAAATTGTGCTGACTTGCCAAGTTTGGCAATGTGTCTCTCTACTAGATCCTTACCCCATACCATTCTGTCCTTCCCATACCATCACTATCATATAGGTAAAAACAATGACTGCAGATGCTGGAAACCAGATTCTGGATCAGTGGTGCTGGAAGAGCACAGCAATTCAGGCAGCATCCGAGGACAGGCACCATCAAAGTTTTACCTGCACATCCACTAATATCATCTATTGTATCCGTTGCTCCCGATGCGGTCTCCTCTACATTGGGGAGACTGGACGCCTCCTAGCAGAGCGCTTTAGGGAACATCTCCGAGACACCCGCACCAATCAACCAGCCACTGGACGATGTGGTTGATTGGTGCGGGTGTCTCGGAGATGTTCCCTAAAGCGCTCTGCTAGGAGGCGTCCAGTCTCCCCAATGTAGAGGAGACCGCATCGGGAGCAACGGATACAATAGATGATATTAGTGGATGTGCAGGTAAAACTTTGATGGTGCCTGTCCTCGGATGCTGCCTGAATTGCTGTGCTCTTCCAGCACCACTGATCCAGAATCTGGTTTCCAGCATCTGCAGTCATTGTTTTTACCTATATGATAGTGATGGTATGGGAAGGACAGAATGGTATGGGGTAAGGATCTAGTAGAGAGACACATTGCCAAACTTGGCAAGTCAGCACAATTTGTCCTGCAGTTTAACCTGTTGTGATTGTTTGAAATTTGGGATTCACGCGTTTGTCCTGATGAGTACAAGGTGAAAAGCCTTGACATAGTGGTTCTCCTGTCAGAAGTACTCTAGTACTGTCACCTTAAAGTTATTGCACCATAGATACCTCTTGGCTCTATGCTCGTTAAACGTAATATTGAAAGAGAAATTATTACATGAAAGGCTAAAGGGATATACTATAAATGTCATCAATCTGAAAGGAGGGAAGGTCAGATGCCAAGAATATTAATTGTCCATGAAAGATAGATAATTACTGTTTTGTGTGTAACTTGTCATCAGAAAGAAAAAGAAAAAGAAAAGCTGTATTCTGAATGTTTGCTGACAACACAATGACCTTTACAATGAAGGTGGAATGCTGTTTAAAACCAGAAGGAACAACCTGTACTTGTTTAACTATTGCCATGGAATTTTTTAATTATTAATTCTTCCTCGGATGCTGCCTGAATTGCTGTGCTCTTCCAGCACCACTGATCCAGAATCACTATCATATAACCCATCCTCCTTTCGAGCCCTCCTTATGCAAACCCAACCCCATTCCAGACTCTCCATTTCATAACCCCCACTTCTCATGCCATTCTGCAGCTCGCTCCCATTCCACTTGCTGTTGGTTCCACCCATTACATCCACTTGTAAAGTGCTTCACGTTTGCAATATCTTATATTCCTGGGGGATGATTAATTAGTGATATTAAAAGTTTATTGCAATGATTGGGTGCTGTGTATCCTGGCATCTCTCTCACAATAAATGTAACAGCTGCACATATTAAACCCTTAAACTGACCGATTGAAGTACCATATGTACTTGTGTGAAAGTTAGGTTTAGAGACCAAAGGTAAAAGGTAAGGCGGGGTTGGCTTTTTATATGGGTGCTATTTTTGAGACCAGTTCGAAGGAACTGCTGATAATGAATAGAGGAGATCCCCAGTGTTTGAACATCTGACTTAAAAAACATTTGTACTTCGAAGTACGACCCCATACAGGAGTGTAATTTCAAGGACCTGACATACAAATATTCCCCGTGCTTATGAATGGCTGCTTTACATTGTCCTGCATTTTATTCCAACTAATGCACTAATCGACATGCAGATGGACTCCATTTGTCTTCTGGGCAGGGTTTTTAACCAGCTGTAAAGGAAAAGTACTGCAGATTTGGAAATTCTGGAGAAAGTTAGCAGGTCGAAGGCGATCTCAGTTATCTGTAAGAATAATAGGGTGGTTATAGTCGGAGATTTTAAGTTTCCAAACATAGACTGGGACTGCCGTAGTGTCAAGGGCTTAGATGGAGAGGAATTTGTTACGGGTGTACAAGAAAATTTTCTGATTCAATATATGGATGTACCTGCTAGAGAAGGATCAAAACTTGACCTACTGTTGGGAAATAAGGCAGGGCAGGTGACTGAGGTGTCAGTGGGGGAGCACTTTGAGACCAGCGACCATAATTCTATTAGTTTTAAAATAGTGATGGAAAAGGATAGACCAGATTTAAAAGTTGAAGTTTTAAATTGAAGGAAGACCAATTTTGATGGTATTCGGCAAGAACTTTCCAAAGCTGACTGGGGCAGATAAAAGAACAACTGAAAAATGGGAAGCCTTCAGAAATGAGATAATGAGAATCCAGAGAAAGTATATTCCTGTCAGGGTGAAAGGAAAGGCTGGTAGGTATGGGGAATGCTGAATGATTAAAGAATTTGAGGGTTTGGTTAAGAAAAAGAAGGAAGCATATGTAAGGTATAGACAGGATAGATCGAGTGAATCCTGAGAAGAGTATTAAGGTAGTAGGAGTATACTTAAGAGGGAAATCAGGAGGGCAAAAAGGGGACATAAGATAGCTTTGGCAAATAGAGTTAAGGAGAGTCTAAAGGGTTTTTACAAATACATTAAGGACAAAAGGGTAACGAGAGAGACAATAGGGCCCCTCAAAGATCAGCAAGGCGGCCTTTGTGTGGAGCCACAGGAGATGGGGGCGATACTAAATGAATATTTTGCATCAGTATTTACTGTGGAAAAGGACATGGAAGATATAGGGAAATAGATGGTGACATCTTGAAAAATGTCCATATTACAGAGGAGGGGGTGCTGGATGTCTTGAAACACATAAACGTGGATAAATCCCCAGTACTTGATCAGGTGTACCCTAGAACTCTGTGGGAAGCTAGAGAAGTGATTGCTGGGCCTCTTGCTGAGACATTTGTATCATCGATAGTCACAGGTGAGGTGCCGGAAGACTGGATGTTGGCTAATGTGGTGCCACTGTTTAAGAAGGGTGGTAAAGACAAGCCAGGGAATTATAGACTGGTGAGCCTGACTTCAGTGATGGGCAAGTTGTTGGAGAGAATCCTGAGAGACAAGATAACATGTATTTGGAAAGGCAAGGACTGATTAGGGATAGTCAACATGGCTTTGTGCGTGGGAAATCATGTCTCACAAACTTGAGAATCAGAAAATTGTCTTGTACACACTTAACAAATTCCTCTCCATCTGAACCCTTAACACTATGGCAGTCCCAGTCTATGTTTGGAAAGTTAAAATCCCCTACCATAAATACCCTATTATTCTTACAGATAACCTAGATCTCCTTACAAATATGTTTCTCAATTTCCTTCTGACTATTAGGGGGTCTATAATACAATCCCAAGAGGCGATCATCCCTTTCTTATTTCTCTGTTTCACCCAAATAACTTCCCTGGATGTATTTCTGGGAATATCCTCGCTAAGTACAGCTGTAATGCTATCCCTTATCAAAAATACCACTCTCCCTCTTCCCCTGCCTGTCTTTCTATCCTTCCTGTAGCATTTGTGTCCTGGAACATTAATCTGCCAGTCCTGTCCATCCTTGAGCCATGTTTCTGTAATTGCTATGATATCCCAGTCCCATGTTCCTAACCATGCCCTGAGTTCCTCTGCCTTCCCTGTTAGGCCCCTTGCATTGAAATAAATGCAGTTTAATTTATCAGTCCTACCTGTTCTCTGCTTTGACCCTGCCTGCCCTGACTGTTTGACTCGCTCCTTTTCCCAACTGTACCAGTCTCAGATTGATCTCTTTCCTCACTATCTCTCTGGGTCCCACCCCACTACCTTACTAATTTAAATCCTTCTGAGCAGCTCTAGCAAATCTCCCTGCCAGTATATTAGTCCCCTTCCAATTTAGGTGCAATCCATCCATCTTGTACAGGTCACTTGTACCCCAAAAGAGCTTCCAATGATCCAAAAATGTGAATCCTTCTCCCTTACACCAGCTCCTCAGCCATGGATTCATCTGCGCTATCCTCCTATTCCTGCCCTCATAGCACCGAGTAATCCAGATATTACTACTCTTAAGGATCTGCTTTGTAAATTCCTGCGTAACTCTCTGTATTCTCCCTTCAGAATCTCAACCTTTTCCTTTCCTATGTCGTTGGTTCCAATGTGGACAATGACCTCCTGCTGGCCCCTCCCCCCCTTGAGAACATTCTGCACCCTCTCTGAGACATCCTTGATCCTGGTACCAGGGAAGCAACACACCATTCTGATTTTTCACTGCTGGCCACAGAAACGTCTATCTGTACCTTGAATTAGAGAGTCCCCTGACACAGTCGATCGCTTGGAACCTGACGTACCCCGTATTACATTAGAGCCAGTCTCAATGCCAGAAATGTGGCTGTTCGTGCTACGTTCCCCAATGAATCCATCACCCCCTACATTTTCCAAAACAGTATACTTGTTTGAAGTAGCCACAGAAGACTCCTGTACTACCTGCCTACCTCTCTTACCTTGCCTGGAGTTAACCCATCTATGTGACTATCTGTGACTGTTCCCCCTTCCTATAACTGCCATCCATCACATCCCCTTGCTTTTGAAAATACCTCATTGCCTCTAACTGTCTCACCCTGTGCTGCCTTTGTCTGTTCCTCTCCCTTTTAAAACTGCTGTTGTTTTGACTTTCTTTCTCTCCAAAAGTTCCAAAACAATGCAGCAGCATATAAAACAGTAATTTCTGCTCCTGCAATTCGAGGAAATCGCCTCCAAGACCTAAAATAACTCCAAAAAAAAGGAGCAGCCGTTACAGCCAGAAGTTTTTCCTGTCCTCCATCTTGAATTACCCAGAATCCTTTCAAGTTTCACACCATCCTTCCTATAGTAGGAAGACCAGAATTAATGCAGTATTTCCTGGGTAGATGTTGAAGTTCCCTCTTCTGGGAGAATCTAGAACCACGGCCATGGTTTAAAAATAAGCGATCATCCATTTAAGAGAAGAGGAAACGTTTTTTACTGTTGGGGTTTTGAGTCTTCGGGATTCCCTACCATAAAAGGCAATGGATGCAGACTCTTTATATATCTTGTCAGGCAGAGACAGATTCCTGATTAGCGATGGGATGAAAGATTACTGGGGATATGCAGGATAATAGAGTTGGGGTTCAGATTGGAATGACCTTGATCTAATTGAAAGGCAGATCAGGCCCAAAGGGTCATGTGGCCTATTCTCATTCCTTATTTGGCTGTTTGATTTGGTTGTCGCTGGCCATGGTACTGAATGTAGCTGTAAGGTATAATTCCAGCCTGTCTGATTCTGATAGCTTCAATGAGATCAGAGCAGTTGTAGCAATAATCCTTACACCATTCCTGCCAACCCTCCTTCCAAAACAAGCATGTGGCAAAAGTAAGGACATTTTTGCAGATGTTTCTCACGATCGTGTCCTAGACCCAGCCAGTTTGGAAAACGATCCTCCCTCAATCATGTCTTTACATGTAATGGCATTATTACCTCTGAAGCCCCCACTATTAACATCCTGGGGCATATTATTGACCAGGAAATGCTGGGGCTAACCCTATAAACACAGTAGCTACAAGTCCGTTAGAGGCTGGGAGTTCTGCAGTGACCAATTCACTTCCTGTCTCCCAAAGGTCTGTCAGTCATTCAAAAGGCATAAGTCAGGAGGGTGATGGAACACTCCCCACTTGCCTGGATGGGTGCAGCTCCAACAACACTCAAGAAGCTCAACACCATCCAGGATAAAGGCACCTGATTGGCACTATATCCACTACCTTCAATATTCACTTCATTCTCCACCAATGCACAGTGTTTACCATCTACAAGATGCATTGCAGCAACTCATGAAGGCTTTTTAAACAACACCTTCTGAACACAAGACAATTAGCATCTGGAAGGACAAAGGTTGCATATACATGGGAATACTAGCACCGACAAATTTTCCTCCAAGTCACACACCATCCTGAATTGGAATTATATTGTCGTTCCTTCACCATTGCTGAGTCAAAGTCCTGGAACTCCCTCCCTAACTGCACTATGAGTGTACCTACACGATATGGACTGAAGCACTTGATGGAATGCATCTTGTAGATGGTACACGTTGCTGCTACTGAGCGTCGGTGGAAGAAGTGCATGTTTGTGGATGTGGAATAAATCAGGTGGTGGTTTAGTCCTGAATGGTATCGAGCTCTCGAATGTTATTGGAGCTGAATTCATCTAGACAAATGAGGGGGGGTTCCATCATGCTTATCACACTTGGAATATTGTGTCCAGTTTGGGTCGCCCTACTATAGGAAAGATACAGAGGCTTTGGAGAGGGTGCAAAAGAAGGTTCACCAGGATGCTGCCTGGACTGGAGGGTTTGCCTTATGAAGAAAGGTTGAAAAAGCTCAGACTTTTCTCTCTGGAGAGAAGGAGGAAGAGAGGAGACCTGATCGAGCTGTACAAAATAATGAGAAGGATAGATAGAGTCAATAGCCAGAGACTTTTCCCCAGGGCAGGACTGACTGGTACGAGAAGTCATAGTTTGAAGATATTAGGAGGAAGGTATAAAGGAGGCGTCAGAGGCAGGTTCTTTACACAGAGAGTTGTGAATGTATGGAATGCGTTGCCAGCGGTGGTGGTGGAAGCAGAGTCATTACGGACATTTACGGACATGACTGCTGGACATGCACATGGATAGCAGTGAGTTGAGGGGTGTGTAGGTTAGGTTACTATATTATACATTAGGATTAAATCTCGGCACAACATCGTGGGCCAAAGGCCTGTTCTGTGCTGTACTTTTCTATGTTCTATACTGTCTGTTGTAAGTGTGAAAAATGTGGTGCTGAAAAAATGCAGCAGGCCAGGCAGCATCCGAGGAGCAGGAGAATCGACGTTTCGGGCATATGCCATTCTTCAGGAATGAGGCTGGTGAGGCAGGCGGGCTGAGATAAAAGGTAGGGGGGAGGGAATTTGGGGCAGGGGCGCTGGGAATATGATAGGTGGAAGGAGGTGAGGGTGAGGGTGATAGGCCGGAGAGGGGGTGGGGGCGGAGAGGTCGGGAAGAAGATTACAGGTCAAGAAGGCGGTGCTGAGTCTGAGGGTTGGGACTGAGATCAGGTGGGGGGAGGGGAAATGAGCAAGCTGGAGAAATCTACATTCATCCCTTGTGGTTGGAGGACAAGTGTGGTCAGGCTTTGGGGAGCCAGGTGTTGAGTTACTTGTTGCAGGATTATTAGCTTTTAATATGTTCTTGTAGCTAGGGCAGCACGGTGGCTCAGTGGTTAGCACTGCTACCTCACAGCGCCAGGGACCCAGGTTCAATTCCAGCCTCGAGCGACTGTCTGTGTGGATTTTGCACATTCTCCCTGGTCTACAGTGTAAGGTCTACAGTAAGAAGTCAATCTATCCCCCTGGGATGTGGCCATCAGTCTGAATTTTTATAACTTGTACCATCTGCATCCCAGCCGCTGTAAGTAAAATTCAACATCCTACCATTATTTTTTGTACCTGTTCATTAGCTTTTGACATTAGTCTAATGTCTGACATGAAACTTGCATGAGGGTGGGGTGGTGGGAAATAGACATAATAAAATGTTTGATCTGAAGCAGTGTCTGTAAAATGTGTGACTCGGTGATGGAAATTGCACATAACCACTTGTTGATAATGTTAGGACAGCAGTGCTGTGTACCCCTTCACCATCCCCTGTCAAAACCGCTGCCAAAACACTGCTTTTCACATTCATTGCTTGTCCTGTAAAATCCTATCCAGCTGGTGGAAAATGAAACGCATTGGGAGTCTGCTCAAAGGGCCATAGATCCCACTGAAGCTAAGAGGCTTCTTCAAAAGCCACTCATTGAGCTCCCCTTTTATGACTGATTGCTACTTTGGAGCCTGTACCTTTCAAATCACTCATCCACCTCAGAACGTTTTGAAGCTGTTGATTGTCGAGTTCAGATTGTGCAACAATGTTTTACAGACTGCTGCAATCTCTCCAAATATTTATTCCCCTTGATGAAGCTGATTAAAAGCTACGAGGATAATACCATGAGTCTATTGGGCCATTCAACATTTTTTTTTAAACCTAGTTCCCTCACCCTTCCCATTTTCAGCCCTGCCTTACAGGTGCTGTCCTTGTTCTGGTGAGGTTCCCAGCCATTTGAGTAATGGTCACCATTGTTGACATTTTGCGTTCACTCCAATGGTATGGGCATCACTAGCTCATTCCCCATGGCTTGCTGCCTTTTTAAACTATTGAATTCCATGTGGTGTATGGACACCCACAATGTCATGAGGGCCAGAGCTCAAGGTTTTTAACACGGTGACACTGAGATATCTCCAAATCAGATGGTGTGTGACTTGGAGGGGAACCTTCAGGTAGTGGTGTTTCCCAGGTATCTGCTGGCCTTGTCCTTCTAGATGGTGATAGTTGTGGGTTTGGAAGGTGTCTTCTAAGGTGCCTTGGTGATTTTCTGAAGCGCATTTTGTAAATTGTTCACTGAGCATCAGTAGTTGAGGGAGTGGATGTTTGTGGATGTGGTCTCAATCACGTGGGCTGGCACCACATCCACAAACATTGTTGTAAAAACCCACTATTGCCGTTTGGGGAGGGAAACCTGTCATCCTTACCTGGTCTGGCCTACGTAAACCCTACTGCAATATGGTTGACATTTAAATACCCTCTGAAATGGCCAAGCAAACCACTCATTTGTACTGTAGGTTTCAAGATAGCAACATTTAAGGATGTGTAATACTCATCAGTGAAACACCTACATCCTGAGAATGAATAAAAAGGAGTGGGGCTGAAAATGTGGTGCTGGAAAAGCGCAGCAGGTCAGGCAGCATCCAAGGATCAGGAGAATTGACGTTTCGGGCATAAGACCTTCTTCAGGAAGGCTTATGCCCGAAACGTCGATTCTCCTGTTCCCTGGATGCTGCCTGACCTGCTGCGCTTTTCCAGCAACACATTTCCAGCTCTGATCTCCAGCATCTGCAGTCCTCACTTTCTCCCCTAAAAAGGAGTGGGGCTCAAGTGCTGATCAGCCCTGAATGGTTCCAGATGGTGGCTCTCGTTTCTACTATCTCAGTGTTCCTAGACCAGGGTTCTCAGAGAACCTGCTACTCAGAATGACCAAGAATGTATTCCAGGGTAGATGATGATTTTCCATATTAAGCTGAATGTGGATGAATGATCAATTCACGGCTTTCTTCCTGCAGTCGTTGAAGAGTGCAAGCGACGACTTTGTTCAGCTGGCTTCCAGGAGCTAAAGGAGGTCGACCACTGGGACCTGAAACCTTCCAACAAGGTGAGTGTCAGGTGGGAGCTTGCAGCCTGGGCAACTCCCTCCCTCAGGAATTTCCACTAAAAACAAAGCAATACATAACCCTGCCGCCTGGTGATCAGTATGCTTATAGAGTTCCAGTACTTGTGGAGAAATAAACAGAAATCGAACAAACCCTTCAGCCCAATCTGTCCGTACTGAGCTTTAGTCTTCTTCCCTGACCACACGCCCCCAGCTTGAACTTAAGTATTGATTGAAAAGTGCTTTTCATTTCACTCCCAGTCCCTCCTGGACCCTGTGGCTGATCTCCAGTTTGACTAACTGAGGCCAGCCTTGCCTACGTGGCTGGTTTTCAGCAGGCAGCCCAGTGTTGGCATTGACTGCTTGCTACAAATCTGCACTCACCCCTTAATTCTCCTTTGGCTTTCAGAACATCCAGCGTTTTCCATGAAATAGGAGAAATTCTGTTTAATCATTACTGGGATCTCCTCTTCCCTAGCACCTGCAGACTGAATCAATTGCTTCCAACAATGGCCGCCTTTTCCCTTAGAATCAAAGATTGATAAAACAAAGCAGGAGGCCAATCAGTCTGTCATGTCTGTGCAAGCTCTATACTGAAGCAATCCAGTTAGTTCCTCTTCCCTGCGGTTTTGCCATTTGCCTACATATTCTTTCCCTCCAAATATTTATTCAATTCTCTTCCAAATGTTGCTATTGAATATGCTTCCATCACCCTTTCAAACAGTTATTCCAGATCGCAACAACTGGCTGTGCTTAAAACAAAAATCTTCCTCAAAGGAACTGTAGCTGCAGCCCAGTCCGTTTAATCTTGGTACTGGGGAAGCTTCCAGACATGACGATTCATTCAGGAAAATTAGACATGGATTAGTGAGGACAAATTGGGTTTAAAAACATAATTGGTCAGAGTATAGGAGTTGGCAGGTCATGTTGCGGCTGTACAGGACATTGGTTAGGCCACTGTTGGAATATTGCGTGCAATTCTGGTCTCCTTCCTTTCAGAAAGATGTTTTGGAACTTGAAAGGGTTCAGTAAAGATTTACAAAGATGTTGCCAGGGTTGGAGGATTTGAGCTATAGGGAGAGGCTGAACAGGCTGGGGCTGTTTTCCCTGGAGCGTCAGAGGCTGAGGGGTGACCTTATAGAGGTTTATAAAATCATGAGGGACATGGATAGGATAAATAGACAAAGTCTCTTCCCAAGGGTAGGGGAGTTCAGACTTACAGGGTGTAAGTTTAGGGTGAGAGGGGAAAGATATAAAAGAGATCCAAGGGGCAACCTATTCACACAGAGGGTGGTACGTGTATGGAATGAGCTGCCAGAGGATGTGGTGGAGGCTGGTACAATTACAACATTTAAGAGGCATTTGGATGGGTATATGAATAGGAAGGGTTTGGAGGGATATGGGCCAGGTGCTGGCAGGTGGGACTAGATTGGGTTGGGATATCTGGTCGGCATGGACGGGTTGGACCGAAGGGTCTGTTTCCGTGCTGTACATCTCTGTGACTCTATGGCATAAGGTCTGGGAGCCGGAGTAAGCAGTTCAGCTCCTCGCGATTCAATACTGACGTAGCTGATCTCAACTCAGCCTCAACTCCACTTTCCAGGCTGCTCTCCATAATCCGTTAACTAATTGCCAGCTAAAAATCGGTCTGTCTCCTCTTTAAATTTATTCAGTGTCACAGCATCCACTACACTCTGGGGTGATGAATTCCACAGATTCACAAACCTTTGGGATAATAATTCCTTCTCATAACTGTTTTATACCTGCTGCTACAACTTGTGTGAGATTTTTTATTCATTCCTGGGATGAGGGCATCACTGGCTGGGACAGCATTTATTGCCCATCCCTAATTACCCAGAGGCCAGTTAAGTGTCAGCCACATTGCTGTGGGTGTGGAGTCACATGTAGGCTAGACCAGGTAAGGATGGCAGTTTCCTTCCCTGAAGGGCATTGGTGAACCAGATGGGGTTTCTTAACAATTGACAATAGTTTTGTGGTCATAATCAGATTCTTAATTCCAGAATTCTTTCTGTCAAATTTCACCATCTGCCATGGCAGGATTCAAACCTGTTCCCCACAACATTACCCGGGACTCTGGTTTAACTGTCCAGTGATAATACTGCCAGGTCATTGTCTGCCCAAGGTGATGATGTGACAGGATGTTGACCAGGCTGATCCTGCTAAGCTGATGTACAAGACTGGAGGAATGTTAGAATTCATTGCATAAAAGAGACAGGAGCAACATTGATACCAAATGGATTGTGAGGTTAATGGATTTTTTTTGGACTGGAGGGAAGGTTTGAAATGCAGTTGTCTCGGGGTCATTGCTGGGACCTTAAGAATATGAATCATCTGGATCTTGATGTATGAGGCACATTTTCAAAGTTTGCAGTCAATACAAAACTTGAAATTGTGAGGACAATAATGTAGAATTTCAAAAGACATGGGTTGGTTGACTGGGCAGATGGTGGTCGATGACATTTAATGCTGAGTATGTGGAAGTGGTTAGTTCCAGTAGAAAAGGCCATATTAAATAAAGACCACAATTTCAAACGGGGTGTAGGAGCAGAGCAACCTGGGTGTAGTATGTGCGTAAACCATTGTAGATGGGAGAGTGGTTCATAGAGTGCAGGAGCAAGGAAGTTATGTTAAACTTGGATGAAACACGACTATTGTGTTGATTCAGGAAGCCACAGTTTAGGAAGGACATGAAGGCAATGAGATGATATAAAAAGATGAATATGATTACTGGGATGAGGAGCATCAGTTACATGGATAGATTGGACAATTGGAACTATGCTCCTTGGAGTAGGCTGAGAGGAGATTTGATCAAGGTGTTCAAAATCACACAGCGAGTAGTGAGAGTCTGGAGGGTGTGGTGGAGACAGATTCTGTATTGTGCTATTCAAGAGAGGATTAAATTATTATCTGAAATGGAAGAACGTGTGGGGTTATGGGAAGAAAATGGGGGAGTGCCACTGGGTGAACTGTTAATTCAGAGGGACAGTGCAGTCACTATATGAATTCATAGGAACAGGAGAAGGCCATTCAGCCCCTCGAGTTGCTGTGCCAGTCAGTAAAATTGTGGCTGATCTGTGGATTGACTTCATATGCCTGCCTTGGGCCCATATCCCTTGATATCCTCATTTAGTAAAAACTTGTCTCTCATAGATTTAAGTTTAATAATTGAATTAGCATTCAATGCCATTTTGTGGAAGAGAGTTTCAAATCTCCACTGCCCTTTTTGTGTAAAAGTGCTTTCTAACATCTCCCCAGAATAGTCTGACCTCTGGGTCGAGAATCTTCAACCAGTGGAAATAGTTTATCTTTATGTACCCTGTCCTTCCCTGTTAATATCCTGATGACCTTGATTAAATCATCCTTTAATCTTCTAAATTCTCGATAATAAAGGTCTGATTTGCCTAATCTCTCCTCATGATTTAACCCCCGGATGTCCAGTTATCATTCTTGTGAACCTGTGTTAAACTTCCTCCCGGGCCTAAACCTCCTTACTGAGGTGAGGTGCCGAGATCTGCTCACAGTAGTCTAAGTGGGGCCTAACTTGGGTTTTGTATAACTGCAGCACAATATCTGTATCCTTATGTACCCAGCCCTTTAGATATGAAAGCCAGCACTCCATGAACATTCTGGACTATTTTCTGCACCTGTTTTGTGGTATTTTAAAGAACCATGCGGCTGAATACACAAATCTGTGACATACCAACTGGCCTAAACACCAAAAGAACTGTGGATGCTGTAAAGCAGAAGTTTCTGGAAAAGCTCAACAGGTCTGGCAACATCCGTGAAGAGAAATCAAAGCTAACGTTTGTGAGGAGAGGTCACTGGACCCGAAACGTCAACTTCGATTTGTCTTCTCGGATGCTGCCAGGCCTGCTGAGCTTTTCCAGCAACTTCTCTCTTTGTTGCCGGAATGCTGTGCTTTGCCATTCTGTGATTTGATGTCACTTCTGGTTATTTTGCCAATCATCTTAAATCTGTATCCTTTGATTATTGACCCTTCTTCCACCTCTGGGCACGGTTTTTCCTTATTTACTTTACCAAACCATTTGTGAGTTTTTTACTTCTATTAAATATTTTGAAAACCCCTTGCTTTAAGGAAAATAATCTCAGCTTCTCCAGTTTCTCTCTCTCTAACTTTTGTTCATCATCCTTTGGAGATGCCGGTGTTGGACTGGGGTGTACAAAGTTAAAAATCACACAGCACCAGGTTACAGTCCAACAGGTTTAATTGGAAGCACTAGCTTTCGGAACGCTGATCCTGATGAACCACCTGATGAAGGAGCAGAGCTCCAAAAGCTAGTGCTTCCAATTAAACCTGTTGGACTATAACCTGGTGTTGTGTGATTTTTAACTTCTTCATCCTTGGTATTAATCTCCCCTGCAAGGTCGTCTTAAAATATGGTCCAGTATTGGGCACAAAATTCCAGCTGAAGCCTAAGTAGTATTTTCTAAAGGTTTAACAAAAGAGCCTTGCATTTTTACCCTATGCATTTATAAATAAAGCCCAAGACCTTAAGTATTTTTGTTTTAAAAAAAAGCCTTTCAGCAGTCATGCCTTCGTTTGTGTGTACATCCACAGGTATCACTGTTCCTGTCCGTATTCTAAAATTGCACTATTTAGTTGACATTGGCACTGTTCATTCTCCTTGCCAAAATGTAACTTCTCACTCCTTTGATCTGTCACACTTCTGCCCATGTCACCAGCCTGTCTGTGTCAAATCCATCTTTGTCATCGAGCACCACATGTCCATTTTCATATCATCTACAAACTTTCAAATGATGACTGTATCCCGAGGACCAAGGTACTTTGAAAAGAACAGCAGCACAAAACCTTGTGTTGGATATCTTGTGTTGTATACTTCCCTCCATCCGAAACAAGCATTCACCACAATTCCCTGCTTTCTGTCCTTTTGCCAGTTTTTTATTCATGCTGCTAGTTTCTCTTACACCCCATGGGCTTTGGCATTGTTGACTATTGTTAAATATCTTATGAAGGTTCATATATACATTTTTAATTGCACTACCCTTATCCATTCCATAGAGTGGAAAGAATGAGGCTTTTTCCCAGGGTGTAGGGGTCACTTTCTAGGTGACACAGGTTCAAGGTGCAAGGGGGGGTGTTTAAAAGAGATGTGCGAGGCATGTTTTTCACGCAAAGGATGGTGAGTGTGTGGAACACACTGCCAGAGGAGGGGGTGGAAGCAGACACAGTAGCAGCATTCAGGAACACCTGGATGAACACATGAATAGGAAGGGAACAGAGGGATATGGATCCTGTAAGGGAAGGCAGTTTTAGTATGGAAGGGCAAAATGAGTTGGAGGGCCAAAAGGCCTGTCCCTGAGCTATATTGTACTTTGTTCATTGTTCTTATCCCTCCAGTTACTCCATCCAAGAATTCTGAGTCCATTAAATTTGGTTGATAACTCAAAATAAAGCTGCTGGGCACACTGCACAGATTGCTGACTAAACTCCGTGTAATTCTGCTTTGCTTTATTCAGTATTACCTGACAAGGAACTACTCCACAATAATTGCCTTTGCGGTGGGAGCCAAGTACAAACCAGGGAATGGATTTAGCATGATTGGAGCTCATACAGACAGCCCCTGCCTACGGGTAAGTGCGGAATATCACCCAACATGGTTCTGGTAACATACGTCGGGCAGGCAAGAAAATCCAAGGGAGGGGCTTTCTGCTGAATACAACACATGAAACAAACAGCAAATATAATTCACCCTGCTCTGTGAGCACTGTTGATATTGGAGGGGAAGTGATTGGTTTGAATAGGCACTGTAATGAAACAACATTATTTACATGGTAATTTTTCCCAGAATAGGTCTGAGAGATAATTGAGGGAGGGGATAAAACTGGGCAATGGATACAGGGTTCTTCTGTCAGAGGAGAGCTGTTGTTCTTCTGAGATAGGCACACACTCTCTAAACAAACCAACTTCACGCCATTATGGACAGAAAGGAATTGGCTCAAACCTTGAATGGGAAAGAAACTGCTGGAAGGAGACATGTTGCTGACACGTCCTGTCTTGCGCTCACCAGGGAAAACTCAAGAATGCCAAATTTCAAATAATCTCTCAATGTTTTATACTCCCGGAGATGATAACGTTATTTAGTTGGCAGGTTGAACCTGAATAATGTGTGGCCATGGAGGAAACAATGTGGAAATATAGGTTTACCAAGCTCCCAGGTAATCCACAAAAGGCTTGAATATAGTCCTTCTGTTTGCAGAGAATGGGTCCCTGGGTGTGAATGGACATGGCTTCTAGTTAAGTGCAAATGCAACGGAACATGTTATGAGCTGAGTTTTCAAACCTGTTGCGAAATTTGGCTTTCTTGCATTCCTGATGAACGGAAGACAAAACCCTTGGGCTTACATGTCTTTCTTCTTGACAATATTCAAGTTCTGTACTGTCCAGTAATTATTTTGTAAAAAATAAATGTTAGGCCTGTGGGAAGGAGAATTTGTGTGGATAGCTGTTTCAGGGAAGAGGACTTTAGGAAGCAGTGGTTATTTTCAGTACTTACCCGGTTTAGAAAACTAATTTTCAACTTCCATTCCTCTTTCTTTATGCTGCTGTCTCCCATCCAAGCCCACCTGATTTCCTCTTTCTAAATTCTCTTTTCCCTTACTTTGTGTAGATAGGCTTCTCCAGGTGAGGATGTCAGTGATGAGAGTGAAATACCTTTCCTAACTTGTTACCACCCGAGCTTGGGTTGAGTGTTCCCAGGGCAGGTGTGATGAGGCTTAAGATACAACGTGAGTGCTGCCTGAGTGAACTAACCCCAGCATTCGATAACTGCCCCCAGTCTTGCCACTGAAACACTCCCAGTCGATAGCCTGGAAGAAAGGATTCAGATGTAGCAATGATAACTTGCATTGGTTCATTCTTATCTCTCTAATAATAGCCAGAGAATCATTTGCAATGGCTTCTCTAACTGCTCCTGTGTGTTGCCTCTGGTGGCCTCCTGTTTATAGGTGACCCTTTGTGACATTGCCCGAAGGCACTGTGTCTGTTTTTTGCATGTAGACTGACAATTATCAGCTTTTTTTAAAACACTCCTGGGATGTGGCATCTCTAGTTGAGCCAGCATTTATTACCCATTACCATTTGCCCCTTGGGAAGGTAGTGGTGAGCTGCCTTCTTGAACTGCTGCAGTCCACAATGCCCTTAGGGAGGGAATTCCAGGATTCTGACCCAGTGACACTGAAGCAACGGCAATATATTTCCAAGTCAGGATGGTGAGTGGGTTGGAGGGGAACTTGAAGATAATGGTGTTCCCATGGATCTGCTGCCATTTTCCTAGATGCAGAGGTCACGGGTTTAGAAGATATTGTCTGAGGATCTTTGCTGAATTTCTGCAGTGCATCTTGTAGATAGTACACACTGCTGCTACTGAGCGTCGGTGCTGGAATAAATGGTTTCTTGTGGATGTGGTCCCAATCAAAACGGGCTGCTTTTTTCCATGGGCTCCTGAAAGATGTCAAACTTCTTGTGTTGTTGGAGCTGCACCCGGGGCAACTGTGGTGAGGCTCAAGATACCGCGTGAGCTGTTTGTGAATGCTGCTTGAGTGAACTAAGTACAAGTGGGAAGTATTCCATCACATTCCTGACCTGTACTTTGTAGATGGAGGACAAGTTTTGGGAAATCAGCAGGTGAGTTACTTGTCATGGTGTTTGTAGTCTCTGACCTACTCTTGGAGCCGCTGTGTTTATGTGGTGAGTCCAGTTGAGTTTCTGGTTAATGATGTTGATGGTGGGGTAATGACAGTGAATGTCAAGGGGTGATATTTATGTTCTCTTTTATTGGTAATGATCATTGCCTGTCAATTTAGTGGTGTGAACATTACTTGCCACTCGTCAACCCAGATCTTGTGATATCAGCATAGGTTGCTTCGGTATCTGAGGAGTCTCAAATGGTGCTGAACCCTACACAGTCATTGGCAAACATCCCATTTCTGATTTTATCATGGAGGGAGGGTCATTGATGAAGCAGCTGAAGGTAGTTGGGTCGAGGACTCTCCCCTGAGGAACTCCTGCAGCGAATGTCCTTTAGCTGAGATGACTGACCTCCAACAACCACAAACATCTTCTTACGTGCCAGGTATGACTCTAAGCAGGGGAGAGTTTGCCCTCTGATGCCCACTGATTCCAGTTTTGCCCGGGCTCCTTGATGCCACACCCGGTCGAATGCAGCCTTGATGTCAAGGGCTGTCCCTCTCCCTCCCCTCTGGGATTCTGCTCTTTTGTCCATGTTTGACCCAAGGCTGTAATGGGGTCAGGAGCTGAGTGGCCATAGGGGAGCCCAAACTGGGCGTCACTGAGCAGGTTATTGCTGAGCAGGTGCTGCTTGATAGCTCTGTTACTCTCACCATCCACCACTTTATTGATGATCGACAGTAGACTGATGAGGCGATAATTGGCTGAGTTGGATTTGTCCTGCTTTTTGGTTACAGGACGTACCTGGATTTTCTACATTTACTACATTCAGGAGCTCAGGGAGTTAGGCTGGAAGCTAAAAGCTAGGACGGACAGAGTCGTCATCTCTGGGTTGTTGCCGGTGCCACGTGACAGTGAGGCAAGGAATAGGGAGCGAGTGCAGTTGAACACGTGGCTGCAAGGACGGTGTAGGAGGGAGGGCTTCAGATATTTGGACAATTGGACTGCATTCTGGGGAAGGTGGGACCTGTACAAGCAGGACGGGTTGCACCTGAACCAGAAGGGCACCAATATCCTGGGGGGTAGGTTTGCTAGCACTCTTCGAAGGGGGGGTTTAAACTAATTTGGCAGGGGGATGGGATCCGGACTTGTAGTGCAGCAAGTAGGCTAGCTGTTTGTCAGGATGTCCAAGAATGTAGGGAGGCTGTGGAGAAGGTAGCACTGACAGGGAATACTTGCGGACACAGAGATGGGTTCAAGTGCGTATACTTCAACGCAAGGAGTATCAGAAATAAGGTCGGTGAACTTAAGGCGTGGATAGGTACCTGGGACTACGATGTTGTGGCCATCACGGAAAAGTGGATAGAAGAGGGACAGGAATGGTTGTTGGAGGTTCCTGGTTACAGATGTTTCAGTAAGATTAGGGAGGGTGGTAAAAAAGAAGAGGGGGTGGCGTTGCTAATTAGAAATGGTATAACGGCTGCAGAAAGGCAGTTCGAGGGGGATCTGCCTTTAGAGGTAGTATGGGCTGAAGTCAGAAACAGGAAAGGTGCAGTCACCTTGTTGGGTGTTTACTATAGGCCCCCCAATAGCAGCAGAGATGTGGAGAAACAGATTGGGAAACAGATTTTGGAAAGGTGCAGAAGCCACAGGGTAGTAGTCATGGGTGATTTCAACTTCCCAAATATTGATTGGAAGCTCTTTAGATCAAGTAGATTGGATGGGGCGGTGTTTGTGCAGTGTGTCCAGGAAGCTTTTCTAACACAGTATGTAGATTGTCTGACCAGAGGAGAGGCCATATTGGATTTGGTACTCAGTAATGAACCGGGACAAGTGATGGGCTTGTTAGTGGGTGAACATTTTGGTGGTGGTGACCACAATTCTGTGACTTTCACCTTGGTTATGGAGAGAGATAGGTGCGAGAAACAGGGTAGGTTTTACAATTGGGGGAAGGGTAATTATGATGCTGTAAGACAGGATCTGAGGAGCATAAGTTGGGAGCATAGGCTGTCGGGGAAGGATGTCGTGGAAATGTGAAACTTTTTCAAGGAACAGATACGACATGTCCTTGATACGTATGTACCTGTCAGACAGGAAAGAGATGGTCATGTGAGGGAACCTTGGTTGACGAGGGAGGTTGAATGTCTTGTAAAGAGGAAGAAGGAGGCTTACATAAGGTTGAGGAAACAGGGTTCAGACAGAGCAGTGGAGGGATACAGGATAGCCAGAAGGGACCTGAAGAAAGGGATTAGGAGAGCTAAGAGAGGGCATGAAAAATCTTTGGCAGATAGGATCAAGGATAACCCAAAGGCATTTTATGCGTATGTGAGAAACATGAGAATGACGAGAACGAGGGTAGGTCCAATCAAGGACAGTCGTGGGAGACTGTGTATTGAGTCGGAAGAGATAGGAGAGGTCTTGAATGAGTACTTTTCTTCAGTATTTACAAACGAGAGGGACCGTATTGTTGAAGAGGTGAGTGTGAAACTGACTGGTAAGCTAGAGGAGATACATGTTCGGAAGGAAGATGTGTTGGACATTTTGAACAACTTGAGGATAGACAAGTCCCCCGGGCCTGATAGGATATATCCTAGGATTATGTGGGAAACAAGAGAGGAAATTGCAGTACCGTTGGCAATGATCTTTTCATCTTCACTGTCAACAGGGGTGGTACCAGGGGACTGGAGAGTGGCGAATGTTGTGCCCCTGTTCAAAAAAGGGAATAGGGATAACCCTGGGAATTACACGCCAGTTAGTCTTACTTCGGTGGTAGGTAAAGTAATGGAAAGAGTACTGAGGGATAGGATTTATGAGTATCTGGAAAGACACTGCTTGATTAGGGACAGCCAGCACGGATTTGTGAAGGGTCGGTCTTGCCTTACAAGTCTGATTGAATTCTTTGAGGAGGTGACCAAGCATGTGGATGAGGGTAGAGCAGTGGATGTAGTGTACATGGATTTTAGTAAGGCATTTGATAAGGTTCCCCATGGTAGGCTTATGCGGAAAGTCAGGAGGCATGGGATAGAGGGAAATTTGGCCAAGTGGATAGAAAACTGGCTAACCGGTCAAAGCCAGAGAGTGGTGGTAGAAGGTAAATATTCAGCCTGGAGCCCAGTTACAAGTAGAGTTCCGCAGGGGTCAGTTCTGGGTCCACTGCTGTTCGTAATTTTTATTAATGACTTGGATGAGGGAGTCGAAGGGTGGGTCAGTAAATTTGCAGATGATACGAAGATTGGTGGAGTTGTGGATAGTGAGGAGGGCTCTTGTCGGCTGCAAAGGGACTTGGATATGATGCAGAGCTAGGCTGCGGAGTGGCAGATGGAGTTCAACCCTGCCAAGTGTGAGGTTGTCCATTTTGGAAAGACAAATAAGAATGCGGAATACAGGGTTAACGGTAGGGTTCTTAGTAAGGTGGAGGAACAGAGGGATCTTGGGGTCTATGTTCATAGGTCTTTGAAAGTTGCCACTCAGGTGAATAGAGCTTGTAAGAAGGCCTATGGTGTATTAGTGTTCATTAGCAGAGGGATTGAATTCAAGAGTCGTGAAGTGATGTTGCAGCTGTACAGGACTTTAGTTAGGCCACATTTGGAGTACTGTGTGCAGTTCTGGTCACCTCACTTTAGGAAAGATGTGGAAGCTTTGGAGAAGATTTACCAGGATGTTGCCTGGAATGGAGAATAGGTCGTACAAGGATAGGTTGAGAGTGCTAGGCCTTTTCTCATTGGAACGGCGAAGGATGAGGGGTGACTTGATAGAGGTTTATAAGATGATCAGGGGAATAGATAGAGTAGATAGTCAGAAACTTTTTCCCCGGGTACAACAGAGTGTTACAAGGGGACATAAATTTAAGGTGAAGGGTGGAAGGTATAGGGGAGATGTCAGGGGTGGGTTCTTTACCCAGAGAGTGGTGGGGGCATGGAATGCGCTGCCCGTGGGAGTGGTAGAGTCAGAATCTTTGGTGACCTTTAAGCGGCAATTGG
This sequence comes from Chiloscyllium plagiosum, assembly GCF_037043375.1. Lineage (NCBI taxonomy): Eukaryota > Metazoa > Chordata > Chondrichthyes > Orectolobiformes > Hemiscylliidae > Chiloscyllium > Chiloscyllium plagiosum. The sequence goes on along the minus strand of NW_028270145.1, from coordinate 111,945,014 downwards.
ATAGGTACATGGATGGGTGCTTAAGCTAGGACAAATGTTCGGCACAACATCGTGGGCCGAAGGGCCTGTTCTGTGCTGTATTGTTCTATGTTCTATGTTCTATTGTCAGGTAGATGCCAGTGTTGTAACTGTACTGGCACAGCTTGGCTAAGGGAGCAGCGAGTTCTGGAGCGCAAGTCTTCAGTACTGTTGCCGAAATGTTGTCGGGGGCCTTTGCAATATACAGTAACCCCAACCGTATCTTGACATCACATGGAGTGAATCAAACTATCTGAAGACTGGTATCTGTGATGCTGGGGACCTCTGGAGGAGGCTATAATGGATCATCCACTCAGCACTGCCTGCTAAAGTCAAGCTTAGAGTGGTGCTGGAAAAGCACAGCAGGTCGGGCAGCATCCGAGGAGCAGGGAAATCGACATTTCTGGCAAAAGCCCTTCATCAGGAATGAACTATCAGGTTCCTGATGAAGGGCTTCTGTCGAAACGTCAACTCTCCTGCTCCTCGGATGCTGCCTGACCTGCTGTGCTTTTCCAGCACCACTCCAGGCTTGACACTAATCTCCAGCGTCTGCAGTACCCACTTCCTGCTAAAGTCACCTCTCTGCCAGCATCCATCTGGACTCCTCCACTGTTAGGTTATCAGGCTGCCCATCCACTCATCCAGCGCTGGACGAACAATAACCACCTCTAACTGAAGGTTGTGCCTGCTCTACACTGATCACTATCCGTTGACTCCAACATCCCCCAGGAACAGTCCTGGATTTGTTCAGTCTGTTCTTGACTTTGGTGTCACTTTGTTTCCACTGTGGCCCTGCCGGGCAGGTTTGGAACTGCTTCATCCTTCTAGTGATTAGCTTGAGGCAATCTGGGGAGGGTTCACTCGGTCCATTCCGGGTATGGAGGGACTGTCTTCTAAGGAAAGGTTAATGGAATGCGGAAGACTGACAGGAGACCTTACTGAAACATACAAGAGTCTAAGGAGAGTTGACAGGATAGAAATGGACAAGTTGTTTCCCCCCCCCGTAGGAAAATATAGGACCAGAGGACAGCATCTCAGAATAAGGGATTGTACTGTGAGGACAGTGATGAGGAATTATTTTTCTGTCAGAAGGTAGTTAAACTGTGAAATTTATTTTATTGCAGCGGGTTCTCTAGGCTGGGTCATTGAGTAAGCCGAGATAGACATTTCTACTCAGTAAGGAAATTGAGGATTGTGGGGAAAAGGCAGGAAAGTGGATTTGAGGATTACCCGATCACTCATTGAATGGCAGAGCAGACTCGATGGGCAGAGTGGCCTATTTCTACACCTGGGTCTTATCAATATAAACTGGTATTGAATTTGTTTGAATATCTTTCTGTTGCCAGGTGAAAGTCAGGTCGAAGAAAACGCAGGTGGGTTACCTACAAGTCGGAGTGGAGTGCTATGGTGGCGGAATCTGGAATACTTGGTTTGACCGGGACCTCACCATAGCCGGCAGGGTTGTGCTAAAGGTAGGTTGCTAGTCCGTAAACATCTCAAATTTGAAATTCTCGCATTTGTTTCCTTAAGCAGCCATAACCTTGCACCCCCCCACCCCCACCTCATCTCTGTCACCTCCACTGGTCCTATGACCCTTCAGGATTCCTGAGTGCTTCAAGCTTTAGCCCCCTGTGCATTCCAATTTCCATCACTTGTGACTAGGCTGTCAGATGCTGAGGCCTGAACTCTGTACTTCCTTCTCCAACCTCCAAACCTCCTCTCCTTTCTGACTCTCTTTGAGACCTACCTCTCTGACTAAGGCTTTGGTCACCTGTCCTCCTGTATCCTTATGTTGTTAAGAGGAAACCCACTTGTGAAGTGCCTCAGGGATTTTTGTGCTGTGCAATTGCAAGTTGTTGCTGCTGCAGTCTCTTCTGTGCACACAATTGCATGTCAGCTTGGTGTGGATGATTTGACAGGCCAATTTTGAGTTGCTTTAGACCTCTCTGCCTCTCTTCTGCTTCTAGAATGGAGACAAAATGGAGCATCGCCTGATCAATGTGGCTGACCCAGTCCTTCGTATTCCTCACCTGGCCATCCACCTGCAGAGAGAGATTAATGACAACTTTGGACCCAACAAGGAGAACCACCTGTAAGCAGCATGGTCAGCAGGCTTGGTAATGGCTGACACCTACCCAGCCCCTGACATTTAGTCATCCAGTTATCATATCCTCCTATCCCTCACTTTCCTTTGAACAGTATCGACACTCCTCATCTCAACTCGACATCATCCAGTATTGTGTTCCACATTCTCACCACTAATTGAGTAAATTATGATGTGGAGGAGCTGGTGTTGGACTAGGGTGGACAAAGTTAAAAATCTCACGACACCGGGCTATAGTCCAGCAGGTTTATTTGGAAGCACTAGCTTTCGGAGCGCTGCTCCTTCATCAGGTAGCTGTGGAGCAGGACCATAAGGCATAGAATTTATAGCAAGAGATTGCAGTGTCATGCAACTGAAATGATATATTGAACAAACCTAGATTGTTGTTAAGTCTTTCATCTTTAGAATGGGATGCAAGTTTTGGTTCTTTAATATGTAAATCCCAGAACTTCTTTTAAGTCACATTCTCAAGATAACTTAAGGTTTTATAGCAAAAGGTGACATCTCAGCTCAGACAATACATTAAAGGTATGAGGTTACAGTCTGTCTGTATACCAATCTTGAGTCAGAATGGTTCTATTTCCAAAGTGGAATTTACAAAATATTACCTGGATTAACTGCCTACAGATTGTGCATTTTTGAGCAAAATTGAATGTATCTGCAAATATAATTCTGCAATTACAAATTCACCCCATATACTTATATGTGTGTGCACCTGTATGAGAGAGCGTGAGTGCACATGTGTGCTGTTCATTATATCATTTTAGTTACATGACGCTGTGATCGTTTGCTATAAATTCTGTGTCTCATGGTCCTGCTCCACAACTACCTGATGAAGGAGCAGCGCTCCGATAGCTAGAGCTTCCAAGTAAACCTGTTGGACTATAACCTGGTGTTGTGAGATTTTTAACTGAGTAAATTATTGTACTTAGTGATCATCTATGTTTATATTTTTGAACTTTCATTTAAGCAGGACCACCTTCCCCACATCCACTGTATCAAGCCCTTTAATAACTTTAAAGACCTCTACTCTTTCACTTTTCTAGAGAGAGAGCTTCAGACTGTCCAACCTTTGCTTTTCTGATAGAGCTAGAGGCAAAAAAACTGCAGATGCTAAAATCCAAAGTAGACAAGCAGGAGGCTGGAAGAACACAGCAAGCCAGGCAGCATCAGGAGGTGGCAAAGTCAATGTTTCAGGTATAACCTTTCTACAGGACTGGAGAAGGGTTATAACTGAAACGTTGACTTCTCCATCTCCTGATGCTGCTAGGATTGCTGTGTTCTTCCAGCCTCCTGCTTATCTACTTTCTGATAGAGCTAACCAATCAGTTCAACTATAATTCTTGCAAATCTTTTTTGCACTTTCTCAAGTGCTGCGTATCGTTTTTATAGTGTGAAGACCACAACGGTTCACCATCATCCAAATTTGGATGCGAGATCCACACAACTAGTGAGTTTTGAGGAGATTTGTAGCTCAGGTCGAGGTTCTGGATGTAGATTTGTTCGCTGAGCTGGAAGGTTCATTTTCAGACATTTCATCACCATACTAGCTAACATCTTCAGTGAGTCTCTGGATGAAGCCTCGTTCAGGGGTCCACTGAAGAAGTTACCTAGTATGGTGATGAAATGTCTGAAAATGAACTTTCCAGCTCAGCGAGCAAACCTACATCCAGATCCACACAACTTTCTGCCCTTCAATTCTATCCCTGTTAACGTGAACCTGAGTTTGTTGTTTTAGTGGGAATATTAATCTGCATCATTACTTGTGAGGATTTGTGTATCTGTAACCTTCCTGTAAGTCTCCCTGTTCCTCTTGTCTGGACACTTACTTTCCAAGGAGTATGTAGCCTCCTTGTTCCTCCTGTGAGCATTTAGCAGATATCTATATTGAACTTTGCCTGCCAATTTCACCCGAAGTCTGTAATAGGGTGGCCAGTCAGTCTCCAAGACACTGGTTGTATGCCACCCTGGAGAAAAATCACAGGGCATAGCAAAACCTAATCAATCTTTTAAAAAGTCTTTTTCAACATTTCCCTTTGCCAGATGTCAAAGTATTGAAAATGGGGGAAATAAAACGCCAGCTGACAGTGATAATATCCAGTTGGTTAATGAGCCTTTTTGCTTTCCAATTATTTAGGGAGTAGCACATAAGTGTGGGTGTGTGACCAACTAATGGCTGGAGAATGGGGAAACGTTATGTGGCAAAACCTCCATTTAATCACAGTTGGTCATCAGCAGGTTTCTATGATTTAGAGTATTTCTGAAAACGCACTGGTCATATAGAGTATTTCTGAAATCATACAATCACAGAACCCCTACAGTGTGGAAACAGGCCCTTCGGCCCAATAAGTCCACACCGACCCTCCGAAGAGTAACCCACCCAGACCCATTCCCCTACCCTATATTTGCCCCTAACTAATGCACCTAGCCTACACACCACGGGCAATTTAGCGTGGCCAATTCACCTAACCTGCACATCGTTGGACTGTGGGAGGAAACCGGAGCACTCGGAGCAAACCCACGCAGACACGGGGAGAACGTGCAAACTCCACACAGACAGTCACCCGAGGCTGGAATCGAACCCGGGTCCCTGGCGCTGTGAGGCAGCAGTGCTAACCGCTGAGATTCCGTGCCCCCAAATCAGCTGCATGTTAACTGTGTATTTCCTTCAAAGGGTTCCAATCATAGCTACAGCTGTAAAGGAGCAGCTAGAACTGGGAGCGAAATCTACTGGAAATGCCTGTGATGCCTCTCAAATGGTAAGTGCTCCTACCCGTTATTGTTTCAAAAGTACCAAGTGGATCTGTGTAATTCATATTGTGAAATGGATAGGTTTATTATTCAGTGGTGGAAGTCTACAACTGTCACGCTGTGTAGCACAGAATAAAGAAACAGTGCTTAGATATGATTATTTATTGATGGTTGCCCTGCCTGAGCCAGCATTTATTACCCGTCACTAATTGCCCCTAGAGAAGGTGGGGGTGAGCTGCCTTCTTGAACCGCTGCAGTCCATCTGCTGTAGGTTGACCCACAATGCCCTTAGGGAGGGACTTCCAGGATTCTGACCCAGTGACACGAAAGGAACGGCGATATATTTGCAAGTCAGGATGGTAGGTGGCTTGGCGGGGAACCTGCAGGGGTGGGGTTCCCATGCTGTCCTTGTCCTTCTCGATGGAAATGGTTGTGAATTTGGAAGGTGCTGTCTGAGATGCCTCTGTGAAATTCTGCAGTGCATCTTGTTGATAATACCCATTACTGTTCTGAGCATCAGTGATGGAGGGGAGTGCTGGACGTTTAAAAATAAGCTTTTTGGAGAGTACAACTGTGAGTCATAGAAACGTGCAGTTGTGAAAGTGGCCATTCAGCCCATCCAGTCCATGCTCATACTGTGCAGAATCCAGTTCCATTGCTTGCTGTAACTCTGTGTCCCTGTAAGTTTGATTCCTTCAAGTGCCCTTTTGAAATAATTCATCATCTCTCCGTCTGCCCTATGTTCCCTCTGCGTGGATCCCTGGGACCATCAGGGTCAGTGACTGCTGAAACCAGCATTGGTTGGACATGGGGTTGAGACACCAATTGTCCTGCTTGGAGGAAAGCCAATTGGATATGTGGACAGCATACAGCACTATTATTTATTGCTCATCCAAGGGATGGGGGCATCGCTGGCTAGGCCAGCATTTGTTGCCCACCCCACAGGGCAGTTAAGAGTCAGCCATATTGCTGTGGGTCTAGAGTCACGTATAGGCCTCTCCTGAGTAAGGATGGCAGTTTTCTTCCCTAAGGGACGTTCGTGAACCAGTTGGGTTTTTCCAACAATTGACAGTGGATTCCTGGTCATCATTAGACTCTTAATTCCCAATTTTTAAAATTGATTTCAAATTCCGGTATCTGCCATGGCAGGATTCTAACCCAGTTCCCCAGGACATTACCTCACTCTCTGGAGTAACCGTCCAGCAGTAATACAGGCCGTCACCTCCCCTGTTCAAGAAGGCAGCTCACCACCACCTTCTCAAGGGGCATTAGGGCCCAGCAGTAAATACTGGCCAAGCCAGCAGCACCCACGCCCACTAGTGAATAAAACAAAAATCATGAACAGGCTGGACACAGTGGGTAGTGTAAAATGTTCTCTGTTTGTAAAAGGAACGAGACAAGAGGGCATAGATTTTAAGTGATGTGCAATTGAAGCAATGGAGATGTGCGAAAAAGTTTTTTCACAAGTTGTAGTTACGGTCTGGAATGTACTGCCTGGAATTGTGATGCAGGCAGGATCAATTAAGGCATTCAAGAGGGACATTGGATGGGTATAGAGTCATAGAGATGGACAGCATGGAAACAGACCCTTCGTTCCAACCCATCCATGCCGACCAGATATCCCAACCCAATCTAGTCCCACCTGCCAGCACCCGGCCCATATCCCTCCAAACCCTTCCTATTTATATACCCATCCAAATGCCTTTTAAATGTTGTAATTGTACCAGCCTCCACCACATCCTCTGCCATACACGTACCACTCTCTGCGTGAAAAAGTTGCCCCGTAGGGTTCTTTTATAACTTTCCCCTCTCACCCTAAGCCTATGCCCTCTAGTTCTGGACTCCTCGACCCCAGGGAAAAGACTTTGCCTATTTATCCTATCCATGCCCCTCATAATTTTGTAAACCTCTATAAGGTCACCCCTCAGCCTCTGACACTCCAGGGAAAACAGCCCCAGCCTGTTCAGTCTCTCCCTATAGCTCAAATTCTCCAACCCTGACAACATCCTTGTAAATCTTTTCTGAACCCTTTCAGCTTCACAACACCTTTCCGATAGGAAAGAGACCAGAATTGCACGTAATATTCCAACAGTGGCCTAACCAATGTCCTGTACAGCCGCAACATGACCTCCCAATACTCAATACTCTGACCAATAAAGGAAAGCATACCAAACGCCTTCTTCACTATCCTATCTACCTACGACTCCACTTTCAAGGAGCTATGAACCTGCACTCCAAGGTCTCTTTGTTCAGCAACACTCCCTAGGACCTTACCATTAATAATCGGGATAAAAACAATGTGCAGGGATCTGGGGAATAGTTAAAAAGTTGGTTCTGGATAAAGGAGCCAGTACAGGCACGATGGGCCGAGCAGCCTTCTCCTGCACTGTAATTATTGTGTGACACAGTGTTTTTGTTGATTTGCTTTCATCCACAGTCCGAGAAGCACCACTCTGTCCTGCTGAACCTGCTCTGTGCTCAACTGGGAGTCAATGTGGACAAAATCATTGACTTTGAGCTATGTCTGGCCGATACTCAGCCTGGGGTAAGTCTGTTTCTGTGAAAAGGTTCCGACAGCGTGATCATTGTGGATCAGAGTTGGAATGATGAATTGGTGACGATCGGATGGTAAGTGGGAGTGTGGAATGGTGCAACTCACAACACAAACACATAGAGAGGGAGTCACTTGCGTTCATATACTGCCTTTCAAAACCTTCCCAAGGTGTTTTTATTGTTGCTTTGGATGTGATAACGCCGGTATGATTAGCATTGCCCTTGAACTAAGTGAACTAACTGGGAAGGAAGTTGTTAAATTTGAAAGGGTACAGGAGAGGATTGGAGGGTTTAAGAAACAGGGAGAGGCTGAATAGGCAGGGGCTGTTTTGTCTGGAGTGTCAGATGCTGAGGGGTGACCCTACAGAGGTTTATATAATCATGAAGGGCATGGATAAGGTGAATAACCAAGGTTTCCTTACCAGGGTGGGAGAATCGAGGACTAGGGGGCATAGGTTTAGGGTGAGAGGGGAAAGATATAAAAGGGACCTAAGGGGCAACTTTTTCACGCAGAGGGTCGTGTGTGTATGGAACGAGGTGCCAGAGGAACTGGTGGAGGCTGGTACAATTACAATATTTAAAAAGCATCTGGATGGGTATATGAATAGGAAGGGTTGAGAGGGATATGGGCCAAGTGCTGGCAAATGGGACTAGAGTAATTTAGAATATCTAGTTGGCATGGACAAGTTGGATCAAAGGGTGTGTTTCCATGCTGTACAGCTCTATGACTCTAAGCGGATTACTGTGCTGGTTCTTAGGAAAGACTTGATGTAGTTTTGTTTCGAACGCAGTGTGGACTCAGAGATCCATGTGCGACAGTGGCTTCTGAAAGCCGAAACTGTTCCTTGACCCACTGACCCGCGCGTGCCATGTTTCCCAGCAGCTGCACAGCTTTGAGTGGATGTTGGTCAATGGGCAGTTCCGAGTCACCTGCATTGCTGTGAGTCTGGAGTCACAAGTAGGCCAGACCATTGAAGACATTCATGTACCAGCTGAGCCTTAGCAACAAGTGATTATAGTTCCATGGTCACCATCACTGAGACTCGACTTCAGTTCCACGATCATGAGTTGCCTTTCAATTCCACCTGCTGCCGTGACGGGATTTGAACCCTTGTCCCCAGAACATGAGCCTGATGAAAGGCTCCGGCCCGAAACGTTGATTCTCCTGCTCCTCGGATGCTGCCTGACCTGCTGTGCTTTTCCAGCACCACTCAAATCTAGAATCTGGTTTCCAGCATCTGCAGTCCTTGTTTTTACCTCTGGATCACTAGACCAGTGACATTGTCACTAGGCCACTCTTAAAGGCAAAGATGTACTTTATAGTCAGTGATGTGCTTTTAAAGTGTAGTCGCTGTTTTAATGTTGTAAAGGTGTCAGCTACTTGCACACAGTCATCCCCAGAGGCTTCAGCGTCTGTGAGTGCAGAGCTACAGCAGTGTTAGCTGCCCTTTGTAAAATAGGGAGAAATGCAGCATTTCCAACAATGCTCATGATCCATTAATGAATTTTTTTAAAAAAATCAATTAAATAAATAATTGTAAGACACAAAGCCAGTATCGGTAATGACAACCAGTAAAAGTAGTCAATTGACGTAACAGGAGAAAGTGAGGACTGCAGATGCTGGAGATCAGAGCTGAAAATGTGTTGCTGGAAAAGAGCAGCAGGTCAGGCAGCATCCAAGGAGCAGGAGAATCGACGTTTCGGGCATGAGCCCTTCTTCAGGAAGGCTCCTGAAGAAAGGCTCATGCCCGAAACATCGATTCTCCTGCCAATTGACGTAACAACCCATCTCACTCACTAACATTCTTCAAGGAAGAAAATCAGCCATCTTTGTGCCATCCAGTTCCACATCAATGAACTGACTCTGAACTGACCTTCGAATTGGCCTCAGTTATATTCACTATCACCTACTCAATGGCATTTCAGGATGGGCAATAAATGGTGGTCTTACCACCCCCCCCCCCCCCCTCCCAAATGAGTAACATTTAAATTGTGAAGAAAACAATTATGGAGGTCTTTCTGAAATATCATTGACCTGCAGTACTGGACTGAATGTTGCAGGGTAAGGAGGTATCCTGCTTGCCTTCCCAGCCCAGACGCAATGTCAGGTGTGTATGTAAAATAGGGTTACTCTGCACCAATCATGGAGGCAGCCTTCAGTACGCGTGAACAGTGCACACATTGGCAGGAGGATGTCCTGTTCTCAAGCTGCTGGCAAATCTGACTTGCAGTGTGACCAGAGCAGCAAACCCCGAATGGGCACTGCTGAGACTAGCCCCAGCCAGAGCATCTGGACCCAGTAAATCCTGGATTTTGGGCTGGAATTTGGACAAGTAAGGACCAGCTATGCTAAGGAGAATGGAGACGTGGTTGGTGGGGTGCAGCAGACAGGCTTGAAATTACAGATGGCAGGGTATCATCTTTGTAAGGATGAGGGAGAGGTGCCTCTAATGCACTCAATTTACCTTCGTTTAAAGAATTTGGTTAAAATGATGGACTACCTGCTCTCTTCTGCCTGCTAACTCCAAACATATTATGTTGTGCAAAGTCAGAACTCATATGACACCAGTTTATATTCCAACAGGTTTATTCAAAAGGAGTTACTCTCTGAAAGCTTGTGATTTCAAATGAACCTGTTGGACTATAACCTGGTGTCATGTGACTTCTGACCTGGTCCTTCCCATTCCAACACCAGCTCCTCCATATTACGTAGTGGGAAGGGCTCCTTTTGGGCAGTCTTATTGTCCCTACCTCTGAACCAGGGGACACAGGTTCAAGACCCAACTGCACCAGAAATGTATCTGAAACAAGTTGATTAAAAACAGGAATAACTGAAGAAACTCAGTGGGTCTGGCAGCACTTGTGGAGAATTAACGCTTTGAGTTCCAATCACCCATTTTCTGTTTTTGATTATTTCAGATCTCCAGTATCCGTGATCCTTTGTTCTGGTTTAGGATATGTACGGGGAATGGGCAGATGTGGATGAGAAGGCGATAGGCTGATATTATATGTCCTCCCTCCCAGACCCTGTCCTCCAGCACAGGGCTAAAAGATCCAACCCCCTAACTCTTGATTCCTTTTGCACCATGGAAATATTGCTTTCCTTCACTATTACTGGCTGCGTTGGTCACTGTGAGAATCGGCTGTTTACATCTGAGCAGTGGGGGGGTGGTATTGTCATTGCTGTTCTGACTGTGCTTCACCAGCCACCTTGTTCTTCCTTCCAGGCTCTGGGTGGCGTCTTCAAGGAGTTTATATTTGCTCCACGGTTGGATAATTTACACAGCTGTTACTGTGCCTTGCAGGTAATGTGCATTAACCCACTTCAACACGTAGTCAAGAAAAAGGAACACATTGCCGGAATTCCTCTCCCTCCCTGTGCCCCGATTTGTCTCTCTTGTTTGTATTGCATCTTCAAACCAACTTCCAAGATTATCATTCCCAAATCGTCTTAGGTGGCTGAGTGACAAACCTACATTGGTAGCACCTGTCTAAAGGACTTGGACATATATAGCACAGTTAAAGTGGTAAAAGAAGTATATATTATTTTGCTAGCCACGCAGCATTCCAAATATCCAACTTGAAACATTAACAACGTACAGCTAATGGTGGTGTTCCTGTTGGTCCTTTATTCACGAGTTATTTAGACCACTTCTGCACTCTCCCACTCTGTTGCGTTCACTTTGGTTACTCGCTATGATTTGACCCTCGCCAGGAGGTGTTCACTCATCACCGGGCTCGCTAGCCACATTGTTTCCTAGTCCAACAGCACCTCGCTTTTAAATTTCTCGTCCTTGTTTTCAAATGCCCCTGTGGTTTTGCCCGTCGCTCTAAAATCTCATTCTGCCATTCCAACTCTCTGAGATTGTTGTGTTCCTCCAACTCTGGCATCTTGCATATCCCCCAGTGCCTTCAGCTCACCAGTGCCTTCAGCTGCCTAGACCTTACGATCTGCAATTCCCTCTGTAAACCTCTCCACCTTCTTTAAATTAATCCTTAAAGCATACCTCTTTGACCAAGCTTTTGGTCACCTGGATTAATATCAGCACTGTGGCTTGTGCTGCATTTAGTTTTACAGTGCTCCCGTTCGTTCCTTTGGGATGCTGTTTTATATTAAAGGCACTGCATAAGTGAGAATTAATTTGTTCCTGGAAATGCTCTCTTGTTTCTCAACATTGGTGTGAGACTGACTCAACCCCCTGCTTTTGTATTAGCCATGGTGAGATGGCCAGTGCTCTCACCTCAGTGTCAAAAGGTTATGGGTTCAGCTCTCCCACTGAGCTGTGCACAGCAGAAACACGAGTAAAAGTCCTGGCATGCTGTTCCACAACCTTCTAACTCAAGGGGACAAGTGCCAAACCAAAGTGGCATATATGGCTTTTCCATTCCTTGTTTTGGTGTCTCTGTGGTAAGACCCCTTTCTGCATCCTTTACAGGCCCTGATTGAATCATCCGAGGAGCAAGGCACACTGGCTGAGGACAGCAATATCCGAGTGGTTACGCTGTTTGACAATGAAGAGGTAGGTTCATTTGATATGATGGACATTGCGAAGATGTTTGTGCATAAGATCAGGACTAGTGTGAGACAGTAACAAATCCAATTGGAAATTCAGGAGAAATTTTGTTACTCAGAAAGTGATGAGAATGTGGAGCCCACTCCCACAGGGAGCAGTTGAAGCGAGTAACGTGGATGGAATTAAAGAGGAAACACATAATGGAGAAAGGATTAGAATGACAGGTTATACAATGAGATGGGAGAGTGGGAAGGAGCAGTTATATGAGTGCTTGCCAACTGGAGAAATGACCTGTTCCTGTGTGAGTGCTCTGTAAGACGGATGAAAGTCAAAAGGCCCACATGACTTATGCAAACTTAATAAGTATATCCAAGTGTAGTCTACAAAGTATCAATGGCATCTGTCTAGAGAGAGAGACCATTGATAACCGAGCTTTGGGGGTCCTATATCTATCATACGGTAGAGTGAGGAGGCAGGGCCTCCTTAAACTACTGCAGCCAGTGTGGGAGTTGAACCTGCACTGTTGGCATCTCTCTGTCTGAACCTCATGATAGTCATCTACCCTACTGAGCTCATATATACATAACTGGAGGAAGTTCATCTCAGAATATCATTTGTGATCTGTGGGGCTGCCTTCTCAGGTGGAGATGAGAATTACTTTAGAACGAGGCCATTCGGGTTCTGTCTGATTTTGGAACAGATATTTATTTCATTCTTAACATGGAGAAGATCAGCGAACACGTTATCACATTCCCTGCATCTGATGAAATAAGGATAGATTTACAAATGGATAGTGCCTTCCTCAAATATGATGACCAATTTGCAGAACTGTTCTGAAGAAGGATCACAGAACCTGAAACGTTAACTCTGCTTTAGAACACCGAACATAGAACAGTACAGCGCAGAGCAGGCCCTTCGGCCTTCGATGTTGCGCTGACCTGTGAACTAATCTAAGCCCATACCCCTACACTATCCCATCATCGTCCATGTGCTTATCCAAGGATTGGTTAAATCTCCCTAATGTGGTTGAGTTAATTACATTGGCAGGCAGGGCATTCCATGTCCTTACCACTGTCTGTGTGAAGAGCCTGCCTCTGACATCTGTCTTAAATTTATCACACCTCAATTTGTGGTTATGCCCCTCGTACAAGCTGAGGATAAAGACTTTCACTGTCTGGCCTATCTAATCCTCTGATCATCGTGTATGTCTCTATTAAATCCCCTCTGAGCCTTCTTCTTTCCAATGAGAACAGACCCAAGTCTCTTAGCCTTTCCTCATAAGACCTTCCCTCTAGACCAGGCAACATCCTGGTAAATCTCCTCTGCACCCTTTCCAATGCGTCCACATCCTTCCCGAAATATGGCGACCAGAACTGTACACAATAGTCCAAGTGTGGCCGCATCAGCGTTTTGTATAGTTGCAGCATGACATTACGGCTCCGGAACTCAATCCCTCTACCAATAAAACCTAACACACCGTATGCCTTCTTAACAGCACTATCAACCTGGGTGGCAACTTTCAGGGATCTATGCACATGGACTCCAAGATCCCTCTGCACATCCACACTGCCAAGAATCTTTCCATTGACCCAGTACTCTGCCTTCCTGTTATTCTTCCCAAAGTGAAGCCCTCACACTTATCTGCATTGAACTCCATTTGCTATCTCTCAGCCCAATTCTGCAGTTTATCCAAGTCCTCCTGTAACATTCTTCCACACTGTCCACTACTCCACGACTTTAGTATCATCTGCAAACTTACTGACCCATCTACCTCTGCCTGTGTCTAAGTCATTTATAAAAATGACAAACAGCTGTGGTCCCAAAACAGATCCTTGTGGCACATTACTAATAACCGGACTCCAGGCGGAATATTTTCCATCAACCACCGCTCGCTGCCTTGTTTCCAAAAGCCAGTTTCTAATCCAAACTGCTAACTCACCCTCAATCCCATGTCTCTGCATTTTCTCCAACAGCCTACTATGTGGAATCTTATCAAAGCTTTACTGAAGTCCGTGTACACCACGTCAACTGTCCTACCCTCATCTACATGCTTCATCACCTTCTCAAAACACTCGATGAGGTTTGTGAGACACGATCTGCCCTTGACGAAACCATGTTGACTATCTCCCATCAAATTGTTGCTTGCTCGATGATTATAAATCCTATCACTTATAATCCTTTCCAAAACTTTTCCTACAACAGAAGTAAGGCTCACTGATCTATAATTACCTGCCCTTCTTGAACAAGGGCACAACATTTGCAATCCTCCAGTCCTCTGGTACTAAACCTGTAGACAATGACGACTTTCTCTCCACAGGTGCTGCCAGACCTGCCGGGTTTTTCCACCTATTTCTGTTTTTATTTCTACTTTCAGCGCCCATGGTTCTTTTTATTTCTAATCTTGTTCTTTCTCCCTCTGCCTTCTGCTTTGTGGTCGTTGAAAGGTGGGCAGCGAGAGTGCTCAGGGGGCAGGCTCCTCCTTGACGGAGTTAGTTCTACGTCGCCTGGCTTCCTGTTGCGACAACCCGACTGCGTTTGAAGAAGCCATTCCCAAGTCATTCATGATCAGCTCGGACATGGCGCATGCTGTACACCCCAACTACACGTGAGTGCTTCCATTTCCAATTCTGCTTTTACAGAATGACATGGTGTTGCTAGTCAGATCATCCCTGGCTATTGTCTAGATCAGTAATGATGGAAATAATGTGCACTTAGTAATTAGTCAAGAAGCAGTCTAGGGCAGTGCTGCATTGGACTGTCATTTAAGACAGAAAGAACAATGTATTTTGTTTTTAGAATCCCCACACAGTGTGGAAACAGGCCATTCAGCCCAACGAGTCCACACCAACTGTCTGAAGGACTTTCCGCCCAGACCTATGCCCCTACCCTATGGCTGTAACCTGGCATTTCCCATGGCTAACACACCTAACCTACACATTCCTGAACACTCTGGGTAATTCCCCACGGCCAATCCACCCTACCCTGCAAGTCTTTGGACTGTGGGAGGAAAGCGGAGCACCCAGCAGAAGCTCGCACACAGGAGGAGAATGTGCAAACTCCACACAAATCAGTTGGCCAAGGCTGGAATTGAACCCAAGTCTCTGGCACTGTGAGGCAGCAGCGCTAACCACTGAGCCACCATGCCACCTGTTACCTGTAGGTTCTAACTTTTCTGCATGATTTGATGCAGCTTAGTATTTTGTCACAATGTTTCCAAAGATCAGGATTAGAGTGGTGCTGGAAAAGCAAGGCAGGTTAGGCAGCATGCAGCAGCATTGGATGTTGCCTGACCTGCTGTGCTTTTCCAGCACCACTGTAACCTTGACTCTAATCTCCAGCATCTGGAGTACCCACTTCCACCTAGTTTTCAAACATCAGTTGAGTGCCATCCATGTTGCTGTGGATCTGCAAATCTGAGCAGTTCAGACAAAGGCAAGACCATGAATATCCTTTGCATGCTCGAAAACTTCACATTCCACAACCGTTTTGGCTTGATTTGAGTTAGTGAGGACTAGTCTTTATGAACTGATCAGAAGGAATATGTTTTGAATAAGCACAGGCCAGAGCCTGAAAGGATGGCAGATTTCCTTCTGGACCAGATGGGTTTCTATGACAGTCTGATAGTTAAATTATTATAATTAATGAGAGTAATATTTTCTTTCAGTTTCTTTAATTGAATCAAAACTCCCCAGTGGCTAACATAAGGTTTGAATATGCATCTCGAGATCATTAGTCCTCTGGGTTACCATTCCAGTAACGTAACTGCTGTGGTACTAGTTCTGTAGGTCAAAACTGGAAATCTGTTCCCAACAGCATTGTGAGAGTATCTTCATACATGGCTGAAAATGTGTTGCTGGAAAAGCGCAGCAGGTCAGGCAGCATCCAAGGAACAGGAGAATCGACGTTTCGGGCATAAGCCCTTCTTCAGGCTTATGCCTGAAACGTTGATTCTCCTGTTCCTTGGATGCTGCCTGACCTGCTGCGCTTTTCCAGCAACACATTTTCAGCTCTGATCTCCAGCATCTGCAGCCCTCACTTTATCTTCATACATGGGCACAGACAGCAATTGTTTTAAGTGGTTCATCATCATCTCTCAAAGGCCATTAGGAATTGGCAATAAATGCTGCCCTAGCCAGCAACTACCAACATCCGAGAATGAATAACGAGCAAAGGTATAAAACAGAAGGTGCTGGGCAAACCCAGTAGGTCTGGCAGCATTCTGTATTGGGACACTGGTCTGATGTATCACTGAAGGAGAGACATACTGGACTTGAAATGTGAACCCTGTTTCTCTCTCCAGTGATGCTGCTAGACCCACTGAGTTTCTCCAGTGCTTCTTGTTTCTATTTCAGCAAATCTTCAGTGTCTGCAGTATTTTGCTTTTATTATAACATTTCCGGCTTTGCTGGTTCCACCAAATTGGATGGCAGTCTGAGCTGTGGGGAGGCTTCAGGCGGACCTGGACAGGCTAGGTGAATGGACCAGCAGAAGGAGCATAGATGCGAAGCTACTTACTTCAAAACAGAAGGGCAGATTCTTTTTGTTTTAAATGTTGAAAGGTCAGGAAGTGCAGATTGCCAAAGGGATCAAGCTGTCCCTGTCCATGAGTCTCTGAACGCCAGCATGCGTCTGCAGCAAGCAATCAGAAAGGCAAATTGTTGACATTTTATTGTCAGCAAGAAGATGTTGGATTTCAAGGGGATTTGAATACAGAAATAAAGATTTCTTGCTGCAGTTGTATCAAGTCTTGATGAGGTTTCACCTGGTAGATTGTGATCAGCTTTAGTCACCTTAGAAGAGAGAGTGAGTAAACCAGGTCTGTATTCTCTCGAGCTTTGACGACTGAAGGGTGAGCTCATTGAAGTTTACAGCACCCCTACAGGATATTGTAGGGTGAACTTGGTTGGCCAGTGACTCTAGAACAAGGGGACACATTCTCAGGATGAGAGTCAAGCCGTTTAAGACTGAGAGAGTCATAAAGCTGTACAGCATGGAAGCAGACCTCTCAGTCCAACTGATCCACGCTGACCGGATTTCCTCAATTCATCTCGTCCTATTTGTTAGGTTTGGCCCACGTCTTCAAAATGTATCAGGATCTTAGGAACGTCACTTATGGTGATTCACTTGGTTAGCTGTTGTGGGATCTTGCTGTGCATCAGTTTATAATGGGCTTTTAAGTATGTTGATAGGGAAAAAAAACACTTTTTAACAGGGTTCATGAATCACTTATAATGCGGGTGAGCGTGTGGGGTGCAGGAGGGTATGGGGTTGGTCCTCAGGAACAGGATGAAAACCTCCAGCTTTGGGTGGCACGGTGGCTCACTGCTGCCTCACAGTGACAGGGACCCAGGTTCGATTCCAGCCTCGGGCAGCTGTCTGTGTGGAGTTTGTACATTCTCCCCGTCTCTGCGTGGGTTTCCTCCGGGTGCTCTGGTTTCCTCCCACAATCCAAAAATGTGCAGGTTAGGTGAATTGGCCATGCTAAATTGTCCGTAGCATTCAGGGATGTGTAGGTTAGGTGCATTAGTCAGGGGTAAATGGGGTTGGTCCTCAGGAACAGGATGAAAACCTCCAGCTTTGGGTGGCACGGTGGCTCAGTGGTTAGGATAGGGGAATGGATCTCTTCAAAGAATAGGTTCTGGAGTAGAGTTGTTTTTTACCTTCGGAGAATAGGTATGGACTGAAGAGCCTGTTTCCACACTGTAGGGATTCTGTGATTCTAAACAAGTCCCAGATTGAGTGAAATTGACCTTGTGTTTTGAATACTTTCAGAGACAAGCATGAGGAAAATCACAGGCCAGCCCTTCACAAGGTGAGCTTTACCGACCCGTGTCAAACCCTGTAAGAGTGAGCCTCTGGGTCGTCCTGTCAAATTAACGGGTCAAGTTGTATCTTTTGTTTTTACAAATCAAGTGTATTGCTTCTCTTGTCTTTCACTGAGTTCTCTATTTCTGTCAGACCTGATCCCCTCCATTCCCTGCTTCCCCAGCTGTTGTAGCCAATGTTAAAGATCTCATGGCACTTTTAAATAGAGGTGAGGGCCCTCTCTTGCCCTGACCAAGATTTATTCCTTTAGCAATGCAGCGAGACAGGGATGCAACAAAGTAAGAGGCCACTCTGCCCATCATACCTGCACTAGCTCTTTGAAAGAACTGTCCAATAAGTCCCGCTCCCTTGATCAACTGTGTGTAACCCTGCAATTTTTTTTTCCTTTTCAAATATCTAACCAATTTCCTTTGTAGGTCATTGTTTATGGATACTCCCACCATCCTTTCATACAATGCCTGCTGTATTTCAGCCTGTAATTTTCTTATTACCCCTTCAGTTACCCCTGACACTTCCAGAGCTGCTGCTAGTTTGTTGCCTTGATGTTTGTGGAGTTGAAACACAGCTCCAGGAACAATTACATCGTTCTCTGTACAGCCTCTCGTCGAGCATTGGCTATGAATCTCTGACTGGAGATTCCTGAAGAAGGGCTAATGCCCGAAACGTCGATTCTCCTGTTCCCTAGATGCTGCCTGACCTGCTGTGCTTTTCCAGCAACACATTTCCATCTATGAATCTCTGACTACAATTTGACAACTCCACAGTCAATCTGAGTGACACTAGTTTGGTGTTTGCTCAGTTGTCTTTTGAGGTTGGATCCAGAGCCTGAAATACAGTCAGAGGATTTAAGGTGGCATTCTCACAATTCTAGATTACCCAAACAATGATCACCTCAATGTCCTACTCAGAGCTCCTGGAACCAGACGCAATGTCCTTGGGGCTTGGACTTCTCTCCTTGTTTTTGCAGATGTTTTAAAAGCTGAAAGAAATGAACCAGCAGCTGTCATAGAGATATACAGCACAGAAACAGGCACTTTGGTCCCACCCGTCCATGCTGTTGTGGGATTTGTACTCATGGTCTCTGGATTATTTGTCCAATAACTGCTACACCACTGTTACAGAAGCAGTATTGGATGAGACACCTTGAGAAAACATACTTCACTGAGTGGTGTCATGGGATCTTTAACATTGATCAGACAAAATGGACCTAAGTCCCATTTCTCACACTACAAGCTGGGTGAAGCCATTGGACTTTTAAATACCTGCATTGACATGAAGATGAATAAAATTCCATATTTATTATGTTGAACTTCAGAGCTGTACTGAAAGTTCATAGGGCGCACACCCCCACGCCCCGCCTGCACCACACCCCACCCACACCACACGACCCACACCATGCCCCACTGACGGCCACGCCACACCAAGCCCCCCGCAATCCACACCTGCAGCCACATACCACTACCCTCCCCAGCAAGGTCCCAAATACCAAGTCCCCCCATGCCATGTCTCCACCCCCATACCACGACCTCTTCACATCATAACCCCCACCACGCGCCCCTCCCCACACTACAACCCCCCCCCCACACTACAACCCCCCCCCACACTACAACCCCCCCCACCCCACCTCTCTACCCACACACTGCAACCCCCCACACCACACCCCCTCCACCTACAGACTCCAGCCACCCCACATCAAGCCCCCATGCCACGCCTCCACCCACACACCACAACACCCCCACACCATCCCCCTCTGCACCACGCCTCTATCCACACACTACAGCTACCCCCCACATCAAGCCCTCCCATGTCACGCCTACACCTACACACCACAGCCCCACCCCACACTAAGCCCTCCCAACACCAAGCCCACACCATGCCCCCCACAAACTACACAAACACACGTACAGAATTCCATTCCATTAAGCACTAACCCATGTTCAGTACTTGCTGAAATTAGCCTGTTGAATGTTTTTATGTGGTATCTATAGCGTAGTAATTCCTAAAGATGCATCACAGCGATATTTGGGATGTTAGAAACAACAAGAGGCTGTTCAGCCCTTTGAGTCTGCTCCACCATTCTGTGCAATTATGCTGAATGTTTATCTGTGCTGTCCCCATTTCCCTTGATGTTATTAGTATCTATAAATCTTTGGTTTTCCGTATTTGGCTTGTTCAGTGACTGCTCTCTGGTGCAGAGAATTTCTCAGAATTACCACCCAGTCTAAGAGTGGAAATGCCTGCTCAGCTCCGTCTCCAAATAAGGGGCCGGCCACATAAGGCTATGTCCCCTAGTCCTAGTCACATGGTTTTAGCAATATCAATAAAATATGACTTGGCCACTTCCAGAGATACTGCGGGGGGGAAGATAAACAAAAGTTTTCGAAAAGCGAGAGGTTTGAAAGAGGACCTTAAAGGTGAAGAGAGAGCTGGTGAGCTGTAAGGAGGGAATTCCAGAGGTTAGGGCCCTTTCAGTCATACAGCACCGAAACAGACCCTTCGGGGGTCCAACCAGTCCATGCTGACCAAACTAAAATGGCCAGCACTTGGCCCAAACCTTTCTAATTCGTAAATTTATTGAAATGACTTTTAATAAAAGTACCCGCGTCGACCACTTCCTCTGGCAGTTCATTCCACATACAACCACTCTCTGCATGAAAAAGTCGCCTCTTAGGTCATTTTTAAATCTTTCTCCCCTCACCTTAAAAATATGCCTCCTCGTTTTGAACTCCTCCACCCGAGGGAAAAGAGCCTTCTCATTCATTTTATCCCGTGCCCCTCATGGTTTTATAAACATCAGTAAGGCCAGCCCCCTTAAGTGAATGGTTGTCAGTAATGAAATGATTAAAGATTGGGGATACTGATGAGACCAGGCCATGGACTCTTGTACGGCTGGAGAGATTTATAAAACGGGAATGTGGCAGGTTGTGCTCTGTGCTGGGGCCAATGGACTGGTCAGCCCTTGCACTTTGCTGCTTTCATGAGATGCACTAACGATGCTCCTTTTTATCGCCATCCAGGGGCCAGTGCTTAAATTTAACAGTAACCAGCGATACGCCTCAAATGCTGTCACTGCCGCCATAGTGCGAGAGATTGCTAACCGTGTGGATGTCCCACTCCAGGTAAGACTGCTCCCCAACTCTTCCCACACCTACCCTCCAATTTCCTGGCTGAGGTCTGACAGACAGTGAAAGATGTTGTGGAAATTTGAAATTCATTCCCCATAAAACTAGGGATGCTGGAGCGAGATGGGAAGTAATTAAACTGTTCATATTGAAAACAGTGGGTGTTTTTTTTGACTGAGGGAAGTGGAACCAATCAACATCCTGAGCATGACCATCAACGAAAAACTTCATGGAATTGACCACATCAATACTTTAACTACAGAATCAGTTCAGAGGCGAGGCGTTCTGTCTTAAGTAGCTTGCCTTCTAAATCCGTGTTGTGATGCCTTTTGTAATTTTTTCTTCGGGGTTGGGGGGGGGTGCCTGTGCCTCAGGGTAGAGGATCATGGGCTTTCAGTTCTATCAGGTTGACATTTTTTTTTCCTTTTGAAGGCTCAAAAGCTCTTTTTTTTGCTGTGGGTCATTTCTAAGAAATCTGAGCTACAGTGGTTAGTACTGTTGCCTCACAGCGCCAGAGACCCAGGTTCAATTCCCGCCTCAGGCAACTGACTGTGTGGAGTTTGCACATTCTCCCCGTGTCTGCGTGGGTTTCCTCCGGGTGCTCCGGTTTCCTCCCACAGTCCAAAAATGTGCAGGTCAGGTGAATTGGCCAGGCTAAATTGCCCCTAGTGTTAGGTGAAGGAGTAAATGTAGGGGTATGGGTGGATTGCGCTTCGGCGGGTCGGTGTGGACTTGTTGGGCCGAAGAGTCTGTTTCCACACGGTAAGTAATCTAATCTAATCTAATCTAAAGAGACAAGCTACCTGGTGAGATCATCACTGAAGTGTTTCTGAAGTTGCACTTTAACAAACCAGAGAAAGAGAGGCCAGAGACAGGTTCAGTTCAGAAGAAAAGATACTCATCAGGAGATGTGTCCTCTAGCAGCCTCAAAGTAACTGAAAAAAGATCTGTTTTTTTTTAACCTGAGGGCTATCATGTATTACAGAGTGAGATGGAGATAATCACATAAAATATAGGATTAGAAGTAGGCCAGTCTGCCCATCAAGTGGGCCGCCACATCCAGTGAAGGTGTCAAATGTCAAAGAAAGGAAACATTTGCAACCTCACCAGTTGCATAAGAAATTAGAGCAAAGGCAGGAGTTATACCTCACTGGGGTTGATTATCTGTAAAGGCTGTTGCTCGTAAAAGGGATCTATCTGGTTGCAACTTTTGATAAGATCTTTCCAATTTGACTTATGTTTTTGTTTCTTTTATATAATAAATTTACACCATTTTATTAAAAGTACATTAGCAGCCCTTGTGATAATATAGGGGAAAGTGTAGACTGCAGATACTGGAGATCAGAGTCAAAAAGTGTGGTGCTGGAAAGGCACAGCAGGTCAGGCAGCATCCGAGGAGCAGGAGAGTCGACATCTCGGGCATAAGCCCTTCATCACATTCCTGATGAAGAGCTTATGCCCGAAACATCGATTCTCCTGCTCCTCGGATGCTGCCTGACTGGCTGTGCTTTTCCAGCACCACACTTTTTGACTTGTGACAGTATGTTGAGTGATGGACAGCCATGGTAAATAAATTGCAAAAAAAATCTATCAAGCAAGGTTTCACTCTGAGCTCTGACATGTCCAGCACTGCCATCAGTTGGAACCCAAACGACTCAAGTCAGACATGTGCTGAAATACTTTCCACTTACCTAAATGATGATAACACTCAAAAAGCTACTTAATCAGTACCACCTACACTACTTCAAGCATTTAACCCTCCGACAGTAACACACAGTGTAATAGTGTGTAACATCTAAAGCAAGCACTACAGTAACTTCCTATGGCTCCTTCAACACTACCTTCCAAATCTCAGGCCTCTATCATCTAAATGTATGAGGTAGCAAGGACAGGGGCACACCGTCATCTGAAAAATCCCATCCAAACTGGGTACCGTCCTTATTTGAAACAATAATGCTGTTCTTATACAGTCGCTCGGTCAAAATCCTTGGTAACTATGCCATGGGCATAACTATTCCTCACCATCACCAACACGGACTGCAGCAGTTCAAGAAAGTGGCTCACCACCACCTTGAGAGAAGGTGAGGACGGCAGATGCTGGAAAGTCAGAGTCGAAAAGTGTGGCACTGGAAAAGCACAGCCGGTCAGGCGGCATCCAAGAAGCAGGAGAGTCGATGTTTCAGGCATGAGCCCTTCGTCAGGACATTCCTGATGAAGAGCTTATGCCCGAAACTTTGACTCTTCTATTCCACTTTCTCAAGGGTAATTTGAGGTGAAATACTGTGACCTGTCCAATGACAATTACATCTCAGGCGACTGACTGTGTGGAGTTTGCACGTTCTCCCCGTGTCTGCGTGGGTTTCCTCCGGGTGCTCCGGTTTCCTCCCACAGTCCAAAGATGTGCAGGTCAGGTGAATTGGCCATGCTAAATTGCCCGTAGTGTTAGGTAAGGGGGTAAATGTAGGGGTATGGGTGGGTTGCGCTTCGGCGGGTCGGTGTGGACTTGTTGGGCCAAAGGGCCTGTTTCCACACTGTAATGTAATCTGTAATCTCCTGGATGAATAAATATGTCTTTGTTTTATAGCTGCTGACCCCTTCTAACCCTGAACAATTCTATTAAATCACCACTGCGTTTCAATAATCCTAGCTTCTGCACAGATCACTCGACCTTAATCTCAATGAAGTTTAAACAACTTCCAAATCAAATTCCTTTCAGGATGTCATGGTGAGGAACGACAGTCCCTGTGGTACTACCATCGGACCAATCCTCGCCTCTGGCCTTGGGCTGAAGGTATTGGACATGGGTTCCCCACAGTTGGCCATGCACTCTATCCGAGAGATGTGTTGTACATCGAGTGTATTGCAAACCATCACATTATTCAAGGTAAGCGCCACCCTGCTCCCTGGTGAGCACTGAGAAGGTTAACTACTCGTAGTGTCAGTGATATACAAATAGTGCTGTTTATAGTCACAGCCAGTATGGACCTGTTTGGTTACGTTGTCCCCACTGTGTCAGTGTCACCTGGTAACTGTGCAGCAGTGAATGGCTTGGCTTTACTTACACATTCTGTATGCTGTCAAGGATCTGTACTTGCTACATTTTGCCAGAGATAACGCCAGATTTTATCAGTGGGCTTTCGTTGCTGTTGTGGCCTCCAGTTTAAACCTGCAGACTGGGCTTGCTGTAGTTTGGAGGGACTCTTTTTCATAGAATCCCTACAGTGTGGAAACAGGCCATTTGGCCCAACAAGTCCACACCAACCCTCTGAAGAGTAACCCACCCAAACCCATTCCCCTACCTTATTACTCTACGTTTATCCCTGACCTAACCTACACGTCCCTGATCACGATGGGCAGTTTAGCATGGCCAATTCACCTAACCTGTTCATCTTTGGACTGTGGGAGGAAACCAGAGAATCCGGAGGAAGTCCACACAGACACGGGGCGAATGTGCAAAGTCCACACAGACAGTTGCCCAAGGCAGGAATCAAACCTGGGTCCCTGGCACTGTGAGACAGCAGTGCTAACCACTGAGCCACTGTGCTGCCCTCTATGGAAGTAGACTCATTTTGCAGAGAGCCTTGCTGTTCTACCTAACCTCCCCTCCATCTCGTTGGCTGACACAGTGGTTGGCAGGTACGGTGATAAACGCAGACCCTTGTCCAAGAGAGAATCCCCAAACAGGGGGACACCGTCATAGAATTTAGACCCAGGTTTCTGTGAAATTGAGGCAACTAAATGCAGTGAAGATGCGCTGATGTTCCTGATGACATTGATGGTGAGGGCTCCAATACCCCTGCCCCTCCCCCACTCCCCCCAGTTTAATTCCATTTTGACATCGTGACAGCTTGCATTTGCATAGCATCTTAAATGTGCTGAAATATCCCTGCGGGTCTACACAAGAGTGTTAACAGAGAACATGTGATACCAAACCGGGTAGAACCCGGTGACCAAAAACATCGTAAACGAGGCAGGTTTTGAGAAGTGTTTTATAGAACGAGAGCAGGGGAAAGGCAGCCTCAGGCGACTGACTGTGTGGAGTTTGCACATTCTCCCTGTGTCTGCGTGGGTTCCCTCCGGGTGCTCCGGTTTCCTCCCACAGTCCAAAGATGTGCAGGTTGGGGTGGATTGGCCATGGGAAACTGCCTGTAGAGTTCAGGGATGTGTAGGTGAGGTGCATTAGTTAGGGGCAAAAATGTAGAGTAATAGGTTCGGGGAATGGGTCTGAGTGGGTTACTCTTCAGAGGGTCAGTGTTGGGCCGAAGGGTCTGTTTCCACACTGTAGGGATTCTATGATTCTATACAGAGAACAAGTAATGCTGGAAATCACAGCGGGTCAGGCAGCATCCATGGAGTCTAGATGATTCTTCATCAGAGCTGACATATGGAAGGGACGTTTATGCTGCCACACCCACAGCAGTTCTTTTTAAAGATTAGATTTAGATTTTTAGATGTCGAGTCAGCGCAGACATGATGGGCTGAATGGCCTACTTGTATCATGGAATGATTCTGTGTGTGCAGTGCTCATGGAGAGTTGTAGGGAATCAGTATGTTTAATTTCCCTTCCTCATGAATGCTCAGTGGTTAGCACTGCTGTCTCACAGCACCAAGGTCCCAGGTTCGATTCCAGCCTTGGGCGACTGTCTGTGTGGAAGTTTGTACATTCTCCCCGTGTCTGCGTGGGTTTCCTCCGGGTGCTCCGGTTTCCTCCCACAGTCCAAAGATGTGCAAGTTAGGTGAATTGGCCATGGGAAATTACCCGTAGTGTTAGGTGCATTAGTCAGAGGGAAATGGGTCTGGGTGGGTTATTCTTCGGAGGTCAGTGTGGACTTGTTGGGCCGAAGGGCCTGTTTCCACATTGTAGGGGAATCTAATCTAATCTAAACTCAGCCCAGCTCTGAGCTGGTTGTGTCCATGGTGCTGTGTGTCTGTGTTGTTCTGTGGAAGCTGCATACATGATACCCACCAGACGGTGGCAGTGACACTCAGTCTCACAAAGATTGTTTATCTTGAGTTAATCGGACAAAGCCAAGCGTCTGACTGATTTATCAAACGCCAAACAGTGCAAACCGCAGCCCCCTGGAAACAGAGTCCACACATGGTGGTCACCTCCTGGAAAAGCAGCGGAGGACCACCGACTTCAGGGGGGTCTGAGGAAACGTTTGCTCCAGGACGTGGCCCTAACGCTGTACCCCGCTCCCTGAAAATCAGTGCAGCAAAGGCACAGCAAGAGGCCACTGTCTGTGGCAGTGCTCCTTCATCACGTGGTGTCCCATTGCCTGACCCTCGGAGTTTGGGCCACAACTGGACATGAAAATTCTTTGATTTCTCCCAGTGGGGGCAAGTCCAGAATGGGGAGGAAAGACGTGCATTTATATGGCACCTTTCACCTCCTAAGGATGACCCACAGCACTTTGCAACCAGAGAAGTCATTTTTTTTCAATAAGACTGTAATCACGGTCGTAATGTAAGAGATAGGGTAGTGAATTTGCACACAGCAAGATCCCAAACAAACACACAAATGGGACAATTTGCAGATTAATTCTTTATTTAAGTGGTTTTGGTTGAAAGAGGAATATTAACCAGGGGAGTGGGGAGAAGTTTGCCTGGACCTCAAGGCTGTACCGTGGGATTTGCCGATAGAGGTTTAGTATCTCAAGAAATGCATAATTGTTACACTGGGAGTAGAAACCTGGATTGAGTGCCTCTGTCTCTGGATTGCGACTTGAGCGCAAGAACACTTCACCCGAGTGACTGAACTACAGTTAACTCTAACTCAACAGTTTGTCAGAAGTCACATGACACCAGGTTATAGTCCACCAGGTACAATTGAAATTGCAAGCTTTCAGAGCACTGATTTCAAATAAACCTGTTGGACTATACCCTGGTGTCATGTGACTTTTGAGTTTGCCCACCCCAGCCCAACACCAGCACCTCCACATCCTAGCAGATTGTCACAGGGTTATATTCAACAGACGTCATCATTTGTGTTCTTATTACGCTAACCCGTGATTGTGGTTGTTTTAGAACATAGAACATAGAACAGTACAGCACAGAACAGGCCCTTCGGCCCACGATGTTGTGCCGAACATTTGTCCTAGCTTAAGCACCCATCCATGTACCTATCCAATTGCCGCTTAAAGGTCACCAATGATTCTGACTCTGCCACTCCCACAGGCAGCGCATTCCATGCCCCCACCACTCTCTGGGTAAAGAACCTACCCCTGACATCTCCTCTATACCTTCCACCCTTCACCTTAAATTTATGTCCCCTTGTAACACTCTGTTGTACCCGGGGAAAAGGTTTCTGACTGTCTACTCTATCCCCCTGATCATCTTATACACCTCTATCAAGTCACCCCTCATCCTTCTCCGTTCCAATGAGAAAAGGCCTAGCACTCTCAACCTATCCTCGTATGACCTATTCTCCATTCCAGGCAACATCCTGGTAAATCTTCTCTGCACCCTCTCCAAAGCTTCCACATCTTTCCTAAAGTGAGGTGACCAGAACTGCACACAGTACTCCAAATGTGGCCTAACCAAAGTCCTGTACAGCTGCAACATCACCTCACGACTCTTGAATTCAATCCCTCTGCTAATGAACGCTAATACACCATAGGCCTTCTTACAAGCTTTATCCACCTGAGTGGCAACTTTCAAAGATCTATGAACATAGACCCCAAGATCCCTCTGCTCCTCCACCTTACTAAGAACCCTACCGTTAACCCTGTATTCCGCATTCTTATTTGTCCTTCCAAAATGGACAACCTCACACTTGGCAGGGTTGAACTCCATCTGCCACTCCTCAGCCTAGCTCTGCATCATATCTAAGTCCCTTTGCAGCTGACAACAGCCCTCCTCACTATCCACAACTCCACTAATCTTCGTATCATCTGCAAATTTACTGACCCACCCTTCGACTCCTCTTCCAAGTCATTAATAAAAATTATAAACAGCAGTGGACCCAGAACTGATCCCTGCGGAACTCCACTTGTAACTGGGCTCCAGGCTGAATATTTACCATCTACCACCACTCTCTGACTTCGACCGGTTAGCCAGCTTTTTATCCAACTGGCCAAACTTCCCTCTATCCCATGCCTCCTGACTTTCCGCATAAGCCTACCATGGGGAACCTTATCAAATGCCTTACTAAAATCCATGTATACTACATCCACTGCTCTACCCTCATCCACATGCTTGGTCACCTCCTCAAAGAATTCAATAAGATTTGTAAGGCAAGACCTACCCTTCACAAATCCGTGCTGGCTGTCCCTAATCAAGCAGTGTCTTTCCAGATACTCATAAATCCTATCCCTCAGTACCCTTTCCATTACTTTGCCTACCACCGAAGTAAGACTAACTGGCCTGTAATTCCCAGGGTTATCCCTATTCCCTTTTTTGAACAGGGGCACAACATTCGCCACTCTCCAGTCCCCTGGTACCACCCCTGTTGACAGTGTTAGTACAAAACTTGAATCTTGCTGAAAAGAGAGGCATATCATCGAACCTTTTTGCCTTCACACTCATCAGGACAAATCCAAGAATGTCAAAATTCAAATGGTCCCAGTCAATTTATACTGAGCCAGAAAGAATGATTGGCAAGTTGACCTGGAAGAGCAAAATATCTCAAAAGGTTTCGCGAGAGTTGAATGCAGAGTCAAGCAGCACGGAAACAGACCCTACGATCCACCCAGTCCATGCTGACCATTATGTATACACCCATATGGTAATATAGCCATTCTCAGCAAGGGGAGGCAATGGCCTAGTGGTATAATCTCTGAACTGTTAATCCAAAGATTCAAATAATGACATGGGTACCCAGGTTTGAATCCCACCGTGGCAGGTGGTGGAGTTGGAATTCAATTTTAAAAATTAATAGTTTACTGATGACCATGAAACCATGGTCAATGGTTGGAAAAACCCCCATCTGGTTCACTAATGTCCTTCAGGGAAGGAAACTGCCATCCTTACCTGGTCTAGCCTACATGTGACTCCAGACTCACAACAATGAGGTTGACTCTTATCTTGACAACTAGGGGTGGGCAATAAATGCTGACCTAGCCAGCGACGCCCTCATCCCGTGAATGAATAAAAACAAACAGAATATGTTCAGTCTCCGTTCTTTCCTGAATTACCCAGGAGCATGGTGGGGGAGGGGTGGTTACTAAGGCTTCACTTCCCATTGCTTTCTCTATGGCAATACCTTTGATAACCAATCCACACTCTTTTCCCATGTAACATAAATTAGACAATAGACAATAGGTGCAGGAGTAGGCCATTCAGCCCTTCGAGCCTGCACCGCCATTCAATATGATCATGGCTGATCATTCTTAATCAGTATCCTGTTCCTGCCTTATCTCCATAACCCTTGATTCCACTATCTTTGAGAGCTCTATCCAACTCCTTCTTAAATGAATCCAGAGACTGGGCCTCTACTGCCCTCTGGGGCAGAGCATTCCACGCAGCCACCACTCTCTGGGTGAAGAAGTTTCTCCTGAGCTCCGTCCTAAATGGTCTACCCCGTATTTTTAAGCTGTAACGGTCTGGAATTGGACACTCTTGGGTTTGTCCCTGATGAGTTTGTGATGAAAAGCTTCAGCGATATTCAACGCTTCAGCACTTTACGATGGCGGTGGGGAGTTGGAGGGCTCCTTCCTTTACTGCATGGTCCATTTCATCTCTGTTTAATCCTAGGGTTTCTTTGACCTCTTCCCATCTGTGATCAGCAACATGACGGTTGACTGAGCTCAGCGGCTTCGTTGCTCCAGGAGGGTCAGAGGGCTGTCTGGCAGTGCACAGGGTCTTTGGCCTGGACACCTCGAGCACAGTGGGTCAAACGCACACCCCACCGCATGAAACCCTCTGAAGGACAGTAACCTTTAAGTATGCAACTTTCTTTAATCAACCAAAATTTGAAAACAATTAATAACTTGCTAGTTGATATTTCACAGCAACGAATGATGTGTTCAGCTCAGTGATTTTCCTGCTATTCCTAAACGTTTTTGCACTTGGAGTTTTGGGAGTCCTGTTCCAACCTTATCCAGTTGTGTATTTAGAAAGCTTAGCCTGGTGATGTCTCTACACGGCCTGCTACAGGACAGACTCATGCACCATAGTAGGTAACTTGTTCCCACACATGTTGACAGACTCGGACTCTCGTACACACCTGCAGCACTCCCAGTCATGTCAGCAGAGAGCAGCATCAGACAGACGTAACACTGGCATTCTCCCAGTTCTCTCAGGACTCGCAATGGACAAATGCAATTAACATTACCACATTAATCTCGCTCAGCTAAATACAGCTGCATCTCTGGCATCATACCCAGATAAAGTGAGGCAGGATGTTTGAAGGTAGTTCGTGTCTTGCCAGTACAACGATGACTCACTCTTCACTCTGTTACGGGTTGACAAGAGATTTTCTGCAGTGCATGGGGCTTTGGTAATTAACTCCACCTGAAAATCCTATCTCTGATACAAGCAAGATGGGCTGAATGGTCTCCAGCACTCTGACTTCAATCTCAGGAACAATTATCAACACTGCTCTGGAAGATTCTCAGATATAGAGACACACTCAGGTACAGACTGAAGGAAATTTATCACTTTTTCTCACTATGAAATCACCTGCATGTCTCTTTAAAATAGATCACGTTTAAAAGAATAAACATTAGAAATCAAAGTTGGTCTTGGATGCAAAATCTTACTTATTCTCACTGTGATACAAATGCTCCTGAAAGTGCTTGAGATGAAGGCACTCTATAAATGCAAGTTATCATTGTAAAAAAAAAGTAATGTTCCAGTTCACAAGAATGTACCAATCAGGAGCAGGAGTAGTCATTCTGTGTGGCCCCTTGAGCCTGTTCCGTCATTCAGTAAGATCATGGCTGATCTACCTGTAACTCAAACCCACCTTTCCACCTCTGGGTTGACTAGTTCAGTGTACCACCATCTCCCTCCCACCTGTAGTGGCTCAAGAAGGCATCTCACTTTTCTAAGGCAGTTAGAGATGGGCATGTTCTATGTTCACTAATGTCTTTTAGGGAAGGAAACTGCCATCCTTACCTGGGTTTGGCCTACATGTGACTCCAGACCCACAGCGATGTGGTTGACTCTTAACTGCCCTCTGGGTAATTAGGGATGGGCAATAAATGCTGGCCTGGCCCGTGACATCCATGTCCTATAAATGAGTAAAAGAAAACTATTTTTTCAGGCTGGCCATCTGTCTCAACTCTCTATTCCTCACAGTCTGAGTGTAGAAATGTTGGACCAGAATTACAGAAGAGTTTTGATTGGTAGTCTGTACAATTAAATCACCTCAGCTGAGACATCAGCCAGAGCAGTGACAGGAGAACTTACATAGATTCACAATACGAGCCTTTGCTGTTGCAAAGCAGCTGTAAGGTAAGGTCGAATGAAGGTCAAACTCTGAATCACACTGGTCCCTCTATGTCTCAGTTGGATGGGCCCGCAGCAACCACTTGTGGCCAAGTGAATGGAGATTGGAGCAAGTCCAACAGGCAGCACCCTGTGTTCCTGGCCATTTGCACATTTCTCCATTCCCATCACTCCACCATTGCTTGCTGTGCCTGGCTCCTAAACTCGGGAATTCCTTTCCAAAGCTCTCTGTCTGTCTGCCTCCCTTTACTCCTTTTAAGAGGCTTCTCCAGATGCTACCTCTTTGACCAAGCTTTAGCTCACCTCACATTCTCACTGCTCCTGATATACAAGCCACACCCAATCTCTACAATCCTGCAAAACAAGAGAGAGAGCCTCTACTTAAACGTTGTCAAAACAGACCTCGTATCAACCCAGAGCTGTACCAGTCAAACATTCCACCAGCTAAGTGAGACTCTGGAATATGTTGAGCACGCTCTGTACCTTTGCAATAATCTCTGGTAAGGCCACCATTCACAAGGAGATCTAACACTGCCAGCGTAGCCGTCTACAAACTACAACATGGTGTTTGACAACAATGATCTCCACAAGCCCGCACAGTTCCTGGTGTACAGGGCAGTCATTTCCATCACCCTGCCACATTGCAGTGAGACCTGGATTGTGAATCAGTGACATACAGGCAGCTGTAACATGCCACCAGCAACGCCTCTACAGCACCTTCCAGAATCAATGGAGGATTATCAAACACCTGCATCCTTCTTGAAGCATTCAGGCAACACTTGCAGCATCAGGATAGGTCACTGTATCCGGGTGGTTGAAAAGCAGCTCCTGCCATCTTGTGATTTCTCAGTCTGTAATGCATTCCATGGGAGATCAAGGAAAACACCCCAAAGACAGTCTGAAACCCTCCTTGAAGGAAGACATCATCGACATTAATGAGTGGGAGGAGCTTGTTGCCAATCATTCAAAAATGGCTAATAATGGGTGGCACGGTGGCACAGTGGTTAGCACTGCTGCCTCACAGCGCCAGAGACCCGGGTTCAATTCCCGCCTCAGGCGACTGACTGTGGAGTTTGCACATTCTCCCCGTGTCTGCGTGGGTTTCCTCCGGGTGCTCCGGTTTCCTCCCACAGTCCAAAGATGTGCAGGTCAGGTGAATTGGCCATGCTAAATTGCCCATAGTGTTAGGTAAGGGGTAAATGTAGGGGAATGGGTGCGTTGCGCTTCGGTGGGTCGGTGTGGACTTGTTGGGCCGAAGGGCCTGTTTCCACACTGTAAGTAATCTTAAAAAAAAATTGTCCATCAGCCTTCATCAGGCTTTGTATTTAATGTCTTAATAAAGAGGCAGATGAAAAAAAGACCTAGGTGCAGGAGGAGGCCATTCAACACAATCACGGCTGACCTCAGCTCAGACTCAACTCCACTCTCCATAACCCTTCAACCTGTTACTAATTAAAAATGCTCCTTAAATTTACTCCATGCCCCAGTATCTACTACACTCTTGGGGAGTGAGTTCCACAAATTCGCGATTCTTTGAGAGAAGTAATTCCTCCTCAGCTCCGCTTAAATCCTAAAATGGTGCCCTCCCATTCTAGATTGCTCCACGTTAAGAGTGTTTTCTCTCAACATCTACTCTGTCAATCCACTTTAGCATCTTATTGACCTCAATTAGATTTCCTCTCCTAAACTCCAGAGAGTATTGGCCTAAACTGCTCGATCTCTCTGCATAAGACAAACCCCTCACCTCTGCAATCGATCGAGTGAACCTGTTCTGAGCTGCCTCCAATGCACCTACATCCTTTGGGGCAGCACGGTGGCTCGATGGTTAGCACTGCTGCCTCACAGCACCAGGGACCCAGGTTCAATTCCCGCCTCGGGCAACTGTCTGTGTGGAGTTTGCACATTCTCCCCGTGTCTGCGTGGGTTTCCTCCCTCAGTCCAAAGATGTGCAGGTCAGGTGAATTGGCCATGCTAAATTGCCCTAGTGTTAGGTGTCTTATTCAGGGGTGAATGTAGGGGAATGGGTCTGGGTGGGTTGCTCTTCAGAGGGTCGGTGTTGGGACTTGTTGGGACAAAGGGCCTGTTTCCACACTGTAGGGAATCTAATCTAATCATATCCCTTCTCAAGGGGACCAAAATTGTACACAAAACCCCAAGTGTGATCTCACTAATGCTTTGTAGCAGCACTTCCCCACTTTTATATTCTGTGCTTTTAGCAATGAATGCCAAAATTCCATTTGCCTTCCTTATTGCCTGCAGTACCTGCAGACCAGTTTGCAGTGATACATCCGCAAGGACATCCAGATCCCACTGCACTGATGCATTCCGAATGTGAAGCTTCTCTCCATTCAGATAATAAGTTGGCTTCCTATTCCTCTGACCACACTGGATAATCTCACACTTCTTCACGATAAGCTTCATCTGCCACATTTTGGCCCATTCACCTAATCTATCTATGTCTATTTGTACGTTTCTTATTTCTCCATCACCACTTACTTTCCCACCTACTTTAGTCTGATCTGCAAATTTGGCGACGGTGCACTTTATCCCCACATCCAGGTCATTAAGATGGATTATAAATAGTTGACGGGGAGCAAGTGAGGACTGCAGATGCTGGAGATCAGAGTCGAGAGTGTGGTGCTGGAAAAGTACAGCAGGTCAGGCAGCATCCGAGGAGCAGGAAAATTGACATTTCGGGCAGAAGCCCCTCATTCCTAGAAGCACGGCATTCCAACTGGAACTCTATCAACAAACACATCAAGTTAGATCCCATCTACCACCCCCTGAGAAAAGGAACAGGAAGTGACTTCACCACAGGAAATGACATCATCAACCCAAAGAAACCCAAACATATAAATAGAAAGCAGGAATTTTCAGCATTGCTAAACCTGAGGCCCACTGAAGATGTTCGATGCTGCCTGAACTGCTGTGCTCTTCCAGCACTACTAATCCAGAATCTGGTTTCCAGCATCTGCAGTCACCACTGAAGATGTTACCCAGTAAGGTAACGAAACGTCTGGAAATGAACCTTCCAGCTCAGCGAGCAAACCTACATCCAAAACCTCAACCTGAGCTACAAATCTTCTCAAAACTCGCTGTAACCATATTGCTGTGAGTCTGGAGTCACATGGAAATCAGACCAGGTGGGGACAGCAGATCCCTTTCCTGAAAAGGCATTGACGAACCTGATAAGTTTTTACAACAAACAACAGTTGTCATGGTCACGGACACTGATAGCAGCTTTCAATTCCAGATTCCTTAATTAAATTTAACTGCCACCAGCTGCTGTTGAGCCCACATCCCATCCCAGAGACCTCATCTAATGACATAGAGGACTTAGAAACTAGGGGCAGGAGTAGGCCTTTTGGCCCTTCAAGCCTGTTCTGTCATTCACTATGGTCATGGCTGTTCCTTTTTCTGGACACTATATTCCCGCTTTCTCCCCATACCTCTTGATGCCTGTAAAATCTGAAAATGTGTCGATCCTTGTTTCAATGTACTCCATGACCTGGCCTCCACAGCTTTCTGTGACAGGGAATTCCACTGGTTGGCTACACCCTGAGTGAAGGATTCTTTCATCATCCCCATTCTATCACCTGTACGCTGAGACTGTGTCGCCTGGTTCTAGACTCCCCTGTCAGGGGAAAACCATCCTCCCCACATCTAGTCTGTCCAGCCCTGTTAGAATTTTATACATTTCAGTCAGACCTTTCCTCATCCTTTTAAGCTCTTGTGAATACAGGCCCAGTTGGACAGAAACAAAAAAACCCCAGAAATTACTGGCATGTCTGGCAGTATCTGTTAACGTTTCGAGATGAGTGACCCTTCCACAGAACAGTTGAACACGCCTGTCTTCATAGGACCAGCCTGCCATCCCTGGTATCAGAAGTAGACAGGCAGGAGACATAGAATGGTTAGACCTGAAACGTTGACCTCTCCACCTCCTGATGCTGCCTGCCTTGCTGTGTCCCTCTCCCTCCTGATGCTGCCTGCCTTGCTGTGTCCCTCTCCCTCCTGATACTGCCTGCCTTGCTGTGTCCCTCTCCCTCCTGATGCTGCCTGCCTTGTTGTGTCCCTCTCTCTCCTGATGCTGCCTGCCTTGCTGTGTTCCTCTCCCTCCTGATGCTGCCTGCCTTGCTGTGTCCCTCTCCCTCCTAATGCTGCCTGCCTTGCTGTGTCCCTTTCTGTCCTGATGCTGCCTGCCTTGCTGTGTCCCCCTCCCTCCTGATGCTGCCTGCCTTGCTGTGTTCTCCCAGCCTCCTGATGCTGCCTGCCTTGCTGTGTCCCTCTCTGTCCTGATGCTGCCTGCCTTGCTGTGTCCCTCTCCCTCCTGATACTGCCTGCCTTGCTGTGTCCCTCTCCCTCCTGATGCTGCCTGCCTTGCTGTGTCCCTCTCCCTCCTGATACTGCCTGCCTTGCTGTGTCCCTCTCCCTCCTGATACTGCCTGCCTTGCTGTGTTCCTCTCCCTCCTGATGCTGCCTGCCTTGCTGTGTCCCTCTCTGTCCTGATGCTGCCTGCCTTGCTGTGTCCCTCTCCCTCCTGATACTGCCTGCCTTGCTGTGTCCCTCTCCCTCCTGATACTGCCTGCCTTGCTGTGTCCCTCTCCCTCCTGATGCTGCCTGCCTTGCTGTGTCCCTCTCCCTCCTGATGCTGCCTGCCTTGCTGTGTTCCCCTCCCTCCTGATGCTGCCTGCCTTGCTGTGTCCCTCTCCCTCCTGATACTGCCTGCCTTGCTGTGTCCCTCTCCCTCCTGATGCTGCCTGCCTTGCTGTGTCCCTCTCCCTCCTGATGCTGCCTGCCTTGCTGTGTCCCTCTCCCTCCTGATACTGCCTGCCTTGCTGTGTTCCTCTCCCTCCTGATGCTGCCTGCCTTGCTGTGTTCTCCCAGCCTCCTGCCTGTCAACATTGGATTCCAGCATTTGCAGGGGTTTTTTTTGTGTCTACATCCCTGGTATTTGCCCAGTGACCCTCCACTTCACTGCCTCTTTTGCGTTCCCAATGAAGGGCTTCTGCCTGAAATGTTGATTTTCCTGCTCCTTGGATGCTGCCTGACGTGCTGTGCTTTTCCAGCACCACTCTAATCTTGACACCAATCTCTGTCTATAGCAAGTCCACCCTCTCTCAGGAAGGAGATCAGAAGTGCACACAATGCTCCAGGTATGGTCTCACCATGGCCCTGTATAACTGCCGTAAGGCATCCCTACTTCTTAACTGGAAATAAAATTTCAATATGAAGTACATTTCAGAACTTTTCAAATTGAAAGTAGCAGATTTGTACATGCTCACCATTTCCTTTCCTCATCAATGCTTTTCTCCTTTCTAACACACCTTAAAACCTGCTCTATTGATCAATCCTTTCAGTCACTTCACATAACATATAGACTGTTATGGTACGAGTAAATGTGGACAATCAATACTCAACTTTCTTCACCTGTTATTCCTGCCTGAGACATAGTTGGACTAAGTTGACCTTGGAAGACAACAAATGTTAGCCTAAAATGGCTGCTGTCCTCACCTAATCAGATTTAGCCAACCTCATGAAACCATCAGAAAACAGGTTTGAAGTTAATATCTCTATTAAAAGACTGAAACTCAGATCTACATCTCCTAATGGATTCAAGTCTTTCAAGAATTTTATGTAAGGTAGAGGCTGTTCCCAGAGAGGCTCATTTGATTTTATTAAATGCAACTTCAGACCTTTCCTGGAAATATATCCAGATTCCTGCCTCACAGCGCTGGGACCCAAGTTTGATCCCAGCCTTGAGTGAATGGAGTTTGCTCATTCTCCCTGTGTCTGTGTGTGTTTCCTCCAGGTGCTCTGGTTTCCTCCCACAATCCAAAGATGTGCAGGTTAGGTGAATTGGCCACGCTAAATTGCCCCATAGTGTTCAGGGATGTGTAGGTTAGGTGCATTAGTCAGGGGTAAATGTCGAGTAATAGAGTAGGGGTTTGGGTCTGGGTGGGATACTCTTCGGAGGGTCGGTGTGAACTTGTTGGGCCAAACGGCTTGTTTCCACACTGTAGGAATTCTATGATTCTATGCCCACTCATTACAAACGCACGTTCACTATATATAAAGGCAGCTGAACATTTCAAACTGGTTTAATTCCTATCTGTTCAAATCTCCTGTGACAAAATAAGGGAATAAATCAGCTGGCTTGGAAAGACAATAGAACGAGACTCCAGAATACGCACTGAACTATTTCTCAACAGCAGATTTGGAACAGCATTGCCGAGCAAGGATTAATGGGTTTGCAAACATGAACTGGAAGACAATCTCTTGCTCTCTGCCTTTCCCTTCGTGAATTTCAGAAATCAATATCTGGTGAAGAAAATCCTTGAAGAACCAACATTCCAGCAAAAACTCAAGGATATCTTCAAAATTCATCACTGCTGATGAAACAAGACAGTAGCTAAACTGTCATTCACACAACACAAGGACTCAAAGAACTTTAAACTGCAATTCATCTATCTTCCTCTATGTACTTGGGTATATTTTAAAACTTATTACTTGCATTCATGTGTATGAATGACTTTTTTCCAGGGTTGATAGGTAATAAAATTCCTTTGTTTTACCAAACCTTATAATCTAGTTATTTCATTTTGATCGAATCGATAATGTCGTAAATGCAATGTGATAGCTGTGTGCTAAAAAGAAAATAAAAAATATTTATAGTAACCGACCAAGAGGGGATTTGATTCCTTGCTTGGTCATAATAGCATGTGACATTTACTCTGTAATGCCCTGTGAAGTGCTTTGGAAGCTTTTATGATGTTTACAGGTGGATAAAGGGAAAGTGATGGACGAGTGTTATTATCACTGGACTGTCAATCAAGAGACCCAGACTATGTTCTGGGGACCCGAGGTTTGAATCCTGCCATGGCTGATGGTGGAATTTGCATTTAATAAAGAATCTGGAATTAAGGGTCTGCTGATGGCCATGAAGCTATTGATGATTTTTGGTAAACCCTATCTGGGTCACGAATATCCTTCAGGGATGGGAACCGCCATCCTTACCTAGTCTGACCTACATGTGACTCCAGACTACAGCCAGGTGATTGGCTCTTAACTGCCCTCTCGGCAATTAGGGATGGGCAGTAAATGCTGGCCTAGTTGGTAATGCCCTCATCCTGTGAATGATTTTTTTAGAAGTTGCTTAAAAAATCTATCTTTCAAATATACAAATTTAGATTTTTTTTAAGATTACTTACAGTGTGCAAACAGGCCTTTCGGCCCAACAAGTCCACACCGACCTACCACCCACCCAGACCCATTCCCCTACATTTACCCCTTCACCTAACACTACGGGCAATTTAGCATGGCCAATTCACCTAACCTGCACATCTTTGGACTGTGGGAGGAAACCGGAGCATCCGGAGGAAACCCAGGCAGACACAGGGAGAATGTGCAAACTCAACACAGAGAGTCGCCTGAGTCGGGAATTGAACCCGGGTCCCTGGCGCTGTGAGGCAGCAGTGCTAACCACTGTGCCACCCATGTGATATTGGGGGAGGTAAACTCAGTTGGCTGGATGATTGGTTGACAATGCAGGGTGATCCTAACTGTATAAGTTCAATTCCCACACATGCCGAGGTTACCGTCGAGGACTCTCCTTCTGAACCTCTGCCTGTGCCTGACACATGGTGACCCTCAGGTTAAACCACCACCAGTTGTCACTCTCCAGTGAGAGAGCAGGGCTTTGATAACATTATCTTTAATACCAGTATATAAACACAGCACTTGAATCCACAATTAATATTACACAAATACAGAGGGTGTGTGACAAATGGTTTGGTTAAGACTGTGGTGATGACCATTATTCTGAAGAAGAGGCACACTGGACTCAAAACATTAACTCTGTTTCTATATCCACAGACCTGCTAGGTTTCTCCAGCAATCGCTGACTGTTTTCCACTCTTCAGCATTCTTGTTTTCTCATCTGAATTGGATTTGTGTGTAAGAAGGAGATTTGTACAAATGTGAATTAGATGCCAGTTTTGAATGCAGGGCTGTCTGGTTAGCTGTTATGAGGATGTGTGTGAGAGTGGTTGTGTGTTTGTGTGTGGAAGTGATTGTGCATGCGTGTGTGTTCAAGTGATTGTGTGTAGAAGAGATTGTGTGTGTGTTTGTGTGTGGAAGTGATTGTGTGTGTGTGCAAGTGATTGTGTTTGTGTGTGGAAGTGTGGAAGCGATTGTGTGTGTGTTTGTGTGTGGAAGTGATTGTGTGTGTGTGGAAGTGATTGTGCATGCGTGTGTGTTCAAGTGATTGTGTGTGGAAGAGATTGTGTGTGTGTTTGTGTGTGGAAGTGATTGTGTGTGTGTGTGTGGAAGTGATTGTGTGTGTGTGTTTGTGTGTGGAAGTGACTGTGTGTGTGCAAGTGATTGTGTTTGTGTGTGGAAGTGTGGAAGCGATTGTGTGTGTGTTTGTGTGTGGAAGTGATTGTGTGTGTGTGGAAGTGATTGTGCATGCGTGTGTGTGCAAGTGATTTTGTGTGGAAGAGATTGTGTGTGTGTTTGTGTGTGGAAGTGATTGTGTGTTTGTGTGTGGAAGTGATTGTGTGTGTGTGTGGAAGTGATTGTGTGTGTGGAAGTGATTGTGTGTGGAAGTGATTGTGTGTGTGTTTGTGTGTGGAAGTGATTGTGTGTGTGTGTTTATGTGTGGAAGTGATTGTGTGTGTGTTTGTGTGTGGACGTGCTTTGTGTGTGTGTGGAAGTGATTGTGTGTGGAAGTGATTGTGTCTGTGTTTGTGTGTGGAATTGATTGTGTGGAAGTGATTGTGTGTGGAGGTGATTGTGTGTGGAAGTGATTGTGTATGTGTTTGTCTGAGGAAGTGATTGTGTGTGTGTGTGGAAGTGATTGTGTGTGGAAGAGATTTTGTGTGTGGAAGTGATTGTGTGTGAAAGTGATTGTGTGTGTTTGTGTGTGGAAGCGATTGTGTGTAAGTGATTGTGTGTGTAAGTGATTGTGTGTGGAGGTGATTGTGTGTGGAAGTGATTGTGTGTGTGTATGTGTGTGGAAGTGATTGTGTGTGTTTGTATGGAAGTGATTGTGTGTGTGGAAGTGATTGTCTGTGGAAGTGATTGTGTGTGGAAGTGATTGTGTGTGTGTTTGTGTCTGGAAGTGATTGTGTGTGTTTGTGTGTGGAAGTGATTGTGTGTGTGGAAGTGATTGTCTGTGGAAGTGATTGTGTGTGGAAGTGATTGTGTGTGTGGAAGTGATTGTGTGCGTGGAAGTGATTGTGTGCGTGTTTGTGTGTGGAATTGATTGTGTGTGGAAGTGATTGTGTGTTTGTGTGTGGAAGTGATTGTGTGTGTGTTTGTGTGTGGAAGTAATTGTGTGGAAGTGATTGTGTGTGTGTGGAAGTGATTGTGTGGAAGTGATTGTGTGTGGAAGAGATTTTGTGCGTGTGTGGAAGTGATTGTGTGTATGTGTGGCAGTGATTGTGTGTGTGTGGAAGTGATTGTGAAAGTGTTTGTGTGTGTGTGTTTGTGGAAGTGATTGTAGGTAAGTGATTGTGTGTGGAAGTGAATGTGTGTGCAGGTCATTGTGTGTGGAAGTGATTGTGTGTGTGTGTTTGTGTGTGGAAGTGATTGTGTGTGTGTTTGTGTGTGGAAGTGATTGTGTGTGTAAGTGATTGTGTGTGGAAGTGATTGTGTGTGTGTGTTTGTGTGTGGAAGTGCTTTGTGTGTGTGTGTGGAAGTGATTGTG
Organism: Chiloscyllium plagiosum; assembly: GCF_037043375.1. Lineage (NCBI taxonomy): Eukaryota > Metazoa > Chordata > Chondrichthyes > Orectolobiformes > Hemiscylliidae > Chiloscyllium > Chiloscyllium plagiosum. The sequence goes on along the minus strand of NW_028270145.1, from coordinate 111,904,025 downwards.
TGTGTTTGTGTGTGTAAGTGATTGTGTGTGGAAGTGATTGTGTGTGTGGAAGTGATTGTGTGTGGAAGTGATTATGTGTGGAAGTGATTGTGTGTGTGTTTGTGTGTGTAAGTGCTTGTGTGTGTGTGGAAGTGATTGTGTGTTTGTGTGTGGAAGTGATTGTGTTTGTGTGTGGAAGTGTTTGTGCGTGGAAGTGATTGTGTGTGGAGGTGATTGTGTGTGGAGGTGATTGTGTGTGGATGTGATTTTGTGTGTGTGTAAGTGATTGTGTGTGTGTGGAAGTGATTGTGTGTGGAAGTGATTGTATGTGGAAGAGATTGTGTGTGTGTTTGTGTGTGGAAGTGATTATGTGTGGAAGTGATTGTGTGTGTGTGAAAGTGTTTGTGTGTGTGGAAGTGATTGTGTGTGTGGAAGTGATTGTGTGTGGAAGAGATTGTGTGTGTGTGTGTGGAAGTGATTGTGTGTGTGTTTGTGTGTGGAAGTGATTGTGTGTGTGTTTGTATGTGGAAGTGATTGTGTGTGTGTTTGTATGTGGAAGTGATTGTGTGTGTGTTTGTGTGTGGAAGTGATTGTGTGTGGAGGTGATTGTGTGTGGAAGTGATTGTGTGTGTGTGGAAGTGATTGTGTGTGTGGAAGAGATTTTGTGTTTGGAAGTGATTGTGTGTGAAAGTGATTGTGTGTGTTTGTGTGTGGAAGTGATTGTGTGTAAGTGATTGTGTGTGTAAGTGATTGTGTGTGGAGGTGATTGTGTGTGGAAGTGATTGTGTGTGTGTATGTGTGTGGAAGTGATTGTGTGTGTGGAAGTGATTGTCTGTGGAAGTGATTGTGTGTGGAAGTGATTGTGTGTGAAAGTGATTGTGTGTGGAAGTGATTGTGTGTGTGTTTGTGTGTGGAATTGCTTGTGTGTGTGTTTGTGTGTGGAAGTGATTGTGTGTGTGTTTGTGTGTGGACGTAATTGTGTGGAAATGATTGTGTGTGTGTTTGTGTGTGGAATTGATTGTGTGGAAGTGATTGTGTGTGGAGGTGATTGTGTGTGGAAGTGATTGTGTGTGTGTATGTGTGTGGAAGTGATTGTGTGTGTGTGGAAGTGATTGTGTGTGTGTGGAAGTGATTGTGTGTGGAAATGATTGTATGTTTGTGTGTGGAAGTGATTGTGTGTGTGTTTGTGTGTGGAAGTGATTGTGTGTGAAAGTGATTGTGTGTGAAGTGATTGTGTGTGTGTGTGTAAGTGATTGTGTTTGTGTTTGTGTGTGGAATTGATTGTGTGTGTGTTTGTGTGTGGAAGTGATTGTGTGTGAGTGTGTGTTTGCGTGTGGAAGTGATTGTGTGTGTGTTTGTGTGGAAGTAATTGTGTGGAAGTGATTGTGTGTGGAAGTGATTGTGTGTGTGTTTGTGTGTGGAATTGATTGTGTAGAAGTGATTGTGTGTGGAGGTGATTGTGTGTGGAAGTGATTGTGTGTGTGTTTGTCTGAGGAAGTGATTGTGTGTGTGTGTGGAAGTGATTGTGTGTGGAAGAGATTTTGTGTCTGGAAGTGATTGTGTGTGAAAGTGATTGTGTGTGTTTGTGTGTGGAAGTGATTGTGTGTAAGTGATTGTGTGTGTAAGTGATTGAGTGTGGAGGTGATTGTGTGTGGAAGTGATTGTGTGTGAGTGTGTGTTTGTGTGTGGAAGTGATTGTGTGTGGACGTAATTGTGTGGAAGTGATTGTGTGTGTGTTTGTGTGTGGAATTGATTGTGTGGAAGTGATTGTGTGTGGAGGTGATTGTGTGTGGAAGTGATTGTGTGTGTGTATGTGTGTGGAAGTGATTGTGTGTGTGTGGAAGTGATTGTGTGTGTGTGGAAGTGATTGTGTGTGGAAGTGATTGTATGTTTGTGTGTGGAAGTGATTGTGTGTGTTTGTGTGTGGAAGTGATTGTGTGTGGAAGTGATTGTGTGTGAAAGTGATTGTGTGTGGAAGTGATTGTGTGTCTGGAAGTGATTGTGTGTGTGTGTGTGGAAGTGATTGTGTGTGTGTGTGTGGAAGTGATTGTGTGTGTGTTTGTGTGTGGAATTGATTGTGTGTGTGTTTGTGTGTGGAAGTGATTGTGTGTGTTTGCGTGTTGAAGTGATTGTGTGTGTGTGTTTGTGTGGAAGTAATTGTGTGGAAGTGATTGTGTGTGTGTTTGTGTGTAGAATTGATTGTGTAGAAGTGATTGTGTGTGGAGGTGATTGTATGTGGAAGTGATTGTGTGTGTGTTTGTCTGAGGAAGTGATTGTGTGTGTGTGTGGAAGTGATTGTGTGTGTGGAAGTGATTGTGTGTGGAAGAGATTTTGTGTGTGGAAGTGATTGTATGTGGAAGTGATTGTGTGTGTGTGTAAGTGATTGTGTGTGGAGGTGATTGTGTGTGGAAGTGATTGTGTGTGGAAGTGATTGTGTGTGTGTTTGTGTGTGGAAGTAAT